>NC_139632.1:2153485-2380985 GCF_964638095.1 Poromitra crassiceps | reverse complement strand
AAAAGTACAGAGACTCAGCGCCAGAATGAAAGATAATGAAAACAACTTTATGAAAATATGGCAGCCACTAATAGATTACCTGCCCCAGGATCTGAGTAATATACTCCAAAGAGGAAGTACGTCGGTAGAGTGGAAAGCTCCAGAAACCATTTTACGTTTCACTTGAAATGGAAAGTTGCGTGTATGAAGAGAGTGTGTGTGTGTAGGTAGCCTACCAAGCAGTGATGTTGTGTATGTGGAGGATATCCAAAACAAAAGTGTTGCCCCCCACCCCCCACCCCACTTTGTCTTTTCTTTTTCTTTTTTACTGCCGTTTTGTTGTTTTGGGATGTATTTATGTTTTGTTGTGTTTTGGGATGTATTTGTATTGGGATGTGTTTATGTTTTGTGTGATGTCTGTCTTTTATATGGGTTACTAATCATAGACTTATTAGTCTCATTTTGTTCTAAATGAATGAATGATGATGTAATCTGTGAAAAATAATAAAAATTTCATTATAAAAAAAGAAAAGAAAAAAAAGTACAGGCTCTGAAATGTAGTAAAGTAGTCTATAAAAGTAAAAAGTATTTCTACCAGCTGTTTCTGTGCAAAGCTAACTGAAACTCCTCACATTAATATAATGTGAAGAATATAATGTGTGTGATTTTGTGTTTTTTCCACAAAGGTGCACATAATGCATGAAAGCTGGGAGAGCGTCTGCCATGTATTAAAACTAAATTATAGCCTGTTTTGAAAATAGAAAATACAGTAGAAAGAAGAAGTAGATATTTGTGTTCAAATGTAGGGAGTCAAAAGTCACCAGAACAATAAATACTCAAAGTACAGATAGATAAAAGTACAGTAACAAAGTATTTGTACTTAATTACTTCCCATCTCTGTCCAGCAGCTATAATTCCATAACGACTGCTGTGTGAGTGCTGACTCGGCTATTGTAAAACAAATGATATCTCTTCCTGTTGGAAGAATCCTCATTTATTTCAATGGAGGGGCCTGAGGGGTGGATATATATATTACCATCAGCGTGATTCATGCACACATGTCCAGGGAAGCTGAATCAGACAGCACATTTTAATGGGCTGATTGCTCGTTCATTTCTCACCTCATTCTGGAGCAGCCCCGCCCCCCTCCTGCTCAGATTAGTAAAGATGGCGGCTGACAGTAGCCCCGCCCCCTCCTGCTCAGATGAGTAAAGATGGCGGCTGACAGTTGCCTCTGCCCCGCCCCCTCCTGCTCAGATTAGTAAAGATGGTGGCTGACAGTTGCCTCTGCCCCGCCCCCTCCTGCTCAGATTAGTAAAGATGGCGGCTGACAGTAGCCCCGCCCCCTCCTGCTCAGATTAGTAAAGATGGCGGCTGACAGTAGCACCGCCCCCTCCTGCTCAGATTAGTAAAGATGGCGGCTGACAGTTGCCTCTGCTCAAAGTCTTTAGAAGACATCATTCATTCAGAGATCTGGAAGTGCTCTCATTTGTCACCCCCATGTTTCTGCCAACTCCCTCCACAGTCACTGATTCCTCTGGGTCGTGTGTGTGTGTGTGTGTGTGTGTGTGTGTGTGTGTGTGTGTGCGCGTGTGTGTGTGTGTGTGTGTGTCAGGGGAGATGAGGGCGGGGCCAGTGTCAGCTGATGTATTAGCTGAAATATGCAAGCGATGAAGTATATAAGGAGGAAAGGAGTCAATTATCCAGTGCTAAAGAGGGAGGGGCCTGTGGCCCCGGGGCCCCGCTCCATATTTACCACATCATTTCACAGAGGTGCATGCTGGGAGACCTGGGGAGAGGCATGGTGCATGCTGGGATATGGCATGCTGGGATGATGTCACAATGTCTATGACATCATCAGTGACATCATTATTGACCAAAATCATCATGTCATCATGTCATCATTAATCAGTCTTTCATTTTGAAATGTGTTTTATTTGACAATTGGCCAGAGACTTTATGACTTGACTTCCTGTCTGGTATGATCTGCTCTCTGCGCTCGCGGCTCGCGGATTTTTTTTACAGACGCCGAATAGAAGCGCAGCAGAGTGGGCAGCACACTCCGCAGTGCGGGCAGCGTGGGCAGCACACCCCGGAGTGCGGGCAGCGCACTCCGCAGTGCGGGCAGAGTGGGCAGCACACCCCGGAGTGCGGGCAGCGCACTCCGCAGTGCGGGCAGCGTGGGCAGCACACCCCGGAGTGCGGGCAGCGCACTCCGGGGTGCGGGCAGCGCACTCCGCAGTGCGGGCAGAGTGGGCAGCACGCTCCGCAGTGCGGGCAGCACGCTCCGCAGTGCGGGCAGTGCGGGCAGCACGCTCCGCAGTGCGGGCAGAGTGGGCAGCACACTCCGCAGTGCGGGCAGAGTGGGCAGCACACTCCGCAGTGCGGGCAGAGTGGGCAGCACACTCCGCAGTGCGGGCAGAGTGGGCAGCACACTCCGCAGTGCGGGCAGAGTGGGCAGCACGCTCCGCAGTGCGGGCAGCACGCTCCGCAGTGCGGGCAGCGCTCTGCGCAGTGCGGGCAGTGTGGACGCTCAGATCAGTTGACATGGGGGCGCCGAATGAAAACTGGCAGCACACCACAGTGCTTCGCAGGGCGCTTCCGCGTCCTGTGTGTTTTGGCCGTAACAGCCTCTCTCAATCTGATTCGGGCGGAGCTGGAATAGCCGCTGCGTGACCGTCAGCCATTTTGACACGTCCCAATTCTTTCCCCTATAGCCGCCTCACCTCTGATTGACTGTGCGGCTCTGACTAATAGAGTGGATACAGCAAATGGAAAAGGCATCTAGAGTCTCTTACCCCCCAAAGTCTCTCGTCCCCGACTCACTTTTTAGCCTTGACATATTTCCACAGATTGAGTTTGTGATGACGGGCTGAACGAGGTGACAGACTGACAGAGCCTGCGGCGTGACAGGGCTGACACTTAGGGAAATGAGCTGGTTAGACAGCATTATGAGAGGGCTGATAGCTGGGTAATGGGTTTTAACGCTGGAATCAAACGCGCGAGCCCACCGGGGACGGGCCTGATGTGCGGGCGGACAGGTGGGGTACCTCCACAATAAAGAGGGCAACTCTCCTGGGCGTCGCAGAGAACAGGCCGAGGTGAGGGAAATAGAGAGCCAAAGTCACGCCCACTTCCAGATTAGGGATTTCATCCAGCATTCTTTTTTCCAGAGACATTTGGAGGTCGCTTAGCATTTGCTGGTTTGGTCGTTTGCTGAGACTCTCGCAGAAAACTGGATGGAAAATGGGACGCTCATTTCGATGTGGCTTTGTGACATCCGCTGTGGTTGTTTTCCGATGGGTGTGTGGTGTTTGAATCGTACTGCTTCAATGTTCACCCCCGCCCACGCTGGCTGGATTACAACAATAACGAGCACACCTAGTGACACAGAAGAAAGGCAGACAAGCTAGCATTAGCATTAGCATTAGCAGGGATCTTGTAACCCTGATTTCAGGTGAACTCGTAGCTAGCCAGCTAGACAATATCACTGTAGTACACAAGCTAAAGACAGCATATGCCAATGGAAGGCTGGGTAGCATTAGCTACTAACGTTGTGATCCAGGCTATACAGTGACGTTATGCTAATAAAGTTATGACACGCCAATTCAGACAACGTTACAATATGACACAATACAGTTAGCCTATAGCTAGAGAGTGATTTCAGATGACCAGATATCACCATATTTCATTTCAATAAATATAAAGCATTCGTTGATTTGCAGCAGGCTGCTGGTCGGTTGTTTCTCCGTCGTCATGTCTTTATATCACATCTGATCATTTTATCCAACCTGCCTCTGATCAGACAACTAATGGGCTCATTCTGCGATCATATTTGCGCCATTCAGGTACATGATAATATAAAACAAGGCTATCTTTGTTGGCAATGTTTATTGACAAAAGCATTAAAACAAGCAAATAACAATATTCTCCGGTCACTGGCAGATACTAGCTACAACTTGTTCAAAGCAAGTTCATTGCAATAGCGTTAGCTAATCTCAGGAGAGCAGAAGATTATAGCGTTAATTTTCACAAATCCTTTGATCCTCTGTTGTGCGTCCCCATCACTGTTACTGGACGGTCATCCATTGAAGAAACGAATTACACTGTTAATCACTGTATTAATCACTGTATAATGTTAACGTTTGTTTACCCAACACTACGTGCGAATCTGTGCAGCATGCAATAACGTTACATTAACACTGTAAACTCTATTCACCTTATGTAGCCATGCCCATTTGAATCGGTTGTGTGGCCGTATCAAAACTTCCGGCTAAAAATAAAATGGCTGGCTGCTCCAATATCGTCTAACTCTGAATTAACTAATAATTTAGCCAATTGTATGTAACATACCAAATAAAAGCAAACGGCAATGTCTAAGAATGCAACGCCATGTAACTGGCTCGTTAAGTCTCCCATTCCAGGGAATTACGTTAACGTCTGCGGGTCTTATTGCCGTTAGTGGCTCGAGCGCTCGGACTCGGAGGAGAGAAAACTATCTGAAGCTTTCTTTGTTGGAGTCCAGGTGTTTTACAAGAAAATGCTCGTCATTGTCGACGATAACGTTATCTGACCTGGCTAACAGTGGATACTCGCTTGCTTGCTGTGTACCGGCTCAAAGTAGTAGGCTACGTTCTTTATTTTACCCCCTGCACTGTCCGCTCCAAAAACAACTCTCTTATTTTGCGGCGTGACCGCCGGAAGTGTTAAAAGGACCCGGAAGAATTTGGCCCACTGTAAGGTCTGAACATAAGGTGAATAACGTTAGTCCTCCTGTATTAGCTATTTGACAAATGGACAAATGGAAATGTATAATGTCATGCAATTACGTTAGCTAAAGATTACCTCGATTTTGTGGAAGATCACGTCAGGCGGCCGGTGATGCGAGGTCTAATATCCTCTACTGGCTTTTTCTTCGGCCTAGAATGTTACCCAGTTGGCAACAGCTAGCATAGACTAAAGAGAGCAAGAAGCAAACAGGCTAGCATTAGCAACTAGCAAGCAGTAAGTGGGGACAACAAGATGGCTGTCGTGGCTCTGCTGTCAGAAAATCTTTCTGAGAGCATTTCGGACACACTTCCTGCATTCGCGGCTCCCGATTTGAACAGATATCCCACAATGCTCCAGGAAAATCCATTCATCCAATCAAACTGAATCAAACATGACCAGGAAGTGGGCTTCATTTGGCCATATCAAAACCCAATGGGTGACGTCACGCTCACTTTATCCATCTATTATACTATCAATGAGGTCGACGCATGCGCAGTGAAAAAGAGGGAATGACAGAATCGACACTGATTGGTTGTGTGGATGTAACGCCTTCACCACGTCTCTGCATAACTTCCCAAGTTCATCCTATTATATCACTGTTGCACGCGCGCAAATGGGCTGCGGATGATACCAAATCAGTATGGACTCACCCGGTCAGCTGGGCATGGTGGTCAGCTGGGCATGGTGGTCAGCTGGGCATGGTGGTCAGCTGGGCATGGTGGTACACTAATAAGTTCCAGACTGACAAGAGGACGAGGCATCGTGGCGGCTGTCGAAAGCTAGCATCGTGGCGCCTAGCAGCAGCATCGTGCATCATCTTGTTGCGTGTTCGGAGTTAACTACAACCAGTCGCAACTGCCGGGGTCACCAGTAAAGAGACACAGGAATGGAGAGACAAGTTGCTTCTCTTTTTTTTTATTTCCAAGAACTCTTACATTACATTGTTCGCTCACAGGTCACGGGATAGACCGAATGCTCTGAGCCACAACGTGGCAATAACCCCTCCCTCAGTCTCCCCACATCCTTCGCCACGTGACTGTGACTCAGCCCAACTGTACTTGTGGCTTATATCCACTAGATGTCACCACAGTACAAGCATTGTTTATTTGTATACAAAAAGTGTGTGTTGGTGAACTCTGGTGCTGCCCGACGTACTCTAGTCCATCCTGGCCTTCAGGGTTCGTGTGGTAATCTTGTCTTTCTCAATGACGTGTACGACGACGCCCATACCAGACACAGCATCTCTATCAACTGCATTCAGCATGGCCTGGGAGATGCTCTCAAACAGGTCCTCGGGTCCCATGTCCGGCTCCCACAAAGATTCACACATGCCGTACATCTGCTCCGAGCAAGTGCCGCTCACAACAAAGTCTTCTGTCACCATGGGGCAGCCAATCAAATCCAGTGAGCAGATGAACGGTTGAAAGGTTTTGGAATCAAGTCCGGCGATCACAGGCTCGATGTAGTATGGTCCAAACCTCCTCTCGTATAACAGGTTGGACACCATGCTCATGAAGATCTTGGGCTTGATCTGGCGACCCTCCTTCAGCTCATACAGGTTGAGTCTGAACTTCAGCCTCTGGGATACTGTCTGCACATCAGTGGCCAGGCCAGCCAGCCCCATGTAGAGCCTGTCTCCCATGGGGAAGATCTTCTGGAAGTCTGTGGTGACCATCTGAGCCTGAATGCCAAATCTCCGGTCTGAAGCTATCGCCACACAGTTATTCCCCCGCATGGCCATGACAGCCCCACCATTGTAGGACAGAATAGACATTTCGACCACGTTGTGGTGTTTTATGGGACCACCTTGTGGGTCCTACTGATCCTATTTATACCACCAGCAGCGGAGGATTTATGACATCACTGATGATGTCACAATGGCTAAGTAGAGAAAGAGTTATCACATCACTGATGATGTCACTGATTTATGACATCAATGGTGATGTCACAAAGCATGAGTAGAGATGGGTTTATGACATCACTGATGATGTCACAATGAAAGATACCATTCTTATAATATTCCTGTTAGTACTGTATTCCTATAATCTTGTACTAGAAATGTTGCGTGCTACATGCTCATTTCTAGGATGGAGACAGACTGGAGACCATGCGCCATGGGCACACTTTTTTTGGTGTGCCATAGTCTCAATGCCAGAGCCATGAGAGTTCTTACGCTGATACACTATGTTACTTCATGCTGCAGATCTCTCTCTGGATATGATACACTACATTACTGCATGCTGCAGATCTCTCTCTGGGTCTGATACACTACGTTACTGCATGCTGCAGATCTCTCTGGGTCTGATACACTACGTTACTGCATGCTGCAGATCTCTCTCTGGATATGATACACTACGTTACAGCATGCTGCAGATCTCTCTGGGTCTGATACACTACGTTACAGCATGCTGCAGATCTCTCTCTGGGTCTGATACACTACGTTACTGCATGCTGCAGATCTCTCTCTGGGTCTGATACACTACGTTACAGCATGCTGCAGATCTCTCTCTGGGTCTCATACACTACGTTACTGCATGCTGCAGATCTCTCTCTGGGTCTGATACACTATGTTACTGCATGCTGCAGATCTCTCTCTGGGTCTGATACACTACGTTACTGCAGGCTGCAGATCTCTCTCTGGGTCTGATACACTACGTTACTGCATGCTGCAGATCTCTCTCTGGATCTGATACACTACGTTACTGCATGCTGCCGATCTCTTTCTGGATCTGATACACTACGTTACTGCATGCTGCAGATCTCTCTCTGCTGTCAGAATTTGTTTCATTGTTTCCGCACGAGATTGATGCCAGAAAAGTGTTTTGGCAAATGTAGGTGATCGGGGCCACATGATGCCACACAGCTCTCCATATGTAGTAGTAGGAGATGTCCTGTGCTGCCCGGGGTCACTTCTAGGGTGGAGACTCTGGAGAAGCTGGGCGGCTGTAGCTCAGGAGGTAGAGCGGGTCGTCACTAATCGCTTTGGATGAAAGAGGTCGGTGGTTCGATTCCCGGCTCCTCCAGTCTGCATGTCGAAGTGTCATTGGGCAAGATACTGAACCCCAAATTGCTCCTGATGGTGTGCCAGCACCCTGCGTGGTAACCTGCCACCATCGGTGTGTGAATGGGTGAATGTACCTACTGATTGTAAAGCGCTTTGGATAAAAGCGCTATATAAATGCAGGCCATTTACCATTTACCATTTAGCAGAAGATGGGCCATGGGCGCACTTCTTTTTGAGTGTGGCCAGCATGGCCAGCAGCTCCATACATGTAAGTCACTGTCGGTCGGTCGGTCCACCAAAAAAATGTTGGTCAACTTTTCTTTTCTTATGTTGTGAATTTATTTATTTACCACTGATTTATTTATATTTGTTTGTATTTTATTTTACATATGTGTACTTTGTATTGTCACCACAACTGTATCATTGTTGCTAATATGACCCTGTAAAGAGTAAACACATATCTCCTTGGGAAGGGGTGGGACTATGGGGAAATGTAAAGAAGACTTTTTCTTTTCTCACTATGACCTGTCAGAAGTATTATTCTTCCTGTAGGGCGGAGCTGCTTATGCGAGCTGTAGGGCGGAGCTGCTTATGCGAGCTGTAGGGCGGAGCTGCTTATGCGAGCTGTAGGGCGGAGCTGCTTATGCGAGCTGTAGGGCCAGCTCAGCGAGCTGCAGGGCGGGCGAGGCCGCGCAGCAGGCGAGCATAGGAATCGAGCGCACGAGATGCCTAGTGGCTTAAAATAGCTGTTGAATAATAGTTGTAGGCTACTAGTTGTCTGTTTACCATTGTTAATCGAATCAGAGGCAATTCTGAAATATTATAACAGGTATAGGCTAGACACATTTATATCATGTTACATTTACATTTGAGGGCAACCATAATGCTGATGTGGCCCCGGATGTGCTATGATTTCCAGATGAGTCACGCTGAAATCCAGAGGATATTATTACGTGAACATAGAGAGGTTGTTATGGAAACGAGAACTTTAAATTGTTCATTGTATTTGTGTTACATAGTTCTAAATGTTGTGATGTTACACCTGAACATTGTATTTGTGTTACATAGTTCTAAATGTTGTCATGTTACACCTGAACACGGCTACAAAGTTTAAATGTGGTACTGTTCCTTCTTAGGTGCGCTTGCAGAGGCAGATTGGAGAAATGTGCTCTCACTGAGTTGCCTTGAAACACAGAAACTAATCCATGATATTGATCAGTGTGTGTTTCATATTGGGCCCCCGTCATCCATCAAGTGAACACTGTGGGATAGGCCTAATTTATATCATCTGAAAGGTGTAATCAAAGATGAATGAACCCCAGCGTGATAGAAATGTGCGCTGGCTCATAATTTCTACCGCTGTGAGTAATGGTAGGAAGGGCTCAACACAATGGCCGCTGCTGAAAGGCGGACAACTAAATAGAAAGTTTGTAAAGCCAGGTTGATGTTGTATTTGTAGTAAGCCACACTTCCTGTTCATCACCGGATGCAATCTCTATGTTCAGAGCTTTTCCACAAAATTGTTCAGACATATATACAGCCCTAAAACAGACATATGTACAGCCCTAAAACAGACATATATACAGCCCTAAAACAGACATATGTACAGCCCTAAAACAGACATATGTACAGCCCTAAAACAGACATATATACAGCCCTAAAACAGACATATGTACAGCCCTAAAACAGACATATATACAGCCCTAAAACAGACATATATACAGCCCTAAAACAGACACAATTTCATTTCACTACTCGTTTATTAACATAATTAATAATAATAGCGTCCTTTTTTGCATAAAGATATGGGTGGTCTGTGTCCGAGGGGAAACAAGCAGACCCAAGGTTTGGCTACGTTAAGCTATCATAGGCCTGTAAGAATATCTATGGTAATGAGAGAGCAGGGCTAAGCTGCTGTGTTGGGGCTCTTCACACAGAAGGCAGAGCCATGTAGATAGAAGAGTCCCGACATCTCCATTCACTCCAATGGACCAGTTTTTTTACTCTCAAGAGTTCCAGGAAGTAAGGTCCTGGATTAAGCAGCACTGTTGAGTTGCAGCAAAATAAGACAGTTTGTGTTGTACTCTGAAAGTGTTTTCCCCGCCTTGAATCAAATTGTACATTATCAGCTTTATTTTAGCATGCAAAAGTAGCGCAAGACCCATTCCTGGCTGTTCATTGGCTAATAAGTCTTGCATTTTGGTCCTCCGCTGACGCCACGCTCTCTCTAGAGGACACTAACAGAGGGTAATGAGAGACCAGGGTTAAGCTGCTGTGTTGGGGCTCTTCACCCATAGGGGGGGCTCTTCACACAGCGGCATGCATTATGTGTCTGTCTTATTTGCATGGGGGATTTCCCCCTGCGTTGTTAACGTATGAGTACTCGAATAGTAGAAATGTTACTCAAATAGTAAAGTTATGAACGAGTACTCCTGCCCATCCCTCTGACAGATTTAAAAGATCAGTAGTATAGAGACACTGCGTAACGCGTCATCATTCAGAAACCACGCCCAAAACGGGGGAAAACACAAACTCCCGTCCAATCGTGGCGTTCTCCTATGGTGCATGGTCGGTGTTGCACAAAGAGATCGTATATATGGAAGATGAACACTCCAACTTACTTCATTGACAGCAAGAGCCACATTTTTCTTCTCGCCAATTCTCAATGGCTTCCTTGTTTTCCTCGGGAGTACAAAAAAACGTTAACTGGCGATTTTTTACATTTGTTGTCTGCGCAGCCCCACCACACAACAGCTTTTAGCTATGTTTAATTCAAGGAAAATGACACTGGTGTGTGGAAATGAACGGAGCTTTTCCCCCGTGCTGGGCGTGGCCTATTTCATGCAGTGTCTCTATAGACCAAATCACCGTGACGTCACCATGTAAACAACATTACTTCCGCGTACTACTTGGGGAAGGCGCCAGGTTTAAATGTGCGTGTTGTCAAATAAATGCTGTCAAAACCTCTCGTTGTTTTCGGCCGACTACTTTTAATTTAAATTCAAACGGTTGGTAAACATGCTTGTCCGACGTATTCAGATTCAGATTCAGATTCAGATTCAGATACTTTTATTGCCACGCAACCAGGTTGGTGGTATTTAGTTTCAGTACATGATGTTATAGCTCTGGCAAAACATGGAAACAGGACATTGATACATTTAGACAATTAAACAGTTACACCGTTCCCACTTCCAACAATAAATACATAAATACAGGATACAAGACCAACAGACGTAAAGTTAGGGTGAGGGGGGAGGGGGGAGAGGGAGAGGGGTGCTGAGGGAGTTCAGAGTCCGTATGGCTGTGGGAAAGAAACTGTTTTTGAAGCGGGTAGTTTTGGTGGGAATTGATCTGTATCGTCTCCTTGAGGGGAGGGGCTGGAACAGGGGGTGGGCTGGGTGGGAGGGGTCCTTAATGATCTTACAGGCACGGGTGATGGTTCGGGAGGTGTATATGGAGTCCAGGGTGGGGAGGTCACAACCAATGATTTTTGCTGCTTTATTAATAATGCGCTGTCATTTGGATTTGGATATTTGATCAGCTGAACCGTACCAGACAATTATGGATGAGGTGATGATGCTTTGTATGATGGCGGAGTAGAAGCGGAGCAGTAGGCGTTGTTTAATCCTGTATCTCTTCAGTTGCCTGAGGAAATAGAGTCGCTGATGTGCTTTCTTGGTGATGGTGGTGATGTTGTGGTCCCATTTGAGGTTATTGCTGATGTGTGTTCCGAGAAATTTGAAAGAGTCTGTGAGGGTTATGGGTTGGTCGGATATTGTCAGTGGGAGTTTGGGTGTCATTTTTGCAGTCCTGAAATCTATGGCTATTTCGGTGGTTTTGGAGGTGTTGAGCAGGAGGTTGTTAGTAGAGCACCATGTTGCGACTCTCTCTACTTCTCGTCTGTATGCTGATTCATTGTTATTTGTGATGAGGCCGAGGATGGTGGTGTCGTCTGCGTATTTGTAAATTTTTACTGAGTTGTCCAGGGAGGTGAGTTGGTTAGTGAAGAGGGAGAAGAACCAGGAGGAAAGGACGCACCCCTGGGGGGCGCCGGTGCTGAGGGTCAGGGGGTGGGACATCCGGTTGTGTATTTTGACTGTTTGGGTTCTGTTGCTGAGGAAGTCTAGGATCCAGTAGTTTATGGCCGGGTGTATGTTCATGTCTTGCAGTTTAAAGAATAGTTTGTGGGGGGAGATGGTGTTGAAAGCTGAGCTAAAGTCAATGAATAGGATGCGTGCATATGTGTTGGAGGTTTCTAGGTGTTGGAGTGTGTGATGTAGTGCTAGGCTGATAGCATCCTCTACTGACCTGTTGGCGCGGTAGGCAAATTGGTGTGGATCAAGTTGAGATGATGTGAATGATTTGAGGTAGTCCAGGACCAGATGTTCAAATTATTTCATTACAACAGATGTGAGAGCTATGGGCCGGTAGTCGTTGAGACATGTTATTTTGGTGGATTTGGGGACTGGGATGATAGTGGACTGTTTAAAGCATTGTGGGACTGAGCATTGGCGTAGTGAGGAGTTGAAGATGTCGGTGAATACAGGGGCTAGCTGGTCAGCACAGTAGCTGAGCACAGCAGGGGAGAGATGGTCAGGTCCTGCAGCTTTTCTTTTATTCGATTGTTTAAATACAGTCCTTACTTTGTCTTCCTGGATGATGAAGGGGGGAGGGAGGAGGGGGGGCGGTGGAGGGGGGCAGGGGGGTGCGGAGTGGTTGTTGGTGTCAAATCTGGCATAGAATTGATTGAGTTTGTCAGGGAGGTTAGGGTCCTTATCTGCGGCTGGGGGGGGGGGGCGTTTTTTGTAATTTGTCAGTTGTTGAATGTTTTTCCATACTTCTCTGGTGTTATTGTCTTGGAATTGTTTTTCCAGTTTTGTTGAGTGGTTTGATTTGGCCTTCCTGATAGCAGACCGTAATTGATATTTTGCAGATTTGTATGTTTCTTTGTTACCACTGAGAAAAGCTGAGTTCTTTTTCTTGCGAAGTTCTGCCAAATCCTTGTTGAACCAGGGTTTACTGTTACCAAAAGACCTAACAGTTTTAGTTTCAGTTCTAGCCTTTCTTCTGTGTTTGTTTTATGTAGTGTTAGCTAGCTAATAACGTTTGTTTACAACTGTCAAACTCGCTGTTTTTTTGCAGACTCGTTACAGACAGAGCTACTGACGCCACGTTAATTTATTTTCGTCTACTCTGGTCTGGTGTGGTCCAACAGGTAAATTAGCTAGTCTGGTCTCCACTAACGTTAGTGAAAGTGTTGTTATGAATGATATTAAACAACAACACAACACGAACGAACCATTTTTGTCTTCTTTGTCTGTTTTTGTCTTCAACACGTCAGTTTAGCCGTTCACCGACATTATAATGTGTGGACCCAGGGGTAACCGGAAGTAAATGTAAACATCCCCGCTGATTTGGTCTATAGTAAGGGCCAAGGAAGAAGCAACATTTACATCGCAGACTGGACTAGTGACCGTGGCAAAGGTCTGCACTCTCAGAGTGCTCTTGTAGTTCTGAGCAGTTTTAGGTTTTGACACACTCCTTTCTAGAAAAAGTGAAATTGCATTGGAAGCAATTGGCGCTATCTCACTCCATTGGCAGATGTATTCTCTCTCTCTCTCTTTTAAATCTAAGATTTGAAGGCTGAATATGAGACAAAATGACTTCTTAAGATGGATTATTCCTAACTTAGTGCATCTCAAGATCAGCACTGTTAGGCAAAACTGCTTTGTATCTACAGTGCCTCCACCCGCTTTGATGAATGAGTTTCTGCCCTGAGCTGAAACTTCAACAACAGCTTCATCCATGGTACAATAGGGAAGCTCGTGTACATGCAGCCTGCCCAGAGGGTGAAAGATGGCTGTGGAGGAGCTGCAAGACTGGCTGTGGAGAGGGAGAGAGAGTAGTCAGACCCATAAATATATGTGTAAATATATAGATAGTTTTCCTTTTAAAAAAGCCACTTAAGAACTCAACCCTTTAAAGAAGGCCAGGAATAATCTGTTTCCTCCGTTGCGGTCGATCCAGCAGGGGGATTTGCAGAAAGATTCAGCGGTGACACAGATCTACATAATCATTTTAAGTTTCTACCCGCTCCTTCCAATGATTCTCCTGCTGTCACTTTAGATACCGCTAAAACTGATTTGGGCTCCCTAATCTCCCGGTATTTCTTAGACTTTAAAAATCTGTAATATCATAAGGAGATTATTTCATTTATAATTGATTGAGTGCATTTGCTGGCGTGCCACTTCAAAGTTGCCGAATTAAAGATGCATTTAAGAAGCCTGGTGCCGGGCGCTGTGAGTCGCGGGGCGGGGTGGGGTGGGGTGGGGTGGGAGGTGGCGCTGGTGGCGGGGAGGCTTGTGTGTTCTTGTGGGAGTGAGGAGCTGTAGCACGGCTGATCCGTGGAGATAGCAGGAAATGGGCTCTGGCAAAGTGGCTCGCCTGGAGAAGACGTGGGGGGAGCAGACCCAGCAGCAGCAGAGAAGACGTGGGGGGAGCAGACCCAGCAGCAGCAGAGAAGACGTGGGGGGAGCAGACCCAGCAGCAGCAGTGTGTTGGTAAGACTCTCCAGTGAAGAGACACTTCTGTTTAAAGGAGCAGTTCACCCCACAGTGACAATTCTGTCAGCATCCACTCGAGAGAAAACCAGTCCCCATTGACTTCAGGTGTACTGTACTGAAGTCAATGGTGTCTGGTTCTATATGTGCTGAAGTCAATGGTGTCTGGTTCTATATGTGCTTAAGTCAATGGTGTCTGGTTCTATATGTGCTGAAGTCAATGTTGTCTGGTTCTATATGTACTGAAGTCAATGTTGTCTGGTTCTATATGTACTGAAGTCAATGGTGTCTGGTTCTATATGCGCTGAAGTCAATGGTGTCTGGTTCTATATGTACTGAAGTCAATGGTGTCTGGTTCTATATGTACTGAAGTCAATGGTGTCTGGTTCTATATGTACTGAAGTCAATGGTGTCTGGTTCTATATGTGCTTAAGTCAATGGTGTCTGGTTCTATATGTGCTTAAGTCAATGGTGTCTGGTTCTATATGTGCTTAAGTCAATGGTGTCTGGTTCTATATGTGCTTAAGTCAATGGTGTCTGGTTCTATATGTGCTTAAGTCAATGGTGTCTGGTTCTATATGTGCTTAAGTCAATGGTGTCTGGTTCTATATGTACTGAAGTCAATGGTGTCTGGTTCTATATGTACTGAAGTCAATGGTGTCTAGTTCTATATGTACTGAAGTCAGTGGTGTCTGGTTCTATATGTACTGAAGTCAGTGGTGTCTGGTTCTATATGTACTGAAGTCAATGGTGTCTGGTTCTATATGTGCTTAAGTCAATGGTGTCTGGTTCTATATGTGCTTAAGTCAATGGTGTCTGGTTCTATATGTGCTTAAGTCAATGGTGTCTGGTTCTATATGTGCTTAAGTCAATGGTGTCTGGTTCTATATGTGCTTAAGTCAATGGTGTCTGGTTCTATATGTGCTTAAGTCAATGGTGTCTGGTTCTATATGTACTGAAGTCAATGGTGTCTGGTTCTATATGTACTGAAGTCAATGGTGTCTGGTTCTATATGTGCTTAAGTCAATGGTGTCTGGTTCTATATGTGCTTAAGTCAATGGTGTCTGGTTCTATATGTACTGAAGTCAATGGTGTCTGGTTCTATATGTGCTTAAGTCAATGGTGTCTGGTTCTATATGTGCTTAAGTCAATGGTGTCTGGTTCTATATGTGCTTAAGTCAATGGTGTCTGGTTCTATATGTGCTTAAGTCAATGGTGTCTGGTTCTATATGTACTGAAGTCAATGGTGTCTGGTTCTATATGTACTGAAGTCAATGGTGTCTAGTTCTATATGTACTGAAGTCAGTGGTGTCTGGTTCTATATGTACTGAAGTCAGTGGTGTCTGGTTCTATATGTACTGAAGTCAATGGTGTCTGGTTCTATATGTGCTTAAGTCAATGGTGTCTGGTTCTATATGTGCTTAAGTCAATGGTGTCTGGTTCTATATGTGCTTAAGTCAATGGTGTCTGGTTCTATATGTGCTTAAGTCAATGGTGTCTGGTTCTATATGTACTGAAGTCAATGGTGTCTGGTTCTATATGTACTGAAGTCAATGGTGTCTAGTTCTATATGTACTGAAGTCAGTGGTGTCTGGTTCTATATGTACTGAAGTCAGTGGTGTCTGGTTCTATATGTGCTTAAGTCAATGGTGTCTGGTTCTATATGTGCTTAAGTCAATGGTGTCTGGTTCTATATGTACTGAAGTCAATGGTGTCTAGTTCTATATGTACTGAAGTCAATGGTGTCTGGTTCTCTCTCAAGTTGTGTTGGCAACCTCCATGTGTGTTATTATGGCCAAACTTACCTACAATTGTGAATGTGTGAAATTGAAAATGCCACTTTAGTCAAATGATTGAAAGTGAAAGTGTAATAAAGCAGGACCATGAGAGGCTTCATTTAAATCACGTTCACATGTAGCCATGTGACTTAAAGCACTGGGACATCAAACGACACGTGGTCTACAGTTCACTGGAACTCCATACATGATATTTACAGTGGTTATGGTGGCAATGGGGCCTTGCCATGGTGTATGAGTAGGACTGGGTATTGACAAGGACCTCACGATACGTGTTACGATACATGGGTCACGATACGATTGTATCACGATACATTGCGATACAATACATATTGCGATATATTGCAATACTCGGTACTACTTCAGTACATAATTCACTGAAAATTTAATTTGCTGTGTACCACCCAGGTAGTGTAATAATATGTACTGTAATAATATGTATCACTTTATATTGATAACTTAGTGGACAAATTGAGTCAAAACTATGGAGTTTTGAGTGTACTGAACGCACTGGGAAGAAATTATTCTTATTGTGTCACTGAACACACGGCTGTGCAAAAAATCGATATGGCGATATATCACGATACTTTTCTGACATATCGATACAGTATTGCGGAAAAGAAAATGGCGATATATTGCCGTATGGATTGTATTGCACAGCCCTATGTATGAGTGTGTGTGTGTGTGTGTGTGTGTGTGTGTGTGTGTGTGTGTGTGTGTGTATCAGTGTGTGTGTGTGTGTGTGTGTGTGTGTGTGTGTGTGTGTGTGTGTGTGATGAGCTTCCCTGGGTGACCCGGCCTAGAAGACTGCTTCCCTGGGTGACCCGGCCTAGAAGACTGCAGCACGTGTATGTGTGTGTGTGTGTGTGTGTGTGTGTGTGTGTGTGTGTGTGTGTGATGATGAGCAGCATGTGTGTGTGTGTGATTAATTCTCACATGGGGCTTTGGACACATGCAGGCAGGTTAATGAAACTCAGTGAGAAGGCAGCTTTTCCTGACTCCTTCCCTGCCTAGAGGCTGCAGGTGATGGGATGATGTTCTCCACCTAATCCCCACCCCCTCCTCTCCTCCAATAGGATGGCCTGATACCCATCCCCCTCCTGTCCTCCAATAGGACAGCCTGATACTTCCAGACAGCCTGATACCCCCCTCCTCTCCTCCAATAGGATGGCCTGATACCCCCCTCCTGTCCTCCAATAGGACAGCCTGATACTTCCAGACGGCCTGATACCCCCCTCCTCTCCTCCAATAGGTCGGCCTGATACCCCCCTCCTCTCCTCCAATAGGATGGTCTGATACTTAGGATGGCCTGATACTCTCTTTAGGCTCTGAATGCTGATGACTAGTGATGGGTTAGGGTTTTAGGGTATTATTATTATTATTATTTTACCGCTCCCTAACGATGACGAAGCGACACCAGGCGTTTGACGTTGTGTGTTTACACTCCTGTCCTGTCACTATGTTTGTGTCACTATGTTTGTGTCACTATGTTTGTGTCACTATGTTTGTGTCACTATGTTTGTGTCACTATGTTTGTGTCACTATGTTTGTGTCACTATGTTTGTGTCACTATGTTTGTGACAGGTTTAAAAGATCAGTATTATATTTGGAAGAAAATTGGTTTCATGACAGGAGGCATCACACTGTTGAATCACACAGCGCCTGAAAGATATTAGCGAGCGACTCCGCCTCACGTTGCAACAAACTTCACGGTGCTTTTGTTGAACCTGACTTGTTTTCCGACAGAATATTATGTGGACTTAGCCAACTCTGAACGAATATACAGAACAACGAACAGCGATGTGTTAACTTTACCTATAAGGTTGCATCCAGATCCAGCTATCCTTACATATAAGTTGGCCCATAAACTCTACATAACGTAACTGACTCCATCGCGCTGGTTTGTTTCATAATCCTTTGAAAACGGGTGTGATTTATCCAGTGTCATCAACTCCAAACGGTCATGTTATTAACTTGACTCTTTATTTAGCTCAGTAGTCACAATGAGAGAGGACAGGCTGCTTCTAGCATGTTAGCTCAAACACACAACAACAAAAACAGTCTTCTTCTGTCAGTACCAACTTAACTGTAGCGTTAACAGCAGTGCTGCGCATGCAGTGCCCCCGGTGGCTGTAAGTATAACTTCACATCACAACACATCCAGACTCCATGAAGAAAATGTTTTGTAAATGAAAATATGCCCCAGTAAAGAGATTTCATCCCGCCAACCTTGTCTTGGTGGTGTCTGAGTTTCCAGTCAGTGATGTGTGCAATGCATTCTGGGTGTTGTTTCCAGTCAGTGATGTGTGCAATGCATTCTGGGTGTGGTTTCCAGTCAGTGATGTGTGCAATGCATTCTGGGTATTGTAATAATATGTATATATTTCCCCCCTGCTGAAGTGATCTACAGTAGTTCAATCATCCCTTCCATTAACCCATTGATACCTGATGCAGCATTTGCTTGTATATCCCTCATTTGTGTGTGTATCCCTTTAAGACTGCGAACCGCGTCTTAAAGGGATATACACACAAATGCTGCATCAGGTATCAATGGGTTAAAACCAGAGAATGCAAAGAACGCTGGATGGACATTTGAATGGGCTGAAATACGGGGGGAAAAACCAGCTATCAAATGGGAATCATTCTGTCTTTGGGTTAAGGTTTTAAAGTTAAGTTAAGTTAAGTTATCCTTTATTTATCCCCATGGGGAAATTCATCATGATTCATGATTTCTCCATGATTGCAAAGGTTATCACGGTGTCAGTTTGCTCTCCAAGCCCTCAAAGTGTTTCTCCTCGCTCTCTCTCTCTCCGCTGACACAGAAGTGGGTTAGGGTTAGAGAGGCTAGGGTTAGGTTAGGGTTAGAGGTTAGAGGTTAGAGGTTAGAGAGGCTGCCACAGAGGTAGAGGAAGACAATCGGGAGGCATCCTGACGCTTTAAGAGGGGGGCCCGTCTAATCTCTGGATTTAGACACATCCTGCAATGTGGATTCTGAAGGCCGTCTTGACTCTGAGTCATGTGTGTCTCTGTATGTTTGTGAGAGGGGAAGTGTGCTGGCTGTTGGGGGGGGGGGGGGGTTGCGGTGTGTTTGTGCTGTCCTTTAGAAAAACAGCTTACGGGTTGAGCAGAAGAGACGCGGGGAGCTAATGTGAAGATTTAGGACTTTCTCCGAGGCTTGGCCCGGGCTGAGCTCTGTTTGCTTGAGCCGTTTGTGGGGTCCTGCTCACACTAAACCCAGATTAATAATCCCCCCATATCCACCCAGCCCAGACACGGGCCCCCCCCTCCTCCTCCCCTGCCTTTTCTGGCCCAGATCGTCTCCCTTCTCTAATCCAAGTCCGCCGCCTCTCATCTGCCTCGTTATCTGCTCTAAGTAAGCACCTTTCTCATGCCTGCTTTCCATGGGGAAGGAAGGGGGATACTATGTTCCACCTCCCCCCTCATCCCTCCTCTTTGCTCACTGACCTCTGTGGGGTGTTATTATCACATTGACTGCCAAGGTCTCAGATTGCTTCCCCCGGGGAGAGGGGTGCTTTACATGCCACCCAATACACACCTCCAAAGTCTGGTGCATGAGGCAAATATTTGATCCTGTAGTGGAATGATTATACATCCTATGTGCAATATGTCTGTTTTCCTGAAGATGATATGATTACAATAAATTGTAAATGTAATTTTTATCATCCAAAAACAGAATTTCTATTAACAGACAAATGTAGAACAGCTAAAGAGATAATTAGTGGCCGGGCCAGCGGCAGGGCCACTACTTGTATTTGCCAATCTTCTTCTTCTTCTTCTTCTTCTTGGGAAGTTGGACTTCCCATGCATGAAAATAAAGCAAACTATGCACAAAGGTCCAGTCCCATGCCAACGCGGATTTGGCGCCAATAATATATATTACGGCGTTGCAACTTTCACCAAAATTACATTTTTACATTACATTACATCATTTGGCAGACACCTTTATCCAAAGCGACTTACAATAACACATTTTTGTCAACAATAGAGCAATCAGCTATGCAACACAGTCTATGACAACTACAACTTCTGAAGGAATAGTGGTAAAGTTTAGTTAGTATTTTTTTTTTTTTAAGAGAGAAATGTTAGTTCAAAAAGGGCCCAGATGGAGCCTGAAAAGGTGTGTTTTAAGTTTTCGCCAAAAGATTGGCAGTGAAGCGGCCGCCCTGACCATGGGAGGGAGCTCGTTCCACCATTGAGGTGCCAGGGACGAGAAGAGTCGCAATCGGGATGAGCGACGTTTGAGCCCCCGTAGCGAAGGAGGGGCGAGGCGTCCTGCACTGGTGGAGGAGCGAAGGGAGCGGTGAGAGGTTTGGAACCTGACCATAGGTAGGTACAGAGGAGCTGTCTGGTGTATTGCCCTGTAGGCCAGTACCAGTGTCTTGAATTTGATGCGTGCCAAGATGGGAAGCCAGTGAAGGTCCCGGAAGAGGGGAGTGACATGAGAGAATTTGGGTTGGTTGAATATCAGACGGGCTGCAGTGTTCTGAATGAGCTGAAGCGGTCGGATGTCGGCGGCAGGTAGGCCGGCCAGGAGCACGTTGCAGTAGTCCAGGCGGGAGATGATAAGTGACTGGACCAGGAGTTGGGTCGCTTCACTCGTGAGAAAGGGATGGATTTTGCGGATGTTGTAGAGGGAGAACCTACAGGAGCGTCTGTCGCAGCTATGTTGGCCGAGCAAGACAGCTGGTTGTCAAGGATCACCCCAAGGTTCTTAGCTGTTTGGGAGGGAAGTACAGTGGTATTGTCAATGGAGATGGAGAGATCTGTGAGAGGGCAGTCTTTCCCTGGGAGGAAGAGTAGCTCTGTCTTACCAAGATTGAGCTTGAGGTGGTGGGCAGACATCCAGTCGCCAATGTCTTTGAGGCATGCAGAGATGCGAGCCTCGGGTGTCGGAGGGGGGGAAGGAAAGGAAAAGCTGGGTGTCATAAGTGCCTTTTAAACATGAACTCTGGATCATGTCGGGCTAGAGAGAACAGGATATTTTCAGGTTTTGCCTTTCTAAACATGAGGGGTCTTTGTTAAGAAACAACTGGATATGAGCTGTTTTTTCTGCCAGTGGGCGCGGTAGCATCCATCGAAAACAAGAAATGTGATAGGAAACAGCTTTAGCTATGAGGCAGTCAAAATAGTGGTCGCACCGTCGTCAATCACTGTGGGTGATTTATTTTACAAGTGGCAACTAGTCATATCTGACTAGTTTTAAATGTATTTCTCCCCACAAAAGTTTGATAGCCTATCAGTCAGTCAGCTCCTATCCTCTACGCAGTGAGGAGGCACAGTCACACAACACTGCCTGCCTCACACAATAGAATTGGCTGCATCACGTTAGCGACAAATCTGGAGACTTCAAAAAGCATGGCGTTTTAACGGAGTCTATTCCAACGAGGGGTGGCAATGTGCCAAAAATGAGCGCTTCGCCTTTGTTAGGCTACATAAAGCCGCCCAGTCTAAATAGTGGTCGGACTGTCGTCAATCACTGTGGGTGATTTATTTTACAAGTGGCATTTCAAGTCATATCTGACTAGTTTTCAATGTATTTCTCCCCACAAAAGTTAGGCTTTTTCTGACATGGGAGCAAGCAAGCAGCGCAGCAGCGTCCCTCCTGATGCACTGGACCTGGCTGCCTGCAACTACAGTCAAGCCAGCCCTCACCTCGGAAAGCACGGTCATTCTAGCCCCCACTTAACAATTCAAGACGTTTTTGCAGCACTTGAGGAAACCGTGAGTTTGCTCGTTGATATAAGCGATTGCCCGAACGATTCATTAATTAATAAAGTAGCGAACGTGAAGTGAGTCACGAAGAGCCACACCTGCCCACTCAGATCTGCAGATAATGACCTGCCACTGTTAAACATGAGCTGCGATTGCGTGGAAGCGGATCTTATACCGGCGGTCGAGGTAGATAAGATACGGAGTCGCGGGAGTGCGCGTAGGCCGGCTAATTTTTGTTTAACATGCAGGCCAACCGGCTAGGTGCAGGTTATAATACGGATTCCACTGCATGTTAAGAAGTGGCTATAGAGAAGGAAAAGCAAGGGGCCCAGGACTGAGCCCTGGGGGACACCGGTGGTAAGAGGGCAGGATCTGGAAAGGGACCCTCTCCATAAGACCTGGTATGAGCGGTTAGAGAGATAGGAAGCAAACCAGGAGTGTGCAGAACCTGAGATGCCGAGGTCAGACAGATTTGGAAATGTGGGCACAAGTGAGGAGAAACTTTTGTAAACTTCAACCTATAGCAAATTATGAAGTCCAAAGACTGCAAAATTGCAAACATTGTAAAACTAATTAAACCCTACTCCTCCCACATTTTTTTTCTTCAAACGACACCAAACATGTGCATCTGCATCGTTAAGACTGTCCTACACTGAAGGATCAAACAGATTTTTGATTGATCAAAAATTGAGCCCACAGTGCATTCAAATGTTTTACTGTAGACGGTACTGTAAACAGCTCCCTGCAAATTTTCGCTAAATAAAGCTAGAAAGTTAACGAGAAAAACTACAAAATTTTGTGTAAAATCTCCGCATTTAATCTCAAAAACGGAATTTTTGACAATATTTTGAATTTTACCCTACATTTTTTCTTCAAACGACAGCAGGAGAGCCAGTTTGGTAACACCTGTGGCTGATCATCAGGTAATCAAGGAGGCATTTACTCAAGAAGCATGGGGAGTCAGTTTGGACCAGAGGAGCGAGCAGACCACACCTCAGACGGCCTAAAAGAGCCTTAGTGCTCCTTAGTGGGGAGATATGGGTGGTGTTTGGGGGGGGGGTCACTTTAACATAGCACAGTTTGCAGAATATTTGGTTCTAATTATAGATTATCACACAATCCTAAAATGAATCTACAGATAGAGGGTCAAACTATAAGTAAAAACAGCTAAGCCAGGATTGTACACTGTCTTGGTCTGGCAACAAAATAATTGAGTTGCCAAGATGGGCAGAGCCGTTGCCATTACAAGAAAGTGTGCACCGTTTCTTACACCATTATTGTTTCACCAAACTGTTTGTTCATTGGTTCTGTGTCATCTGGATTATTGCTCGGCGGTGTGGTCATCTTCTTCTAAAGGACTACTCAGTTACAAGTTACAAGACAAAACAAGGCAGCCAGACTGGTCCTGGGCTGCTTCCCTAGCTGATATGCATATGTCTCACATGGCTTAATTTGTTCACACCTGGCGCTTAACAGAAGCAAAGCTGAAGTTGAGCTCACGTTGAAGATGAGCTCACGCTGAAGATGAGCTCACGCTTAACCGGTCACACCAGAAGCCCTCTCTTTTCCTCAGCTCCTCGCTCGGTGCGCCTTGAATCCGGCCACAACTTCCATTGAATTCATGCCTGGCAGCTTCACGCTTCACGTGTGACGCTTGGAAAATAGGACTGAATCCTGAACGATCGTTTGAGCGCGGCGTGAACGTGCCTTGCCCTTGAGCAAGGCACGCGCGTGGCTGGTGTGAACGGCTTCGCCTGTTAACAAGGACGCCAAAATGAAACTTGTGGGTTCCGCGCCCCGGGCACGGAATGCAACGCTCATCAAATGTTCCGGACCTGGGGTCAATTTGGGGACAAGTGTGCTTGGGAACGGTACCAGACGGTACCGGAGCGCCAGTGTGAAAGCACCCTAACAAACACATTTGTTAGGGTCAAACTCACTCTTTCCTTGGTCTTAGCATATCGAAGGTTGCATAATTTCCAATAAGGCTCTTCAAAGCGCAGATTTTAGGAGTTGGGCTAAGCTAAGCTAAGCTAAAGTTAATGCTAGCTTGCTGAAGACGAGTTAAGACATTGAACGCAGTGCTGGCTTTTCTCTTGTTCATAAGACATTGAACGCGGACATTTTCTCTCGCTCTGCGAATCGCGTTTCCAGCTTTGAATGTTACCGCGACTACTATGTGGCAGGCTGTGGGCAACGGCACCCACACACACACACACACACACACACTCCTCCAAAACACACACACACACACAGCATGTCACAGTTCAATTCCCCCAGGGCGGAGGGGCTCATCGCCCCTTCAGCTACACACATTTCTCCAAAGCACACACACACACACACACACACACACACACACAGAGAGTCTGGGAATGCTGGGGAAAATAGCCCCCATTTATTATGGCCACACTCCGTGGTCTCGGCCCCTCGGTTCAGCGATTGCACCGCCAAAGCACGTCTCCACCGCCAATGTCACACAATTACCTCTTAACTGCTCAAACAAATCGAGCGAGCCAGCGAGTGACATCCAATCAAAACTGTCACAGGTGATTGAGTCTATCATCAAGACCGCGCGCCCGCTACCTGTCAGGAGAACGAGCGAATGAGAGGAAGGAGAGAAGAGGTAGAATGTGATAGCTGCTTTATAATAGACTCCTAATAATGTATAAACAACCCCCATCTCTCTCTCTCTCTCTTTGTTCCACTCATATAGAGTGCCAAAGTCACACCCTCTTCCGCGTTCAGCATACGAACCAAGGGAATTCAATCCCTGTTCATTTTTCCAAACCATCTACATTTCGTAAAACCTTCATAAAAAGAGTTTTACTTTGTCAAACCAAGTGATTCAACTACAGCATAGAACATTTCACTCAGACCCCCCCCCCCCCCCCCAGATAAGGCAGATTTAAAAATATACTTTTTAGATGTTTTGTTTTTGATTTGATCTTTATTTTTCTGGAACAAATGAAACATAAAATCACAATAAAGACAAGATATATATAACCATATATATATATATATAGATATATATATATATATATATATATATATATATATATATATATATATGATATAACAATAAACAATGAAATCAAACAAGTCTTCATTTACAAAAAGACCAAAAGGATGAGTTTGAGAAGGGGCAGAAGGAAGCAAAAGCTTCAGTTTTGTAGTTTTGGTTTTAGTGAAATGATCAAGGCTTTATGGTCTCTCCTGTCTATGGTCTCTCCTGTCTATGGTCTCTCCTGTCTATGGTCTCTCCTGTCTATGGTCCCTCCCATCTATGGAAAAAAGAATGGTGGATGAAATCCCTTGGTTCATATCCCAAACCCGGAAGATGGCGTGGCTTTGGCTCTATTAGAGTTGGGCACAGAGAGTGTGTGATGCCCTCTTTCTCAGCCCCTCCACTCTCTCTTGGGACTCAGGATGGAGAGAATAGGAAGTGTGTGTGTGTGTGTGTGTGTGTGTGTGTGTGTGTGTGTGTGTGTGTGTGTGTGTGTGTGTGTGTGTGTGTGTACGCGCGCGCGCGCGTGTGTGTGTGTGTGTGTGGAGTAATGATAGGGAAAATGATAGAGGGGAGATTGAAATTTCCGTCCTCTCTGAACCATGCCGCCTCTGTTTCCCACAACACATTGGCTTCTAATGGGGTTAGAGAGCAGACACAACGCAGAGAGTTGGAGGCCTGAGTGATGTTCTGTTGATGCTCCAGACACAGACTGATCAAAGAAACAGTACTTTGAGGAAAACTCCCTTAGGATAGGGCTGCCACTAACGATTATTTTCATAATCGAGTAATCTGTTGATTATTTTCTCGATTAAATCGATAAGTTGTTTGGTCTATAAAATGTCAGAAAATGGTAGCAAATGACGAATCAGTGTTTCCCAAAGTCCAAGATGACGCCCTCAAATGTCTTGTTTTGTCCACAACTCAAAGATAATATCAGTTTACTGTCATACAGGAGTAAAGAAACCAGAAAATATTCACATTTAAGAAGCTGGAATCAGAGAATTTAGACCTTTTCTCTTTAAAATTGTACTCAAAACCACTGCTCTAGACAACATCTGGTGGTTCTTGTCTAATTGCATTACAGAGGAATGAAGGTGGAGGCAGCATCAATGTTGTCAGTGTCTGATGTAAATTAGGGACATGATGAGGTTGTCACATGATGAGGTTGTCAGTGTCTGATGTAAATTAGGGACATGATGAGGTTGTCAGTGTCTGATGTAAATTAGGGACATGATGAGGTTGTCAGTGTCTGATGTAAATTAGGGACATGATGATGTCAGTGTCTGATGTAAATTAGGGACATGATGATGTCAGTGTCTGATGTAAATTAGGGACATGATGAGGTTGTCAGTGTCTGATGTAAATTAGGGACATGAGGTTGTCAGTGTCTGATGTAAATTAGGGACATGATGATGTCAGTGTCTGATGTAAATTAGGGACATGATGTTGTCAGTGTCTGATGTAAATTAGGAACATGATGAGGTTGTCAGTGTCTGATGTAAATTAGGGACATGATGAGGTTGTCAGTGTCTGATGTAAATTAGGGACATGATGATGTCAGTGTCTGATGTAAATTAGGGACATGATGTTGTCAGTGTCTGATGTAAATTAGGGACATGATGTTGTCAGTGTCTGATGTAAATTAGGGACATGATGTTGTCAGTGTCTGATGTAAATTAGGGACATGATGAGGTTGTCAGTGTCTGATGTAAATTAGGGACATGATGTTGTCAGTGTCTGATGTAAATTAGGGACATGATGTTGTCAGTGTCTGATGTAAATTAGGGACATGATGAGGTTGTCAGTGTCTGATGTAAATTAGGGACATGATGTTGTCAGTGTCTGATGTAAATTAGGGACATGATGTTGTCAGTGTCTGGTGTAAATTAGGGACATGATGAGGTTGTCAGTGTCTGATGTAAATTAGGGACATGATGTTGTCAGTGTCTGATGTAAATTAGGGACATGATGTTGTCAGTGTCTGATGTAAATTAGGGACATGATGAGGTTGTCAGTGTCTGGTGTAAATTAGGAACATGATGAGGTTGTCAGTGTCTGATGTAAATTAGGGACATGATGAGGTTGTCAGTGTCTGATGTAAATTAGGGACATGATGAGGTTGTCAGTGTCTGATGTAAATTAGGGACATGATGTTGTCAGTGTCTGGTGTAAATTAGGAACATGATGAGGTTGTCAGTGTCTGATGTAAATTAGGGACATGATGAGGTTGTCAGTGTCTGATGTAAATTAGGGACATGATGATGTCAGTGTCTGATGTAAATTAGGGACATGATGTTGTCAGTGTCTGGTGTAAATTAGGAACATGATGAGGTTGTCAGTGTCTGATGTAAATTAGGGACATGATGAGGTTGTCAGTGTCTGATGTAAATTAGGGACATGATGATGTCAGTGTCTGATGTAAATTAGGGACATGATGTTGTCAGTGTCTGATGTAAATTAGGGACATGATGAGGTTGTCAGTGTCTGATGTAAATTAGGGACATGATGTTGTCAGTGTCTGGTGTAAATTAGGAACATGATGAGGTTGTCAGTGTCTGATGTAAATTAGGGACATGATGAGGTTGTCAGTGTCTGATGTAAATTAGGGACATGATGATGTCAGTGTCTGATGTAAATTAGGGACATGATGTTGTCAGTGTCTGGTGTAAATTAGGAACATGATGAGGTTGTCAGTGTCTGATGTAAATTAGGGACATGATGAGGTTGTCAGTGTCTGATGTAAATTAGGGACATGATGATGTCAGTGTCTGATGTAAATTAGGGACATGATGTTGTCAGTGTCTGATGTAAATTAGGGACATGATGTTGTCAGTGTCTGATGTAAATTAGGGACATGATGTTGTCAGTGTCTGATGTAAATTAGGGACATGATGTTGTCAGTGTCTGATGTAAATTAGGGACATGATGAGGTTGTCAGTGTCTGATGTAAATTAGGGACATGATGAGGTTGTCAGTGTCTGATGTAAATTAGGGACATGATGTTGTCAGTGTCTGATGTAAATTAGGGACATGATGTTGTCAGTGTCTGATGTAAATTAGGGACATGATGAGGTTGTCAGTGTCTGATGTAAATTAGGGACATGATGTTGTCAGTGTCTGATGTAAATTAGGGACATGATGTTGTCAGTGTCTGATGTAAATTAGGGACATGATGTTGTCAGTGTCTGATGTAAATTAGGGACATGATGTTGTCAGTGTCTGATGTAAATTAGGGACATGATGAGGTTGTCAGTGTCTGATGTAAATTAGGGACATGATGAGGTTGTCAGTGTCGGATGTAAATTAGGGACATGATGATGTCAGTGTAAATTGATTTGACTGACACAGAAGCAGCTGGCTGCTCCACGCCACGTGGGACCGTGACATTGACAAATGGAATATTTTCAGAGGACTTAATCAGAGGAAATGGGGTTTGGTCTGCGGGTCACATGACACCAGTCTAACTCCAGCGCCCACAAAAACAAATTGCCTGCCTTCGAAACCCCCACCATCTCTCTCTCTCTCCTGCCTATCTCTTTCTCTCTCTTGCCTATCTATCTCTCTCTCTCTCTCTCTCTCTCTCTCTCCTGCCTATCTCTCTCTCTCTCTCTCCTGCCTCTCTCTCTCTCTCTCTCTCTCTCTCTCTCTCTCCACTCTGGGTGGGGGTGGGGTTACAACACCAAGTGCAAGTAGCAGCAATTAGATTCAATCAGAGATAGCCGGTGAAAGTTGCCTCCAATAAAGTCACATGGAAGTACAGATCACATGACTTCATATGGAATTACAGATCACATGACTTCCATGAGTGACCGGAGACATTTAATCACAAGTTGAGCTCTGGCTGTGTGCCAATATGAAGAAATCAACTCCGTTCTAAAGAGCAAATCCACACACGCACGCGCACGCACACGCACACACACACACACACAGTGACGTAACATAACTGACTAGTCTACACAGGGCTGCTGGAAGTCATTTTAAGCAGAGGGACGTCCAAATAACATCCCCAAAAAATGTGGATGTTATTTGGACGTTTGGATGTTTTTAGCCATATTTAGAGGAATATCTCATTTTAAATTAACATTAGGATTATACTGTTGTGTGTATAGTATTTTCTCCTTTTCTCACTCACTTTCATGTCACCACCTTCTCTCCCTTTAGGTCATTTCACACTACAACAGACAGCAACACAGGCAGAAACACTGAGCTTATTATTATATTTTATTATCTCATTATTATAAACCAAACATCAAAAATAACATCTCCACCCTCTTTGCTTTGCTCATAAACCCTAAATATCGCAGTTTAAAACATATAAAACACATTTTAATCATATACCTGCAGCACCCCCCCCCCCTTCCCTGAGTCTACACGCTGCATCTCGGTCCTCTCTGCACCGCAGGTTAAGCGGATCGAGACCACCCTTTCTTGGCGATCTCGACCCGCTTGTTTTGTCCCGTACGCCCCCCCCCCAAACGAACCGGCACCGAGGTGGAAAACACTCCCTGTCTCGGAACAACTCCTCCGAAAGAGACAGGTGTGAATACTAGGGTTCCCGGGCCGGGCTGGGGCAGCAGTGGCACCAGAAGCATGTGACTATGGGAGATTGGTGGCTGGGTGCCTGGAGTCCAGTAGCCCCATGCTGGATATGAATCACTGCTCTGTCACAGCGGCTACAGATCAATGATAATTACCTCCTTGACATGAGTACGTTTCTGACTGAACAGGATCAGGAAACGGGGGCCCTGCGCCGCGCTGGCCGTGGGGCCCAATCAATAGTCCGGGAATAATGGCTCTCTGGGGCCCTAGATTGGACTTTGCCACTAAACAAGCCATTACAGCTGCGTGTGCGTGACAGCTTAGGTGTGGATATGCGTCCTAACTCTCCTGCTCCTGGAGCCGCCTCACCACGGCTCCCGCATGCCTCAGTACTCCATCTTATGATCAGGCCAGACACGTGCCTCTGGCTCTGACATGTGTTAACCAGGAGTGAGTGATGAGAGGCGCCTACCTGCCTGCCTGCTTGCCTGTCTGCCTGCCTGCCTGCCTGCCTGTCTGCCTGCCTGTCTGCCTGCTAACACAAGCAGAACTTGCTCAGACGAACAGAAAAAAATCCCAATAAAGTAAAAAAGTGGGAGGGCCCACCAGTGTCTCTTGCAGATAATGCTCCTTGCACCCCCAAAAGGTGTCACTTGGTTGTCACTTGGTTTCATGAACAAAAGTTTCTACCATCACTTTGCCATCATTCACACAAGCTCTCCTCTCCTCTCGTACTCGGGATGGATTTCATGATCAGAGCCTGAATAAGCATCCATATCCCCTCAAGGACTGTGATTATGGATGATAGCACAGTTGTGTTTGAGGAGGAGGACTGTGTACCGTATACACTGGACACCAAACCATCATGTGCCTTGATGTATTCCCATCCACCCTTCACCCAAAAGTTGATGAAGTTGATCTTGATGTGGATCACCTCACACCTCCACGCAAGCAGACGCAAGTCCAGTCCTCTAGACAGCAACAAGTCAGTGTGTGTCAACCATATCTCGGGGCGGCTTTAGCTCAGGAGGTAGAGCGGGTCGGCCAATGACGCAAGGGTTGGCGGTTCGATCCCCGCTCCCTCCCAGCTGCTCTCGTTGTGTCCTTGGGCAAGACACTTAACCCTCCTTGCTCCCGATGGTGTGTAGGCACCCTGCGTGGTAGCCTGCCGCCATTGGTGTATGAATGGGTGAATGTAGACTACCTACTGATTGTAAAGCGCTTTGGATGAAAGCGCTATATAAATGCAGACCATTTACCATTTACCATATGCATCACCTACATGTGTGTAGAGACATAGTGCTGTAGAGACCAGGCATTATAGGGTCAACAACACGTTAGTATTACTAACGTGTTGTTGACCCTATAATTTATAGGGTCAACAACACGTTAGTAAGGAAGAAACTACATGTGTGAAATCCCACAACTGTGTGGCCTGTGGCCTGAGTCTGTCAGGAGGCTAACAGAAGCTACACACCACCAAACCTGTTACAACCAGTGGTGTTGTCTACGTGCTACGCAGGTATACGCAGTATACACACTGTGAAATGACTCAGATTTGCGTATGCGCACTGGGAAATGCGCTATGATACGTATCGTTTTCAATTTCCATTCATAAAATTCACCCTGTGCGCTCTGTGTGAACCCTACGTTCACACACAGCACCCAAGCCTTGCCTTTACCCACGCTTTTAAATAGGCGCCCTTTTTAGTCAATGAGGCTGTGTACACAGGGCGCCTCAACGTGAACCTTCCGTGTACCCACGCCTCGCCTGAGCTGCGCCGATTTTTACGTGAGTTCTATTTTCAAGCCGACTAGGCACGTGAAGGCAGACTTTTTCTGTCAAGCCAGGAAAGAAAAACGCGACAATATCCGTGAGAAATGGCAAAGTCAACTGAATTTCAAAATAAAATGGTGTTACAGCGTTGAGCAGAGAGAGAGAGAGAGAGAGAGAGAGAGATTGATGGGTGGCTATCAGGTGGGGCTTTCTCCCCGTCGGCAAACAAATCTTCAGGAGACAGAATAGCGCCCGAAGAAGCAAGATGAAGCTGATGGCTGAAGCTATTCTCTAAATTTGGGGAGGAACGACAACAAAAAATTGGTCGAATCTCCGCTCACTTCCGGCCGACACCACGGCCGGAAGTGGGCGCCCCCCCCCCCCGCCGTATACCCAGGCCCGTAGCTACCATTGAGGACACCGAGGTCATGACCTCGGTATTTTCCACACACCATTTTTCTTTTCTTTTTTCTTTTTTTTTGAAAAATAGCCCTGGTCCCCAGATCTATTAATCTGTCATTGATGTTTTAATGCGACAGTTGATCGGAAATGCAACAATTTGCTTCCTCTCTGTGTGCTATAGAAGGAAGAGAGATAACTCACAACATTCAGATTTTGCATTGAGGCTAGATTGGGGCTAGACTTTGGGGACAGTTCTATTGAAGTGAATGGGTAAGTAACTCCTCTGTAAGTGATGTTTGTGTAGATGGGCCATTGTATTTAATTGAGCAGTATTCTGCCATGTGACCTGTATGCAGAATATAAATTATATCATATGGGGAGACATTTATTTTTTTGGATCATTTTAAAGCAACAGCAAAGTAAAGAAGATATTAATCTAACATGATGTATGTAGTTCTTTATAGATCTAGCCTCTTCATTTTGCTCTCAAAGTGCACCAGATTGAAGCATTTTACTTTAAAATGGACAAAAAAAATTATCCGGGGGGGCACAGCCCCCCTTGGGCCCCCCATGCCACGCTACAATGACCTCGGTATTTCTCTAACCCTAGCTATGGGCCTGAGTATACCCTCTGAAAAAAGGTAGACTACACCACTGGTTACAACACACGAGAGAGACTGAGGGAGAGAGAGGAGAGGGGGAGAGACAGAGGGAGAGAGAGGAGAGGGGGAGAGACTGACAGAGACTGAGGAGAGGGGGGGAGACTGAGAGAGACAGAAGCCGTTTTCACACATGCGTACAGGAACATTGCCTGTAAATCAATATCGGCCATTTCCCGGAATTTCCCTTCACACCTGAGGGCTCACATGTGTGAATATAGCAGCGAAATTGCCTGTATTTGAGGGGGGGCACTGCAGAGCGGGTGGGGAGTGACGTGTGCACTTGGATGGGGAATCCTCCTTATTTTGGGGGTCAGCAAAACTCCGATGGTGAAATAAGTTTGCTTGTCACACAATAAATCACACTCGTTTGACTTAAGAGGGCATGTGTGTTGTATCCTTCACATTCGCTTACCAGTCTTTGAACTGAAATATTTGAAGAAGTTGGGATCCGTGTCTGAGAGAAATAGCCTGGCTGGTTCGATGTTTATCCGTTCACCTGCGTCGCGTTGAAGCACTTTTTACAGACTGGCTTCGTATGATGTGTCCAGGGGGCTTGACTTCGCTGTCAGCAACGTAAGCAAAATACTTCCACATTTCGCTTCGTGCATTTGCTTTCTGAACAAGCGTTGGGCGGCTTGCAAGACTCAAGGCGCTGCCATTTTCGCTGTCTGTGTCCCCGTCGGGCTGGACTGAAGGACTCTGGCCAGAGTGCGAGCAGAGAGGGGAGGGGGGGGGGGGGGGGGGAGCACGCCCACACATGAAGCAGCCATACCGCTCTTCTGACAACCGAGGAACTGGTGAAATGTCCGCGATGACGTGGTCGCGCTTATACCGGGAAACAACTTTCCCACTCCAAGGCATTACACCGCTTTCCGGTCATTTACCGGTAAAAAGCGCATGTGTGAAAACGGCTAGAGAGAGAGGAGAGGGGGAGAGACTGACAGAGACTGAGGAGAGGGAGAGGAACAGAGGGAGAGAGAGGAGAGGGAGAGAGACAGAGGGAGAGAGAGGAGAGGGAGAGAGACTGAGGGAGAGAGAGGGAGATACTGAGAGAGAGACAGAGAGGGAGAGAGACAGAGGGAGAGAGAGGAGAGGGAGAGAGACAGAGGGAGAGAGAGGAGAGGAGAGGGGGAGATACTGAGAGAGAGACAGAGGGAAAGAGAGGAGAGACTGAGGGAGAGCGAGAGGGAGACATTGCGCGCCAATAGGGCAGGCTGAGGCGAGGCCATGCTAGGGCGGACGAGGTGCAGGGCGAGCCTAGGAATCGAGCATGCGTAGCGCGTGAGATGCCTAGTTATGGTAAATAATTAATAAAATAATGAATAAAACATTTAGTAACAAACGTAGATTTACTTGAGTAGGCTACTTTTAAATAGGCTACTTTTTTTTACTCGAGTAATTTCCTGCACTAGTAATTTTACTTGTACTTTTTTTTTTTTGTAATTTTCACTAAAGTAACTATACTTGCATACTGCACCTCTGCACACGCACAAAGCCAACACGTCAATGTGTATATGTGATGCTGATCCACATGGCAGCCCTCATCTTCTCTTCCCTTTGATTTGTGCCGTCTCCCTCCTGCAGATCCCTTGTTTCTGCCGCTCCTTCTTTAATCCGGTCACACCTGTTTAATCCGGTCACACCTGTAATCAGGCTCGGCGACAGGAAACTTCAGAGAATCAATTAGCGCTCCCCTCATCCCCGTGCCAAGACGATTCCTCTCCTCAAACTCCTTCTATCAGGAGTCCTTCTGCGTGCCGAACACAGACTACTCTCTGCTGAGCCTGGATAGGTTTGACTCTAAGCCTCTAAAACGTTGACAACCCAAAGCGCCTTTCTCTTTTTCTTCAGCGAGCCCTAAACCTGCCTCAGCCCTTCTCCTCTTTCTAACCCTCGTCATCACTAAATAAAGACGCAGCCTGCGATCATGCCGCCGTGCTTAATATGGCATTTTCATCCCCAATTAAAGAAACGGTAAATAAACAGCCTCTTAAGCCTAAGAAGGGCCAGAATTCCATAACTACTAGAATGAAGAAATACATGCATTTATTGCTTTATCTTAGGGAGGGGGGAAAACACCAAAATGTGAAAAGATGTAGGCAGAAGAATAGGCCTAGAACCCCAGGAAATTCTGTCAATATGACCACTTATGGCTGAAATAGGTACGCTAAAAATGATCATATTTTCTTTGCCTTTTGTGTCATTTAGCCTATATAAACAACTAAAATAAAAAATACATACACTTCTAGGAAAAGGCAGGTACCAACAGCATTCTATTTTTTTATTAAAATGTTTGCACATATACATTTCAAAACGGTCTACCGCCCGCCAACATCGATCAACAACATTTTTGATGAGAATGGCTATGAGCCGAGACCTTCTTTGTCCCGGGGACATTGGGGACGTTTGTGTTTAGAAGCCGTCACGTTGCACAAAGGGAAACGTAAACCTGGGACTCTCCTGTCGGCTACGCTCACTCTCCACTGGCGTCTGGAACAAACACAACACTGACGGGTCAGATTTAATCCACGCCGCCTTTTGTATTCAGATTAGAGACCAAGGAGGATTTGCAGGAGCCCGGAGTCTCTTGTTAAAAGGCTGTGTTCTCCACTTAACCTGCAATTTACCTGATACTTAAGCCAGCTGTGTGCCACCATCACACACCTCTGGTTAAAGGCAGTTTTCCTACCTGTATAACCACTGGTGTTCTTGTTGTTCATTGTCGGACATGATGTAAAAACAATACATGCTGCTGCTATGCGCTTTTGATAACATTTTTGTTCCGTTTTGTTTTGAAATGATAAGATGACATATTTTGTCGGCTACTGCTGCTCATGGCAGAGAAACCTACTTGAAGAGAGGCTTTGGATAAAATCCAAAAATACCGCAGCACACGGATCAAGTGTATAGAAACGTTGCTTGAATGAACTAACGCAGGGGTGGGCAACTATTTTTCATGGGGGGCCACATGAGAAACCCAGATTGTTGCCGGGGGCCGAACAAATATTGTCATGCCGTAACCCATGGATGGGCAACTTTGATGATAGAGAGGGCCACAAAAAAAATGTCCTCGCTACCAGATTTTGCTGAGGGCTGAACGGCACCAGCGCGAAAAATTTGGGGCATTTGAAGCCAGGTTTAGAGGAATAACTCATTTTAAATTAACAATTGTGATGTCATTATTCAGTCTTAACCACCAATATTTGATCCTTTTCCTCACTCACTCCTATGTCACCACCTGCTCTCCCTGCAGGGCTTGAAATTAACTTTTTTCACCACCTGCCAATATGGCTGCTAGATTTTAAAGTTACCAGCCAATTAGAATTTCCACTAGCCGAAATGTTTTTCTTGAAATAAACCAGAATATGAGTGTGTTAATTTAAGCATAAGTATCAGTAAGTGTCCCGGGATTCTCAAAGCCTGTGTTGAGGGTCACACAAGAACAACTAGAACGACCGCAACGCGGACTTATGCCTCCGCCATTAGTTCATTCTTGAGTCCAAGTGGATGTTGGAGCCAAATAGGAAGAAATTGCATCAAGGCGTTTCTGTGCAGAATTGGATATTTGAGCCAAATGTGAAGAAATTTAGTCAATGTGTTACTGAGATATGGCGTTACCGAGCTTGAAAATGGCATTTGTTAGGTCACTGTGACCTTGACCTTTGACCTTTGATAACCAAAATGGAATCAGTTCATCCTTGAGCCTAAGTGAATGTTTAAGGCGAATCTGATGAAATTCCGTCCAGGCGTTCCTCAGATATCGCGTTAACAAGCTTGAAAATGGCGTTTGAGAGGTCACAGTGACCTTGACCTTTGACCTTTGACCACCAAAATCTAAACAGATCATCCTTGAGCCTAAGTGAATGTTTAAGGTGAATCTGATGAAATTCCGTCCAGGCATTCCTCAGATATCGCGTTAACAAGCTTGAAAATGGCGTTCGAGAGGTCACAGTGACCTTGACCTTTGACCTTTGACCACCAAAATCAAATCAGATCATCCTTGAGCCTAAGTGAATGTTTAAGGCGAATCTGATGAAATTCCATCCAGGCGTTCCTCAGATATCGCGTTAACAAGCTTGAAAATGGCGTTCGAGAGGTCACAGTGACCTTGACCTTTGACCTTTGACCACCAAAATCAAATCAGATCATCCTTGAGCCTAAGTGAATGCTTAAGGCGAATCTGATGAAATTCCCTCCAGGCGTTCCTCAGATATCGCGTTAACAAGCTTGAAAATGGCGTTCGAGAGGTCACAGTGACCTTGACCTTTGACCTTTGACCACCAAAATCTAATCAGATCATCCTTGAGCCTAAGTGAATGTTTAAGGCGAATCTGATTAAATTCCGTCCAGGCGTTCCTCAGATATTGCGTTAACAAGCTTGAAAATGGCGTTGGAGAGGTCACAGTGACCTTGACCTTTGACCTTTGACCACCAAAATGTAATCAGATCATCCTTGAGCCTAAGTGAATGTTTAAGGCGAATCTGATGAAATTCCGTCCAGGCGTTCCTCAGATATCGCGTTAACAAGCTTGAAAATGGCGTTCGAGAGGTCACAGTGACCTTGACCTTTGGCCACCAAAATCTAATCAGATCATCCTTGAGCCTAAGTGAATGTTTAAGGCGAATCTGATGAAATTCCGTCCAGGCGTTCCTCAGATATGGCGTTAACAAGCTTGAAAATGGCGTTCGAGAGGTCACAGTGACCTTGACCTTTGACCTTTGACCACCAAAATCTAATCAGATCATCCTTGAGCCTAAGTGAATGTTTAAGGCGAATCTGATGAAATTCCGTCCAGGCGTTCCTCAGATATCGCGTTAACAAGCTTGAAAATGGCGTTCGAGAGGTCACAGTGACCTTGACCTTTGACCTTTGACCACCAAAATCTAATCAGATCATCCTTGAGCCTAAGTGAATGTTTAAGGCGAATCTGATGAAATTCCGTCCAGGCGTTCCTCAGATATCGCGTTAACAAGCTTGAAAATGGCGTTCGAGAGGTCAGTGACCTTGACCTTTGACCACCAAAATCTAATCAGATCATCCTTGAGCCTAAGTGAATGTTTAAGGCGAATCTGATGAAATTCCGTCCAGGCGTTCCTCAGATATCGCGTTAACAAGCTTGAAAATGGCGTTCGAGAGGTCACAGTGACCTTGACCTTTGACCTTTGACCACCAAAATCTAATCAGATCATCCTTGAGCCTAAGTGAATGTTTAAGGCGAATCTGATGAAATTCCGTCCAGGCGTTCCTCAGATATCGCGTTAACAAGCTTGAAAATGGCGTTCGAGAGGTCATAGTGACCTTGACCTTTGACCTTTGACCACCAAAATCTAATCAGATCATCCTTGAGCCTAAGTGAATGTTTAAGGCGAATCTGATGAAATTCCGTCAAGGCGTTCCTCAGATATGGCGTTAACAAACATCCGTACGGACGGACGTACGGACGGACATCCGTACGGACGGCCGTACGGACGGACAACCCGGATCCATAATGCCTTCGGCCTGGCTTCGCCCGGCGGAGGCATAAAAATGCACTCTTGAAGCTAAATAAATTCAAAACCAACAAGTTAATTATTTAAATTTCTACTTCAATGTAGAACAGTCATTTCTTACACATGAGATTACTTTTAGCCTTTTAGTCATAAATATTATTGAAAGATATTCCATATTCCAGACTGAAATGCTATAACAGAAGAGTATTGCCCAGAATGACATGAACATTTGGACACTTATTCAGCGGGTATATTGTATGTTGCGTTCAAGTGCACTGTAAATTTTTTTTGTTTTCAATTCCATCGCGGGCCACACAGGGCCGTATGTTGCCCATGTATGAACTAACGTTTGGATGCAGGGTGCGGGGTGGTGGTGGTGGGAGGGACCATTAAGTGTGAGAAGGCAGTTGGTTAAAAGGAGGGAAAGAGAAGAAAGTCAGTAGGGTTCATTTACCTTAAAGAAGAAGTCAAGTCTATCTCACTGGCTCCATTTCAGCCATACTCCCGTGAAAAGTATTCACCTTATGTAGCCCCGCCCACTTGACCCAGTTGTGTTATGACTTCCTGTTCAAAACTAGTACTGTACCGTCACAGGAAGTGTAAACACAATAGGAAGTAACTGGCTGAGCCCTGTGTTGGAACATAAGGTGAATAGTCTATAGAAGGACTGGAATTATGTTTGCCTTTAAAAATAGGCTACTACAATAACAATAATAAATATAGTCGCAAGCGACAATACCAGGGGTTCAAGCCTATTGCCCCTGAAGGGGCTTGAATATGTGTATCTTGAATATGTGTATCTTGAATATCTGTATCTTGAATATGTGTATCTTGAATATGTGTATCTTGAATATGTGTATCTTGAATATGTGTATCTTGAATATCTGTATCTTGAATATGTGTATCTTGAATATGTGTATCTTGAATGTGTATCTTGAATATCTGTATCTTGAATATGTGTATCTTGAATATGTGTATCTTGAATGTGTATCTTGAATATCTGGATCTTGAATATCTGTATCTTGAATATGTGTATCTTGAATGTGTATCTTGAATATCTGTATCTTGAATATGTGTATCTTGAATGTGTATCTTGAATAACTGTATCTTGAATGTGTATCTTGAATATCTGTATCTTGAATATGTGTATCTTGAATATGTGTATCTTGAATATCTGTATCTTGAATATGTGTATCTTGAATAACTGTATCTGTATCTGTCACCCAGCTCAGCAGTTGACCTGGGTAGATCGATCTCTTCTCGTCTGTAGGTCAGCAGTTGACCTGGGAAAATGTCCTGCAATTCCATGGAACATGGAAGGGTGATGGTGATGATGTCACAATGCCCTAAAATGGTGTGCGAAGGCCTAAAAACTAAATATCGCTGTAGTACCCGCCGTGGGCGGATTCTTTTTTTCTTCCCCCTGGAGCATCTAATAACAACCAATATCTGTCATTGGGCCAAATTTCAGGTCTCTGCGATGTAACAACTCATGGGAATTTGTGTCACAGCTGATGAATAAAAATAAAAATAAATAAATAATAATAATAATGATAATAACTAGAATATTATGCTAAATTTCGGAATGAAAATTGTATTGGGCTTGCTGTCCTCGCCACGCCCCACCCCGCCCCGCCCCCTTGCAACGCCCCTGCCCATGCAGCCCCAATCAGCATTGTGTGGCTAGGACGTCTCTAGGTGGTTGCAAGGGTGTGGTAACTGGTTGTAAGGGGGTTTCCGGCTAGTCCCTAGGGCGTTTGTAGATGGTCGCTAGGGTGGACAAAGTAATTATGGGCAGGCCTATGTGAGTAGAAGCGGGAGGAGCCAAAGAATCCAGGGGTGAAAGGATTTTGATTGTAGACGGTACAGTTCAAAAGTTATAGACCAAGACATAAAGAGGGCAGTTATAGCGCCACCATCAGTTCGATTGGTGTATTTTTTCCCCACTAATAGTAAAAGGCCCCTATGTGAACTTCCCTACCAAATTTGGCAACTCTAGCTGTTATGGTTTCTGAACTAATTTAATGCAAGATTTTTTTGAACCGCACAGACAGGATCTTTCCCACTGCATTTGAAGGTGTCATTTGTGTCAACACAGGAACAATGATAGCTGCATTTGACTGCATTTCTTACTTTTCCCTGCTCATGGAGACGATTGAGTAGTTTGCACCGAGGTACTGAAGCTGTGTTTTGAGCTTAAAACAGCCTAAGAGTGAGCATGAAGTCAAGTGTTGTTCAAATATACCAGTTCTCTCTAAAGCATTCCTCTACCCAGCATGCAACACTCCTGCTCAGAGTTGCTCTCTAAGCTAGATTTATCTGGCCAAATCTCACTGGATTCCTGCTGCCAGCACACTTTTTGCATGTGCTTTTCAACAGAGATCAGCGGGAGGAGCCGCACGTTTTGAGGTCTGGCATGTGTATGTGTGCGAAAAATGTGGGCGGCATAACGTGCCAAAAAAGTGGCAGATATAATAATAATGTATGGGGGACTTTATAGATTGCAGTTCAAATGCGCTGTTATAGCGCCACCACCAGGTCAATCAATTGGTGTAATTTTTTCGTGGATAGTAAAAGGCCTATCTGTGAACCTTCCTACCAAGTTAGGTTGCTCTCTATGGTTTCTGAGATACAGCTAATTTAATGCAAGATTTTCCGAAACCCCATTCATGTGAATGTGGAATAGCTTGCGCTTAATCGCGAATAGCGCCTAAACCGCTTGAGCAAACCCTTAGCGATGTCATACAAACCCTGTCATCAATGAGCTGCACCTTTTGAGGTCTGGCATGTCTATGTGGTGCGAAAAATGTGCCAACGTAATTTCCACCCCAACGCCGCCATCCGTGAGTCTCTACGAGTTGCGGTTGCGGAGAAATGTTGCTGTAGCGCCCCCTATAGGCAAACTATAGTGCCCCCTACAGGCGAAATGACACTTTCTTTTCCCAAAGGTTTAGCCCCTTTGGGACTTGAACCCCTAATAAAAATGGTAAAAGTGGAAAAAGGAATAACAAAAATGGGCTTATGATATAAAATACCCCCCTACTGTAGAGTAGAAATGAATGTCTTGATGTCCAAGGAAACAGGTACGGTTCAACTCCTCAAGTCCTGAGTGTTCCACTGTGTTCAGCTCAGTAAGTCCTGAGTGTTCCACTGTGTTCAGCTCAGTAAGTCCTGAGTGTTCCACTGTGTTCAGCTCAGTAAGTCCTGAGTGTTCCACTGTGTTCAGCTCAGTAAGTCCTGAGTGTTCCACTGTGTTCAGCTCAGTAAGTCCTGAGTGTTCCACTGTGTTCAGCTCAGTAAGTCCTGAGTGTTCCACTGTGTTCAGCTCAGTAAGTCCTGAGTGTTCCACTGTGTTCAGCTCAGTAAGTCCTGAGTGTTCCACTGTGTTCAGCTCAGTAAGTCCTGAGTGTTCCACTGTGTTCAGCTCAGTAAGTCCTGAGTGTTCCACTGTGTTCAGCTCAGTAAGTCCTGAGTGTTCCACTGTGTTCAGCTCAGTAAGTCCTGAGTGTTCCACTGTGTTCAGCTCAGTAAGTCCTGAGTGTTCCACTGTGTTCAGCTCAGTAAGTCCTGAGTGTTCCACTGTGTTCAGCTCAGTAAGTCCTGAGTGTTCCACTGTGTTCAGCTCAGTAAGTCCTGAGTGTTCCACTGTGTTCAGCTCAGTAAGTCCTGAGTGTTCCACTGTGTTCAGCTCAGTAAGTCCTGAGTGTTCCACTGTGTTCAGCTCAGTAATGGAACAAAGTAATGTATTAATCATGTCTCCGCCTCGGGGAGAGGCTTGTGTTTCCCGCCTAAAAGGGGGCGAGGCCTAATTGCCGCTCTGACGTATGCTGTACAAAAAAAAGTGTGCGACCAAAATGAGTGCTTGCAGTGCCCCCAGTGGTGAAGTGAGTCTGGAGCCCTGCCATCGTGTGCAAAAGGGGTCAAATGAAAAAGCTCTTAAATATCAATCTTGCCAATTACTGTCAATCTCAGTGGTGACTGAGTCACTGAATGAAGCGGGGCAGATATGGACGACGCAGAAGACTGACGACTTAATGTTTCACTAATTATCGCCACTTCTGGCAGGGGGCGGGGCCTCTTAGTTGTCTCATTGTTGTTGTTAAACTGTTTGTTCTGCTGATTGATGATGAAAGGGGATCATGCACCCATACATCTCCTGGGAGGCTGACACAATGTGGGGGTATCCCCCTGTGAGCGAGCAGGCCAGCTGACATCATGTGGGGGTATCCCCCTGTGAGCGAGCAGGCCAGCTGATAATGTGGGGGTATCCCCCTGTGATCAGGCCAGCTGGGCCGGCTAAACACGCCACACACACCACCTAGATTAGATGGACTACCGCAGGCCAGGGGGCTGGCTATCAATACATTATTCATATCCATCTGACGGAAGGCAGGCACACAATCAGAGGCCACACACACACACGCACGCACACACACACACACACACACACACACACACACACACACGCACACGCGCACGCGTGCGCGCACACACACACACACACACGCGAGCCAGTTTACCATATCATTGGCAGGGCTGAGAAGTCAAACATCCCCATAGATGCTGGGCTCTTTTCCTGCACTGTCATCAGATCCTCCTGTGTGTCCTGTGTGCTGTCCTGTAGGGCTGGGTTAAAAAAAAATCGATATATCGATATTGAATCGATATTCATGTGAAGGAACAAGTATCGATACATAAATCCCAGTATCGATCTTTTAAAATGCATTTGACAAAATAAATAAATAAATAAATAAATAAATAAACATAGGCTATAATATTATAGGCTGTGTGTGGTAGTTAAAACATAGTTTCAAGTTGACGTTTATTTACGTTTGTAGTTGAAACAAAAACATAAATACTGTAGGCTACATGTGCATTGTGCATGCACCATGAGCCAGATGTACAGACCTCAAATCTGTTTGCACTATAATGTTTGTGAACTGGAAATGTTCATGAGCTGTATTTAATTTGATTTACAAAGCATTTCTACTTTATGAAACACTGTTTACAACATGCTGCTGTTCAATGATTCTGTTGTATAGTGGAAATCTAAATTTGTTTGGCTTCTCACAGAAGACTGTAAAGAAAGAGACAGAAGACTGTAAAGAAAGATAAGATGTTGAATGACTATGTTGGTCATGTTTAAATAAAAAAGAATTACATGATGTAACTGCTTGCTTTATGGTCAATTCTTAATGTAAATATTAATATTTTTTAATAATGCACCAGGTTAGAGGGTTCCTTGTACAATTTACAGCATTAGTTCTTTGAGAATCTCTTCCATTATCAAAGCAAAACTGGTATTGTAACTAAAATATCGATATCGTATCGTATTGTATCGGAAATCGTATCGACTTGGGACCTTGTGTATCGGAATCGTATCGTACCGGGAAGTCAGTGGCGATACCCAGCCCTACTGTCCTGTGTGCTGGCTCCTCCTCATTCATATTCATGGAGTCAGTCTGATCTGTGCCTTGGGGCCTTCTCTGCAGGCTGTGGCTGTGGGTGGGGGTGGGGGTGGGGGTGTGGCTGTGGGTGGGGGTGGGGGTGGGGGTGTGGGTGTGGGTGGGGGTGGGGGTGGGCATATGTACAGGCACACAAACCACAGCCAATCTCAGCATGAAGCAAACACTATTTCGTTTCCTGGAAGTCAAATGAGAGACTACTAAGTGATTTTCAAGTGCAGTGTAGTAATGCAAGCACATATTGGACTTTGATGGGGTCAGCGTGCCCGACCCACAGACTTCCTGACTGACAGGAAGCAGCACGTGAGGCTGGGTAAGCACATCACTGACTTTCGGTCCATCAGCACCGGTGCTGCCCAGGGCGGTGTCCTCTCTCCCTACTTCTTCGGTCTGTACACCAACAGCTGCACCTCTAGTCACCAGTCCATCCTCACCCCCTCCATCACCGTCTGGTATGCTGCTGCCACTCTCAAAGACATTAACAGACTTCAGCGCATCATCCGCTGAGAAGATAATCGGATGCAACCTGCCATCCCTCCAGGACCTGCATGCAGCCAGGACACTGAAGCGGTCTTGCAAGATCATGACTGACCCCTCCCACCCTGGCCACAAACTCTTTAAGACACTCCCCCACGGCAAGAGACTGAGGTCTGCCAAGACCAGAACCACCCGCCACAAGAACAGCTTCTTCCCAACCGCCATCAGCCTCACCAACAAGGCCCGGAAACCCCTTCCGCCAAGGACCTCGCCAACAACACCCACAAACCCACTACCTCCTCCTGAACTCAGCTGAACCCCGCCCATAAAACTGTAACTCATATCTAATTTAATGCCTGTTTAACTGGGACTGTAAATTCATGTAAATTCACTGCCTATTTAACGCCTATTTAACTCAGTCTGTTAATCTCATGTAAAATCAATGTAAATTCATATTTATTATCCACGGAACACTCTTCCACTCATGTACATATTGTATGTCTTTAGTTATCTTTCCTACTTCTTATCTCTGTATATTGATCTGACCGCTACGCTGCATACAGACACTTATGCAGGAAATACACGAGCCGACTTTGACAATCAGAAGATAAATAAAGCTCGCACACTGCAAAGGCTCCAGTTTAGGTGTTTTTATTTGACACCGGTGTTTTGGATTGTGCGTGTCTCGCCTTTTTTCATCTCGACTTTGACAATCGTAGCTGATTATGAAGAGACTGGGGAGTTTACACGACACGACTGGTTCATTGAGAATTTTGATCACGACTGAAAATTCGTAACGGGAAGTTTCGGTTTTATTCTTTCTGACTTAACCGTGAGCAAACGGCATAGCGTCTTTGCTTCCCTCATTCACGTGTGCCTTGGTATCAGAAATATCTATTGTATGAAGACTAGAGATTTGACTGGTTTTGGCTCATTGCCTCCTAGTTTTTCATTGGATATTGACCACATGCACGTGAGTTGAGTTGAGTTGAGTCGGGTCGTTGAACCAGTTTACACTACAAGAGAAATTCAAACATGTTTGATATGATCGTTGTGGCTCCGACTGGATCTGACTGGAGTCAGGAGCTAGTTTACACTTGACGATCAGAAATCTGTACCCATAATACACTAACAGATGTTGCTGCTAATTGGCACAACAACTGACCACAACAACTGCAGACTACAGTCAACAAAGACAGACTGAGCCCAACTGGAAATGCTATGTAAAATCGGAGGGAAACTCCTGTAGTGTATTTTAGGTATAAGGCAAATTCCTTGCATGTAACTGTAACTGTGGCAATACAAGTGATTGTGATTGTGATTGTGATGCATATTTGCAGCTGTTTTTGTCAGTCGGAGGTGAAATACAACAACCCTCATTTCAACAAGCGGCTCTCCCCACTCTCACTTCCTGTCAGCCTCTGTGTGTGTGGTGACTGTGACACTCTGGGGTGCTGAACACTTTGCCTGGGTGATAGTTAATTATCTCCACATAAATCCATTGGCAATTTGTCAGGCTGTGCCAGCCCCCCCCCCTCCCCCCACTCTCACCCCCCCTCCACCACTTCCCTCTCTTCTTCCTGGTTCTAAGCTCATGTAATGAATCACTAATCACTCAGTCCCTGACGGGCATCAGGCTCAATCTGCACAAATGAGGTTAGACCGCACATTTCAAAGGCATAACAAAAGTATGTATTGTAAACTAATTCAATTACTGAAGTTATCCTTTATTTATCCCCATGGGGAAATTCATCCTCTGCATTTGACCCATCCTCTACTAGGAACCTTCCTAGAACTATAGGAGCAGTGGGCAGCCACAGTGCAGCGCCCGGGGACCAACTCCAGTGCTTTTTGCCAGTGCCTTGGTCAGGAGCACTGACAGGAGTCTTTACCCTAACATATGTCTTTAGGTGGTGGGAGGAAACCAGAAGCACCCGGAGAAAACCCACACGGACACGGGGTGAACGTGCAAACTCCACACAGAAAGGACCTGGGACGGACCGGGGTTCGAAACCGGGACCTTCTTGCTGTGAGGCAACAGCGCTAACCACTGAACCACCGTGCCGCCTTGTGCCTGCCAACCAATCAGCATAGTGCAAAGAGCCCACAACACAATGCCCAGCCCATTATTATCCCTTAATTACGCCAGAGGCAGGCATCAGTGGTGACCAGCAGGGAGCGCTGTGTGAAACAAAGTTGCCTGTGAATCAAATTATTATTATTATTTATTTTTTTCCTTTTCCAGAAGACAAGGCCTGATTTGTGTGTGTGTGTGTGTGTGTGTGTGTGTGTGTGTGTGTGTGTGTCACCGTGCTCACACCTGAGAGGCACTGAACGCCCCCCCCCCCATGCACACACACACACACACACACACACACAGAGCCAGAGTGAACGGGCTTGTTCTCAGTCTCTGGGTCCAAATGGTTCTCTTGTGGAGCATTTGGACCGCGGCAGAAGATGGAGCCTCTAACTCAGAGTCATTTGCAGATGTGACACGTCGGGATTGAAAGCGAGTCGCCGCAGAGCAGAGAGACAAATTGGAATTGGAGGCCGAGACATGAAATGGGGTCAGGGGATTTCTCTCCCTGACACACAGAACATGTGTTATCGAGTGGGCCCTCTGATTTACAAGGTCTGTTCAAACAACGGTACTGTAGCTTTAACAGCAGGTGAGTCTCTGAAATGGACTGGAGCCTGTCGAGTGTAGGAGAAATGATCTAGCCACCTTTCAAAGTCTCTTGGAGCATTCTCTCACACACACACCGTACCGTGAAAAGAGTCAGTGCCTCGATGCAGTACCGGGAAGAGGGGACAGAGTGACGTGCAGCTGCCTGTCAAACACAAGCCACAGAAGCCATCACGATTGCATTTCCAACAAGGAAACACATCTGCTGACGTTATGTCGTTAGGACGGTTTAGTTAGGTCAACATTAGTCTCGCTGGCCAGCCTCCCCTCCCTTCCGTCCGAGGAGTCTGGCGCCGCAGGTCTCCATAGTGGGATTGCGATGGGCGGCGCTTGGCGGCAGTGCCCTTGGAAAATAGTTTCCAACAATCCAATTTGCCGTTTTCAGCGTGTAGCAACGAGCTAGCGTGTAGGTTTCTGCCGTTAGCTTGCTAGCTAGTTAGCGTTGTTGTTTTCACTGAGGCGGCAGGGCACTATTTACAGCGACACTCAGGGAGGAGGGAGCGGAAGCCGCTCTGATTGACATGGTCGGAGCCAATGACAGAGCTTGTAATGAGCAGGGAGCGGACATCCGGCTGCCACTGAAACAGTCGCTCCAATGGGAGAGCAGAGTAGAGCAGGGGAGGGCGGACAGAAGGGAGAGGAGGCTGACCAGAGACTAGGTCAACATAAACAACAGTAGTCTCATAAATAGCTTGTAAATTGCTCCAGTGGAGTGTTTGTTTTACTAAGAGCTGTGTGTTTTTAATCCGTGCTGTGACGCCTATGAGAAGAGAGCAGCCACAGATCTCACAGAACGGAGCGGAGAGCAAACAGACCTCTCACTCTGCCGCAGATTCCAAAACCAAAGATTGCACACGGGAAAAGCTCTCACAAACCTATAAATCACTCACTTTTTTAACTTAATAAACTTACTTAAACTAGTAAACCTAAATTTAAAGACAGCACAATGCTGATTATATATATATAATTAAGGGCCGATCATAACGCGTTATTTTTTTTAATCTCGTTAATCGCATGCCACTATTTTGTCCCTTCGTCGCACCGTACTTGTAGTCAAGCCGTTCGGTTTCCTGTCTCCTGCCTGTACAGACATGGAAGAGAACAACAGCAATACGCTTCTAAATGGCTCGTTTTACTTTAAAAAACTCCCCAAATGGCACAGTGGACAAGTCGAGAGCCGTAGTTTGCACCTTGTGAAAAACGGAATTAAAATATCACCAAAGTACATCGAGTTTGAGGCGAGCAATCACCTAAAAGTAGCTAGCGGCCAGCTAGCAGCCAGCTAGCTAGCGCGAGACTCATCACTCATTCTTCCTTCAGAGTCTCGGATGCGCGGGTCCTCTAACCACTGGGAGGTCGGCTCCAATGGCTTCACGCGATATACACGTTATCAATATACACAGTTTCCAATACCGAGCCATTATTCACATGGAAGTGCCAAAGTTTTTAGCTCAGACACAGCCTTCTTCGGCTGTGTCATTTTGGGTTTCGACTGCTCCACAGCGCCGTCGCCGGAAGTATCGGTTCTAGATATATTTTGTAGACATTGTTACCTCCTATCTACATTCCACTTCTATTGAATTGAAAATAAATCTAAAATTCAACATCACAAAGTACATTTATTTGCATTCATTTGATTCCCAATCATGACACACTGGTAAGAATGATTAATATCTAATTAAAAATGCTTTGAAATGCAAAATAATGGCATTTTAAACATGCGATACAAGATTAATCGCGATTAATAAAATGAATCGTTTGACAGCCCTAATATACTTACATAGGCCTATATCAGCTTGTTGCTGACTTGGGTTTGCATGAAAACACACAGATGGTTCAGGCTGATGGGATGGAGCAGGTCTGCTAAGCTGCGTGAGGCAGGAAACAGACATACTCCCTCATCCTCTTCTGAGAAAAGGGTGAAGAACATGTTCAAGATCACATAGTCGTTGCACGTTTACATCAAGTAAACCAAGAAGAACTCACACAAAAAAGGTCCATATTGACGGGCGCCCCCTGCCAGCTCCTCTTAATAGTTTCTGTTTTTTAATTGAATCTCACTAATTTCAACATATCTCTTCTAAGCATCTTAAAGCTTAACTTGGGCAAAGAGAAAAACCTGTATGACCCTTTTGGAATTCTGGTGTCCGTTTTTTGTCAGCGCTTTAGTGAAAGCCTGTCAAAAATGGTTAGCTTCTCCAGTGAAACTACTTCTTTGCATCTTAGCCCGAGGTCTTGTGTCTGCACAATTTCTTTCTATCCTCTTGTTTCTCTCCTTTTGTTTAGATAAAGCAACGGATTAGGAAAGATTTGCCCCCATAAAGTAGTGGTTTGATGGGCTTTTATCCCACCATGTTGCTAAAGCTGTGTAGCCCCTGGATTAGGCCCTGACAATAGGGGCCCTTGTGATGGGCAGAAGCCTGAGGCCTGGCTCTGAGAGAGAGAGAGAGGAAACACACTGCAAGAGCGTTCAGAGGACCAGCCTCCATACATCCAGTCAGCCAGAGAGCATTCAGAGGACCAGCCTCCATACATCCAGTCTGCCAGAGAGCGTTCAGAGGACCAGCCTCCATACATCCAGTCAGCCAGAGAGCGTTCAGAGGACCAGCCTCCATACATCCAGTCTGCGAGAGAGCATTCAGAGGACCAGCCTCCATACATCCAGTCAGCCAGAGAGCATTCAGAGGACCAGCCTCCATACATCCAGTCTGCCAGAGAGCGTTCAGAGGACCAGCCTCCATACATCCAGTCAGCCAGAGAACATTCAGAGGACCAGCCTCCATACATCCAGTCTGCCAGAGAGCATTCAGAGGACCAGCCTCCATACATCCAGTCTGCCAGAGAGCATTCAGAGGACCAGCCTCCATACATCCAGTCAGCCAGAGAGCATTCAGAGGACCCGCCTCCATACATCCAGTCAGCCAGAGAGCGTTCAGAGGACCAGCCTCCATACATCCAGTCAGCCAGAGAGCATTCAGAGGACAAGCCTCCATACATCCAGTCTGCCAGAGAGCGTTCAGAGGACCAGCCTCCATACATCCAGTCAGCCAGAGAGCGTTCAGAGGACCAGCCTCCATACATCCAGTCTGCCAGAGAGCGTTCAGAGGACCAGCCTCCATACATCCAGTCTGCCAGAGAGCATTCAGAGGACCAGCCTCCATACATCCAGTCTGCCAGAGAGCATTCAGAGGACCAGCCTCCATACATCCAGTCAGCCAGAGAGCATTCAGAGGACCAGCCTCCATACATCCAGTCAGCCAGAGAGCGTTCAGAGGACCAGCCTCCATACATCCAGTCTGCCAGAGAACATTCAGAGGACCAGCCTCCATACATCCAGTCAGCCAGAGAGCATTCAGAGGACCAGCCTCCATACATCCAGTCAGCCAGAGAGCGTTCAGAGGACCAGCCTCCCTACATCCAGTCTGCCAGAGAGTGTTCAGAGGACCAGCCTCCATACATCCAGTCAGCCAGAGAGCGTTCAGAGGACCAGCCTACATACATCCAGTCTGCCAGAGAGCATTCAGAGGACCAGCCTCCCTACATCCAGTCAGCCAGAGAGCGTTCAGAGGACCAGCCTACATACATCCAGTCTGCCAGAGAGCGTTCAGAGGACCAGCCTCCATACATCCAGTCAGCCAGAGAGCGTTCAGAGGACCAGCCTACATACAGTACATCCAGTCTGCCAGAGAGCATTCAGAGGACCAGCCTCCCTACATCCAGTCTGCCAGAGAGCATTCAGAGGACCAGCCTCCATACATCCAGTCAGCCAGAGAGCGTTCAGAGGACCAGCCTACATACATCTAGTCTGCCAGAGAACATTCAGAGGACCAGCCTCCATACATCGAGTCTGCCAGAGAGCATTCAGAGGACCAGCCTCCATACATCCAGTCAGCCAGAGAGCATTCAGAGGACCAGCCTCCATACATCCAGTCTGCCAGAGAGCGTTCAGAGGACCAGCCTACATACATCCCAACAGCCCAACATGTGAGAGAGAGGATTGTGTTTGTGTGTAAGTGTGTGAGAATGTGTTTGCATGTGTGTAAGTGTGTGAGAATGTGTTTGCATGTGTGTAAGTGTGTGAGAATGTGTTTGCATGTGTGTAAGTGTGTGAGAATGTGTTTGCATGTGTGTAAGTGGATGAGAATGTGTTTGCATGTGTGTAAGTGGATGAGAATGTGTTTGCATGTGTGTAAGTGGATGAGAATGTGTTTGCATGTGTGTAAGTGTGTGAGAATGTGTTTGCATGTGTGTAAGTGTGTGAGAATGTGTTTGCATGTGTGTAAGTGGATGAGAATGTGTTTGCATGTGTGTAAGTGGATGAGAATGTGTTTGCATGTGTGTAAGTGGATGAGAATGTGTTTGCATGTGTGTAAGTGGATGAGAATGTGTTTGCATGTGTGTAAGTGTGTGAGAATGTGTTTGCATGTGTATAAGTGTGAGAATGTGTTTGCATGTGTGTAGGTGTGTGAGAATGTGTTTGCATGTGTGTAAGTGTGTGAGAATGTGTTTGCATGTGTGTAAGTGTGAGAATGTGTTTGCATGTGTGTAAGTGTGTGATAATGTGTTTGCATGTGTGTAGGTGTGTGAGAATGTGTTTGCATGTGTGTAAGTGGATGAGAATGTGTTTGCATGTGTGTAAGTGTGTGAGAATGTGTTTGCATGTGTGTAGGTGTGTGAGAATGTGTTTGCATGTGTGTAAGTGTGTGAGAATGTGTTTGCATGTGTGTAGGTGTGTGAGAATGTGTTTGCATGTGTGTAAGTGGATGAGAATGTGTTTGCATGTGTGTAAGTGTGTGAGAATGTGTTTGCATGTGTGTAGGTGTGTGAGAATGTGTTTGCATGTGTGTAAGTGTGTGAGAATGTGTTTGCATGTGTGTAAGTGTGAGAATGTGTTTGCATGTGTGTAAGTGGATGAGAATGTGTTTGCATGTGTGTAAGTGTGTGAGAATGTGTTTGCATGTGTGTAGGTGTGTGAGAATGTGTTTGCATGTGTGTAAGTGGATGAGAATGTGTTTGCATGTAAGTGTGTGAGAATGTGTTTGCATGTGTGTAAGTGTGTGAGAATGTGTTTGCATGTGTGTAAGTGTGTGAGAATGTGTTTGCATGTGTGTAAGTGTGTGAGAATGTGTTTGCATGTGTGTAAGTGTGTGAGAATGTGTTTGCATGTGTGTAAGTGGATGAGAATGTGTTTGCATGTGTGTAAGTGGATGAGAATGTGTTTGCATGTGTGTAAGTGGATGAGAATGTGTTTGCATGTGTGTAAGTGGATGAGAATGTGTTTGCATGTGTGTAAGTGGATGAGAATGTGTTTGCATGTGTGTAAGTGGATGAGAATGTGTTTGCATGTGTGTAAGTGGATGAGAATGTGTTTGCATGTGTGTAAGTGGATGAGAATGTGTTTGCATGTGTGTAGGTGTGTGAGAATGTGTTTGCATGTGTGTAAGTGGATGAGAATGTGTTTGCATGTGTGTAAGTGTGTGAGAATGTGTTTGCATGTGTGTAAGTGGATGAGAATGTGTTTGCATGTGTGTAAGTGGATGAGAATGTGTTTGCATGTGTGTAAGTGGATGAGAATGTGTTTGCATGTGTGTAAGTGGATGAGAATGTGTTTGCATGTGTGTAGGTGTGTGAGAATGTGTTTGCATGTGTGTAGGTGTGTGAGAATGTGTTTGCATGTGTGTAGGTGTGTGAGAATGTGTTTGCATGTGTGTAGGTGTGTGAGAATGTGTTTGCATGTGTGTAAGTGGATGAGAATGTGTTTGCATGTGTGTAAGTGTGTGAGAATGTGTTTGCATGTGTGTAAGTGTGTGAGAATGTGTTTGCATGTGTGTAAGTGGATGAGAATGTGTTTGCATGTGTGTAAGTGGATGAGAATGTGTTTGCATGTGTGTAAGTGGATGAGAATGTGTTTGCATGTGTGTAAGTGTGTGAGAATGTGTTTGCATGTGTGTAAGTGTGTGAGAATGTGTTTGCATGTGTGTAAGTGTGTGAGAATGTGTTTGCATGTGTGTAAGTGTGTGAGAATGTGTTTGCATGTGTGTAAGTGGATGAGAATGTGTTTGCATGTGTGTAAGTGTGTGAGAACGTGTTTGCATGTGTGTAAGTGGATGAGAATGCAGTGTGTCCATGATGTCCTCTGACACAAGCAAAGTGATTTGTGAGTACAGGAATAAAGAGGCTGCCCCGCTGCAGAGCAAGAGAAGTAAATCAGGTCCCACCGACACATCGGAGGAAAGTCTTAATGGTGAATGCAGCTAATAACATGGCTGGGGGGTTGCTTATGGCAAGTTGCTTTGTTACTGCAGTCACACCAGTCAATTCTAACCCATACAGCAAAATGATTAATTTCACCTAAATGAGCACAAACTCACCTTGACTCATGTGTAGCATGTGTAGGCTAGGAGCAGCTGGATTGAAACCTAATATATCCATAAATTTAAAGACAATCTAATGATATAAAAAGTGAATGGGCTCTGAAAGCTGAAGGCATCAACTTTCTCCTCGAGTTGATGCAAAATGTTACTTGGAAATATGCTGTTTGACGGGTAAAATGACAAAGGTTCATGCGTTATAAACCTGATGGCTGCAGCTTCCTATAGACTCAGGCTGCCAAAGTCCTGATGCAGGGATCAAGACTGATGTTCAGAAAGCCAGGCGCCACTTCTGGAGGATGATTGAGAGCAAAGAGACGTGTCACATCTGAAGAGAGGCTTTCACATGATGAAGCATGAAGGCAGCCAGCTTGCAGAGAACAATGAGAGCGCACTGAAATCCATGGAAATCTGAGATGAATTTGGAAATAAAGAGGTTTAGGAAGTTAGCCTGGGAGATCATGATGTGATCAGGATGAGAAGGAGTGTGAGAATGGAGGTTAAATCATTCACAGCTGATCCATCACAAGGCCTCACAACCACCACAACTGTCCTGCAAAGGAAAACATGTGGACTACTTTTTGTGTTTGAAGTCAACAGTCACATCCAAGCTTCAATACGTATCCACTTAGGTACACCCACAACACTTTTGTCAGGGCAAATCTGAAGCAATTTTTCACAGTTCCACTTCTGTTCTTTGGCTTTTTAACTCATTCATGGCCAGTTTAGGACTGCCAATATTTAGCACAGGCCAAAGATTTTCATAATTGTTGGTCATCTTTCAAGACCCACAGTAAATTATCTATTAGCACCAAAGTGATTTGCAATACCTCAAAATGAAGATGTACGTCTCTGGGTTCACCAGGGAAAAAAAAGTGAGCTTTTAGCATGTTCTGTACTCTACTTATAGCCATTTATATACACCCTGTTTTCACCAAAAAGGTCTCTCTGAGAAGATAAATTGCAGAAAATGGCATTTTTGTAAATCACACAATCTCAGGCAGAACTCGCTCTCAATTCTTTTATTTTGAACTGTATTGACATCAGACATGTAAATATTATTCGTTATGACACAAATGAAAAATATATATATATATATATATATGGCTGCTGTCGTTCCAGGACCTCGAATCTCCAAAACAGAAACTTTTCAGGAAGTAAAAAAAACCTGTTTGCTCTTAAACTACTGAACCAAATGTCGTCAAAGTTGGCACATGTCTTAATTATAGTTAGTTTCCCGCTGAATGTGTCATTACTTTATAAATATCTGACCTGGATAAGCTCAAATGATGTTGTTTATATTATCAGTCCGACTTGGAAGCGCTTTCTCATGGCCAGTCAAGCGGGAGGCAGCCGCATCCTCATGCACGAGCCCCCAAGCTCCAGGCCGCGGGCGCGCGCGCAGGAGCAGCAGGATTGCCCCTCGCCTCTCATGGCCGATTTGGGGCTTTCGCATGGGGTGAGAAATAGTCTGACATAACGTAACGTTAACGTTACTTTATTCTCGTCAGAAAGCACTCCGATTTGCATGTTAAAACAAGTTTGCAGCCTAGGAATAACTGGAAAACATTTGATTGATATATTAACGTCAGAGGAAGCCAGGATGAGTCAAAACGATATGAGAAATACACAGCGCGTCTGCCGTGTGTCTTTTCCGGGTTTAGTGTCCTGCGTGGGGGGGTACACACGGAGGTAGGGGGGGGATTTCGAGGTTTGACTGACAGATTGAGGGCGAATGGCGTTACGAGATTTACTCACAAGCTCGTTTTAATGCTTTTCCATTGGTTGCATTTGTTAAAAACCACACAGAGACGTGAAGGGTGACCAATGGCATTGATTCATGACAAAAAGTAAGAAAGTGAAAAAAGTGACATTCGAGGTCCTGGCCCGACACCGACGATATATATATACATATATACATTAAGTGCTTTTTTTTACATTCAACAATACAGTTTACTCAGTGTGAGTGAGTGTGATCATAGAATAGAATGCAGAGATCAGTGTAGTCTCACACACACACACACACACACACACACACACACACACACACACACACACACACACTCCTTACCGCGAGATCATCCGGGTCCTGTCGCATTGGAATCCAGTCTTCCTCGCCCTCGACAGGAAAGTGGCCGTGCTGCTTCGCTCTGTGTGAAAGCCATTTCTGTGGCGAGGCTGCTGTTCTCCTCCAACTCACACAGTTGTGACTCCGTCTCGTCTCTTTCGGGCTGGGACACAGGAACGGGGTCGAGGGACCAGGATCGATCATGTTGGTCACGGGTTTGACTACCGCGAACGATCGATGTCCGCTGCCCTGCAACAAGCCGATCAGCTCGTGCAGCGCGCCGAGGGGCGTTTCAATGGCGTTTCTCCTCTCTGCACAACTTCACAAGGAAGCGCGTTTCTCTGTTTTCTGTTTTTCCTCCTGCTCATTTCAAAACAACAGCTGCGGTATGTGTTTGATCGCGTGTTGTCGTCTTGGCTTTGTGGCTAGGGACCTGATAACATGTCACAGGCTGGGGAAGTGTTTGAACTACGCGCTGCACTAATAAAAACAAAAACACGTCAAACACGTCTTTGGCGTGGATGGCTATTCCTGATAACACGTCAAAGACGTCTTTGGCGGTGAATGAGTTATAAGAGAATATACAATAAACCCAATTATTTTAGACAATCAGTTTTTCTGCTCTATAACAAAATAAAGAGATTGAAGTTAGAAGGTTATGGCTGTAGTTGGTGTGGAGATCATGGGAGTTTGATAATGATAAGATATGATAAGGCAGCACAGTTATTATGCTAAGAAAAGTATGATTTATGCTTATTTTTCCACAAAGCGGACCGGAACCAATTTCCTTGTATGTGCACATACTTGTCCAATAAAGCTGATTCAAATGATTCAACTTTTTCACAATTTCTTCATAAACAAGATAAAGTGGTTTGGAAAGTCTGATGATGATGCGAGTTTGAGAAGTTGATAGCCTATAACGTTGAGGCATCACAACCCACAAAAAATATAGCCTATACACAGTATCCTATTCAGAAAAGCATGAATATGCTCATTATTATTATTCCTTTTATATATACTTTTTTGTTTTTTTTATATTTTTTATTATGATCTATATTCAGCCTCAAAATGTGAGTAAACGGAGTTAGTTGGCCTATATATACATCGGCCTAATTGCAGCACTTTTGACACTTTAAATCCATGGCTTCAGCTGTGCTGGACATTAGCCCACATTAGCTGCTTCAGACATTAGCTGAGCAGAAAGCTGCTTTGAGGAAGAACAGCTGAGAGGAATTCCTTCTCGCTTTAATTGCTTTAGAAACGGCTCCCACAAAGAGAGCCGGCAGATTCACCACAGTTTAACTTCTTATTTCACAAGTTACGGTAATCCCATTTCTCTCTTCTGCATGGGCCCAAATATACTCTGCGGCTATAGAAAAGACAGGTCGGAATAAAAAAGACATTTACAATTTATTAATATTATTATTATTATTATTATTGTTGTTGTTGTTATTGTTGTTATTATTGTCATCATTGTTTCTTCGCTCATTGCTTTTTAATATAATTGCAAGAAAAAAACAGATAATATACATCTATGAGACCACCTGTTGCTTGGAAACTTGGCTGATTGTATTTTCTAGGCCTGCATGCAATACCTAGCCTGGTAAACCAGCCCGTCACGTGACGCCTGGTTTACCAGGCTATGCAAAACCCTCCTAAGCACCAACTAAAGCTACAAGAAAAAAGGCAAATAATAAGCAAAGTTTGAACATGAAGGATAGAAAAAAAAGGCTAAAGACAAATATCTCAAGTGCATGTGAACTTGTGCTTAGCTGTTTTGTGCTGACAGAATTAATGATATTATAGAGATGATATTCTCTATTCTATATGATATACTTTATATCCCCCCCAATAGAAGTCTTAAGTTCCGGGTGAATGTGACCAAAGATCAAATTGAGTTTTAGCCTCCTCACTCCCCCCCTCCCCGTCTCTCTCTCTCTGAGAAAATTCAACAAAATATGCGAGGTTTACATTAAAAGGCTACTTTTTGCTGCCCTTAATTCCAGCCTAAACGGTTTTTCTCCGGGAGAAGAAATCTCTTTTAAAAACCTTGATAAAAACCTTGAAGAAGAGAGTGGCATTATTGTTTTAATCCTCTTAGCAGCAGTCATTTTCAGCCTAGTTTTTTTTTTGGGGGGGGGGTGGAGCGGGTGAAATGGCGTCTTGTCTCCCCAATCCACCTAAATCCCTCGGGGCTGGAGAGGAGAGAGCTGGAGGCAGCATCTCTCCATCTCAGCTCATGCTTTACCACCAAGCATCCCTCCATCACCTGCTTTCCCACCCAACACATTGAATGGAATTGAACAATGCATTCTTCTCCTGACATAACCAGCACCTCTCTACATTCTTCTCCTGACATAAGCAGCACCTCTCTACTGACATAAGCAGCACCTCTCTACTGACATAAGCAGCACCTCTCTACTGACATAAGCAGCACCTCTCTACTGACATAAGCAGCACCTCTCTACTGACATAAGCAGCACCTCTCTACTGACATAAGCAGCACCTCTCTACTGACATAAGCAGCACCTCTCTACTGACATAAGCAGCACCTCTCTACTGACATAAGCAGCACCTCTCTACTGACATAAGCAGCACCTCTCTACTGACATAAGCAGCACCTCTCTACTGACATAAGCAGCACCCCTCTACTGACATAAGCAGCACCTCTCTACTGACATAAGCAGCACCTCTCTACTGACATAAGCAGCACCTCTCTACTGACATAAGCAGCACCTCTCTACTGACATAAGCAGCACCTCTCTACTGACATAAGCAGCACCTCTCTACTGACATAAGCAGCACCTCTCTACTAGGGATGCAGGGGTTAACCGGTTTGACTATTAACCGCGATTTAAAACGTCACGGTTATATAACCGCAGAGGCTCCGCTACACCGAGTGTTTTGTTTCACAACAGTCCGTCAGTTTAAACTCCCATGCGGCGCAGACGGCGCTGGAAGGAGAGGAACCTGTCTCTCTCGCTTCGTTTCCGCACGGACTATTTAGCGGAGGCACCAAACACAGGCAGCTGCCATGTCTCCCAGTAGTAGCCAGTCTGTAGCCTAGCCATGGATGCCATTGCCAGCCCAACATAAATGTTGCAATACATGTCCCGCAAGGTTTCTGAGATTAGGGGAAAGTCTGAGCTGGTGTTACGTTAAACCAAACGTGGGGAAGAGGCAGCGGATTTGTTTAGCGTTAACATACAGTCATTGACGTTAACGTTAGCTGTTGTGGCTAATGTTAGCTAGCTGGCCATAGCCTAGCGTACATAGTTCCTCAAGCTCGTTGTGACCAAACATCCCCGCATTTAAAGCACTTCATGCTCCCAGCGCTGGCCTAAACCATAGAGAACCTCATGCTTTACACGAAAAGAAACATCAAGGGTTTGTGTCAACTCCAAAAGCAACCCGCTAACGTTACATGTAGGCCTAATAACGTGAAGCTAACGTAGCTAGCTGCTTGGCAGTCATGATCTGACTGAGACAAGGAAAACAAATGCGCACATTTACATAACAAACACCAGTCAACACCACAGAGTGTCCTTTCTTTAATCCAGAGGGAGCATTTTCCAGTAAAAAGTGAAACGACACATGATGGCTTATAGTGAGGCTTTCCATGCCTGCCCCATCATCACTTCAATAGAACTGACCCCAATGCAAAATTCATTTCAGACGGCACATTTAGTTGCCAGTAACATGCCAATAAGAGTCTAAGTTACTATGCCTTTTGTGTTTTTTTCTGCAGACTAAGCAGCTATAGGCTTTCGCTTCTATAAAATAATAATAAAATATTTTTTGTATTATATATATATATATATATTATATATATTATATCAGAAATGTTGTTTGTTTTATGTTCACAATAGTGATGTCAGTTAGATTTGATTAGGTCAGAGCCATGGAATATTAAATCATCCATCTTTGCTCACTACATCTGCCCTTTCTTCTTTTTTTAATCCCAGGTGTGCATAAAATACAGGTTAAGAACTTATTTTTTTAAATACAAAAATGTGAAAAAAGTAACAATAGTATGTTTAACGTATCGGTTATTGGCCAGGAGAATATTTATCGGTTAGCGTAGGCCTATACTATCGGCTGTAAAAATCCATATCGTGCATTAGTATTCCGGAAGGCAGCAACTGTTAAGATTGTGGGGGAAATACAATAAAACCTCTATTTAGAGAATGCTCATGTGATTTTTATACGTCCATAACAATAATCGTGAAACCGTGATAATCGTGGTTTTTTCTCAGACTATAATCGTGGATCAAAAAAAATAATCGTTGCATCCCTACTCTCTACTGACATAAGCAGCACCTCTCTACTGAGCCACAAATAGACGGTGACATCTTTGAGGAAGAACCACTTGAGATCAAATCATTGGAGGCAGGAGTTTGGAAGTGGACTTATATATACCGTATATATATATATATATATATATATATATATATATATATATATATATATATATATATATATATATATATATATATTAATATAATAAATAAATATATATATATTAATGTGTTCAGCCGACACTGTATCTTTGCAAAGCGCTTGCAGAGAGACTGCATCATGAAGGCTACACAGGGATTCAGTAAGGATTCAGTTCAGCAAGGAACAGTTGGTCAAAGATCTCATACTGTACATGAGCAGGGCACATGTAGCGCCCCCATCTGGCAATGTCAGGTTAGGGCACATGCCCTCAGCAGCGTGACAACGGAGAATAAGAAGAGCAGAGGGGGCAGGGGAGGGGGCACAGCTGGAACAAGGCCACGCTGGGTGGGCTGTAGGTGACTGTGAGTGTCTCTGTGTGCCTACTACACAGCATTTATGTGTGTATTTATTTATGATTAATAACTAATATGTGTAACTGCTTTAGGGCTATTATGTAAATAAAGCTAATATCAGTATATAAATGGGAGCTAGGGCTCTGTCTGTTTCTCTGCCTGTCTGTCCCACTGTGATGTCATAAATCGCACTGTTAACTTAAATGTTCTCTACATCACTATGTTCATCTGAGCGTTTTAGTTTCGATAAAGGTCATTGTTCACAGTGATTTGAAAAGTACACTGTCTGAATTACAGATGAATGGAGTTCACTGAATGTTTGTTCATGAATTTGCACTTTAGACAGAAATGTAAAAATCCAAGCTATAAAACGGTTGCATTTTGAACTTGAGAGCAACACAATGTGGGTCTTATATGAAGGCCAATTGGCACAAATTATGTTGTTTATTACATTTTTTAATAGCCTAATAATATGCTAATAGACATATATATATATATATTATATTAAAGTATGCTTATTTACCTGGCATGAAATCAAGTATAAAATAGGCATGATTTAGTTATTTAGTTCTGAAGCATGAGGATTTGCGCACACACACACACACACACACACACACACACACACACACACACACACAAACTAGTAAACTTAAATGTAAAGATAGCACAATGCTGATAATATATATATATATATATATATATATATATATATATATATATAGGCTATATACACATATATATATTCTATTGGTCTGTGTCCTCCAGTGCAGAAACATAACCATAATAAACACACATGATCATCATAGCCTACAAGAGAAACAACAATCATATAGTTTACATAATAATAACAATTATTATTATTATTAACATTATTATTATTAATATTAGGATTAGGATTATGATTATTATTATCATCATTATCATGAAGGGTATGGATGGGAGGGGGCTGCGGTGGAGGAAGAAAGCGATGTGATTGGCACAGCGGTGACCCCCACCCGGAGTGCTTTAAAGACCAATAGATGGCAGCTCTCTCAGCATCCTCCCACACACCCACCCAGTCAGACACACACCGAGGCGAGAGGCGGACTGCCGGACTGGGACATGCCGCCTGTGAGAAGCTGAGCTCGGGGTGAAAGCTTGTGCAGACAGCCGGTGACATGAACAGCACGCCCCGGGATTTAGAAAGGAAGATCTAACATCAAAAGCAAGATTTAAAACCTAAAGGAAGCTGTTCAGCCTCTGTGGAGATATTTCACTTCAAAGAGAGCCGAGAGGTAAGAACTTTGGCTGAAAGTTGGACTAAACCGCTCATTTACTTTATTCATTATAGGCTTAATTGGCAACCTGCTCGCCTATATTGTCTCATAGGCTACTCTATTAAAGTTTCTTTTTTTGTAGCCATATTTATTATGCATCTTCAAAACAAGATCTCCGGTCCGGGGGCCGGGGCAAAAAATGTCATGCATCGCGGTTCCGGTTCCCATAGAGTCCGGGACTTATTTAAATTTGGCGTTAGAATAAAACGTGCAAAAATTACTGTTGTAGCTAATCTTCTCGCTTATATAGGATATACAGATAGGCCTATGTCCTACTTCTGTGTTGAGTAACGTAATATTTAACATGATAAATTCAATATAATAATCATCATCATATCAAATGGAGGCCCGTGGTCTATAAAAGCCGATAAGAGATCATTGACTTTTATTGCATTTTTCTTTTCTTTTTACATTAATTTGCCTAATTTGACTTGAGGTGAGAATGTGCGTTTGCTCACTGCTAACTTAGCAGCTAAGTTTGTGAGCTGAAGTGATGCCATGCATGGCGTTATTTTGTGTCGAAAAGGCAGGGTGAACACGGGTGCAAACAAAACAGTAATGAGGGTTTCCAACCTAATCATGGAAGTTGGAAACTCTCATTAGTGTTGTGCACCTGTGTTTACCCTGCCTTTTCGACACAAAATGCCCCACGTGAAAAGGGTCTATTAATCATAAATCCACCTCAATTAGCATAATTATGCTTAGCTCACATCCTCCTGAAGCCATCTGACTTTGTCCTGGAAGAAAGACATGTGCTGCATTTTATAAGCTGCAGATTTACAATGAAACGCATTAAATAAATACGCCTTTCATATAGAATAAGGAAATAAACACACGGGGGGAAACTATTATACTTTTTATCTCACTCACTCACACGCACACACACACACACATGCACGCGTGCACACACACGCGCGCGCACACACACACACACACACATGCACACACACACACACACACACACACACACGCGCACACACACACACACACACACACACACACACAAGCCCACTTTTCACGTGTCAGGTCTGATGATAAATTAATAGCCTTGTATGAACCTATGCTATTGCACCATTATTCCAGCAGCCCTGTGGGATGCATACAGCAGCTATTGACTGAAGACTTCTCAGCACGTGCACAGTCAGCCTGCAGGCTACATGTGATCCGCCACAGATTGAAATAACACCTCTTTGAAAATATTTTCAGATCAACTGTATCAATCAATGAGGGCATCTTCGATACAGTATATTTACCCTCTGATTGACCACTACACCTGCATTCTCACAGTCAGAGCAGAGTCACGTCGCTCTCTCCTCGTCAGAGCTCATAAACCATGAGGAGCGTTAATTTCAACATATACAAAGGAGATTTCCCTAAAAAAAATCATACTGCAGAGGTCATGAAATAATAAATAAAATTGCTAGCTGTGCTGTGCTATTTTTGCAAAAATGTCTTAATTCAATATTCTTGCATGATTAGGCTATTTCCCTCAGCGGCAAAAATGGCATAATAATTAATGCTATTTACTACTTTGTTAATAAAATAACTATTACATTTTATTATTATGCTATAATTATCATTTTCAGACTGCGACCTTATTCCGTCATAATAGTGCATGAGTCTTGTCGAATTGCACACCAATTAGGCCTACTCAAGCTATTTAACATACTGTAGGCCTACTGTAGTCTGTAGGCCTATTTTATAGGCTACTTAAACGAAAATAAATCAAATAATCTGTAAATTAAAATAGCTTTTTTTTTCGTTTTCAGAAGGCTATTCTGTTATATAAAATCTACTACTTATATACTTTAATTAATTATATACTTTTTTTATTAGATAGAATGTCACATTTGATATACATTTTATGTTTAGTAATAGGCTATAACAAAACGTTCATAATCATTAGGATCATATATGATTGTCTGCATCATTCATGTGTTTAAAGATGTCAGTATCCTATAGCTTCAAACCAAGGTGGCTAATCATTATTCATTTCTGACCACGGATTGAGAGCCGCCCGCCAGTGATGTGAGGAAACACGTTGTATTCCTCAAAAACACACTTTAGGCTATACAGTTACTGTAGCCTAAGCCCTATACATTTTCGTTTTGCCAATTGCAATCCAAATATAAAAATCGACTTTACCATCTGAATTTGTCATGAGCTATATAAATTAGGAATAGGTATATATAAATATACGGTATATTTATTATCTGTCCTAAAACCTTTCCCCCTCTTTGAGGACCCACTTTAAAAAAAATACCATCATGACCCAATCAATAGGCCTTCTCTATAAATTGTGAGAAGAGCAAATAGTTTGAAAACTATACAACATTAAAACAATAAAATAATAAGTAAACTGTTAAATGAGACCAGTTAACAGGCTCTCGTTTTTTCCTCTCATCAGTAAAAACAAAACAAAAACAAACACATTAAAAAAAGAATGTGGAAGAAATTCCTCAATTCCTCCTGTATTTGGTGACCGACCTAAATAAAATCTGATGGACCCACCTGTGCCCCCCCCCCCCCCCCCCCCCCCTCCCTTTTCCCACATCTTCTCCCCAATTATAGCCTACTTTATAATTATCCCCATACTGCTATTATTGGCTACCCTGGTCGATGCTCCACCCTCTGCCGGTCTGGGGAGAGCCGAGACTAGCACCATGCAGGCTTCCTCCGACACATGCCAGTTGCAAGCCGCTTCTTGCGGGGGGACAGGGCAAACCAGCCGGTCACGTGAACTCACATTTCATTTTGTTCTCTGGCCTGAAGCCTTCACACACAGGGCGAAACGTCTCTCAACATAAACACACTGCCACACTATTATATGGGCCAGAAGTGATCGTTTTGAGGGGAAATGTTTGTATAATTATATCATCTTTTTAAATGAAATAGCTGCATTATTTGAGACCAGTTGTTAAAATTGGCGGAGCCTGCGGGTGTTTTGCAGTGGGCGGAGGTACTTGCCTTGACAGACAACTCCTTCAGCCAATCAGCGTTGGATCCAGTCAAACCCAAATCCACTCGGCAGGATGGCAAAAACGAATTTTCCGCCGAGAAACTCCGCGGTTGCGGCGATACTCCTGTAGCCCTACTTGTTTAATTGTTGTTATTGAGTCCATTTCTGCAATAACTGCACTTTATGGCTGTTTAAACTAGACAAACGCTGACATTCCTCCTCCAGGTGGACAGCGACAGGCGAGGAGGCGGCCATTACTGCAGTGCTAGTGGCGTTCCTGATTGGCCAACTTGCGCTGTCAGTCACAGGGCACTGAGCGCAGTCGCTGATTGGCACTTCCGCTTTAGAGTTTCTGCTGAAAGCCCTCCCACTGTCCCAGGGCTTGAATGAAATAACCTCGCGTCACCAGGCTCTTCTCGGCGAGAAAGAGCCTGGCTCCCGCCCACAATTGATTTTGTCACCCTACTGGGTCCGGCCTAGAGCCCGCCCTAGACCGGATGGCAGCGTTTCTAGCTCGTCAACTTTCACGTTAACTTGACAATTTGACCCAAGTATCAGAATCCTCTTTCACCGTTTTGACCGGTGTGTCAGGCGGTGGTGGCGGAGATGCCATATTGCATGAACGTTTTGTTTTATGTAACGCTAGCTTTGTTTTGATCAGACTCTAGTTTAGGTAACATCACCGCGTCAAGCTAACGGCAACAAAGACGTTGTTAGGCGCATTGCCATCCGGTGTTAATTCTGGGTCCGGGGTTTACGCCCCCATGACAAAAAGCGGGGTGGAAGGTGCCCAGACTATGAATGAAATGAAATGTGAGTTCACGTGACCGGCTGGTTAACCAGGCTAGAGCTTCACCGGAGGACGTAGCACCTGGGAGGATAACACTATTCCCACCAGTTCCCTTCCACCCTGACCAGGCGCCCCGACCGACCAGAGGAAGCGATAGTGCAGCGAGGAGGACACATATCCCAATAGACCCTTTTCACGGGGGCCATTTTGTGTCGAAAAGGCAGGGTAAACACAGGTGCAAGTGCAAGCAAAAATACTGAGGGTTTCCAACTTCCATGATTGCTACACTGGATGCCCAGTCCCGACCCAGTATTTAGAAAACACTGCTTGCACTGCTGAAAAGTGAAAACACTGCTTCTAAATATAGCCTAACTAAAAACACTGCTTCTAAATATAGCCTAACTGAAAACACTGCTTCTAAATATAGCCTAGCTGAAAACACTGCTTCTATATATAGCCTAGCTGAAAACACTGCTTCTAAATATAGCCTAGCTGAAAACACTGCTTCTATATATAGCCTAGCTGAAAACACTGCTTCTAAATATAGCCTAGCTGAAAACACTGCTTCTAAATATAGCCTAGCTGAAAACACTGCTTCTATAGCCTAGCTGAAAACACTGCTTCTAAATATAGCCTAGCTGAAAACACTGCTTCTAAATATAGCCTAGCTGAAAACACTGCTTCTATATATAGCCTAGCTGAAAACACTGCTTCTAAATATAGCCTAGCTGAAAACACTGCTTCTATATATAGCCTAGCTGAAAACACTGCTTCTAAATATAGCCTAGCTGAAAACACTGCTTCTATATATAGCCTAGCTGAAAACACTGCTTCTAAATATAGCCTAGCTGAAAACACTGCTTCTAAATTTAGCCTAGCTGAAAACGCTGCTTCTAAATATAGCCTAGCTGAAAACTAGCTGAAAACACTGCTTCTATATAGCCTAGCTGAAAACACTGCTTCTAAATATAGCCTAGCTGAAAACACTGCTTCTAAATATAGCCTAGATGAAAACACTGCTTCTACATATAGCCTAGCTGAAAACACTGCTTCTAAATATAGCCTAGCTGAAAACACTGCTTCTAAATATAGCCTAGCTGAATAGTTTGGTTTGACCAAGTAAAACTATTTTTATCAGCATATTCGGCACTCTATTAACAAGGTTTGTGTGACTTTCCTCCCCTGCTCTGAAGACAGCACCATGCAGCACTACGGAGTGAACGGCTACTCTCTCCACGCAATGAACTCATTGAGCGCCATGTACAACCTTCACCAGCAGGCGGCGCAACAGGCCCAGCATGCACCCGACTACAGGCCTTCAGTACATGCACTCACACTGGCAGAGAGACTGGCTGGTAAGAATCAGTTGCTCATTTTGCCATTCAGTTTGTTTCTCCACCATTGTCAGGGTTGATCTGCCCATGTCTCACGGGGGCCATTTTGTGTTGAAAAGGCAGGATAAACACAGGTGCACGCAAAACACTAATGAGGGTTTCCATCTTCCAGGATTGGAAGTTGGAAACATTAGTGTTGGTTTTGCTTGCACGGCACCTGTGTTTATCCTGCCTTTGCGACACAAAATGGCCCCTGTGAAAAAGGTCTATTGAGCATCAACGTTTTCAGCAACCAGTTAAATAGAGATGGTCCCTTTTTTTAGGAAATTACAGACTTATAAAAGAAAAACACCAAGGCAAGTTTATTGATATAGCACACAGAGGCAATTCAAAAAGTGCTTTAAAATGGATCCAAATAGCATGATGGTTCCACGCTACGTCCTGCTGCTGGAACTCCTCGCTGTCAGACAGGCAGTGGCGTGCCGGGGACATTTTGGGGGCAGGTGCTCAAGTGAAAGAAAGGTAACCCCTCTCATAATGATTTATCAAAAAATAAAGTGACATACAGTCAGGACCCGATTAACACAGTGTGGCACACATGAAGGGCCCACCTCCTTCCAATTTACATGTAAAAAAAATAAAAAATAAAATGCTATGGCAATAAAGACCACAGATCAAATGGTCTCACTACCCTAACCCTAACATCAATCACACATGAATACAATTGGGTTAAAGTGGGCATGTCTAATAGGGAGACTCATGGGTACCCAATAGAACCCATTCTCATTCAGTTATCTTGACGTAAGAGATCAAGGGGCCCCTTTGAAAAGGGCCATGCCTAAGCCTAAGTTTGGAGTGTTATTTACCCCCCTTGCTACAGCCGCTATACAGCCTCTGAAACACAGTATTGGCCGTGGACAAAAAGGACGCTCATCATTCAGAGGCCATAAGGGCAGGTGCTTGGGCACCAACTGGGGTCTGTCTGTGCACGTCCCTGCTGTCAGGTGACTGCATGGTGAAACACAGGATGACCACGCCCCGAACTGCTTCTTCCTGAAAACGTGTGGAAAGTAAAAAAAAAAAAGATGTGGTTAAGATTAGGGTTAGGATTTTCTTATTTAACCATGACCATAGCCAAACCTAACCTGACGCTGCCAGATGGACGTTTTAGCTCCACATACGTTTCACTAAACCAGTCGATCTGGGAATGCAGTAACCAGACCCGCTGACGGAGGCGGGCACTTTTTCCAAGCTACTTGGCAGGTGATTGGATGACCCATCTGTCTATCACCGCTGGTGGGTGTTAACTTCAACCAATCAGATCGCCGAAGGTGCCTGTGCCTGATCTCCCTGGTATTCATTGATTGAGTCCTCACCGTCGTAAAGTCACCTTCGAAGCATGAAGTTAGATTATAACAAACTAGTCGTGTGGCTTAGCCTTCCCAAATGTTGAGGGTCGTTTTTTAGAATTTAATACATAGAATTGGGAACGTTACATTCAATTTCATTCAGACTGCCTGTCATTTCCGCGGCGGCAGCCATGTTGACGAGTGAAAAGAACTACAAAGACCATGTACCCACTACTTGCCCAGACGAACCTGAGCCCGCCTAAGGCTGCCGCTGATTCGTCGGGCCGGCATGGTTCGGCCAATCATCTTAACTGCCTGTGCATGACAAGATGGATTACGTCGAGAGAATCTCCTTTGATCTCACGAGGTTATCCATCTTGCAAGCAAGGTTAAGCCAAACCCTAACCCAAACCAAATTGTTTTACTTGCCTAACCCTAATGTTTTAAAATAAGAAAAATGCCCGTTAAAATGTGTGTGGTCTGACTGGGAATCGAACCACAGTCCTCAGATTGGAAGGCAAGCGCCTTACCCATGAACCTACTAGCCAGAACACAAGCTGTCCTGAACTTCCCTCCCCCTTAACTCTAATCTTAACTTCCCTCCCCCTTAACTCTAATCTTAACCACTTGTTTTCCTTGCCGCACGTTCTCAGGAAGAAGCAGTGGTGGCGACCAATCAAATGAGTTCGGTCATCCCTTGTTTCACCTAGGAATAAAAATCTCACCGACTGCACATGTATCGGAGGAAGCATGTACTAACATGTATCGGAGGAAGCATGTACTAACATGTATCGGAGGAAGCATGTACTAACATGTATCGGAGGAAGCATGTACTAACATGTATCGGAGGAAGCATGTACTAACATGTATCAGAGGAAGCATGTACTAACATGTATCGGAGGAAGCATGTACTAACATGTATCGGAGGAAGCATGTACTAACATGTATCGGAGGAGGCATGTACTAACATGTATCGGAGGAAGCATGTACTAACATGTATCGGAGGAAGCATGTACTAACATGTATCGGAGGAGGCATGTACTAACATGTATCGGAGGAAGCATGTACTAACATGTATCGGAGGAGGCATGTACTAACATGTATCGGAGGAAGCATGTACTAACATGTATCGGAGGAAGCATGTACTAACATGTATCGGAGGAAGCATGTACTAACATGTATCGGAGGAAGCATGTACTAACATGTATCAGAGGAAGCATGTACTAACATGTATTAGAGGAAGCATGTACTAACATGTATCGGAAGAGGCATGTACTAGCATGTATCGGAGGAAGCATGTACTAACATGTATCGGAGGAGGCATGTACTAACATGTATCGGAGGAAGCATGTACTAACATGTATCGGAAGAGGCATGTACTAGCATGTATTGGAGGAAGCATGTACTAACATGTATCGGAGGAGGCATGTACTAACATGTATCGGAGGAAGCATGTACTAACATGTATCGGAGGAGGCATGTACTAACATGTATCGGAGGAAGCATGTACTAACATGTATCGGAGGAAGCATGTACTAACATGTATCGGAAGAGGCATGTACTAACATGTATCGGAGGAATCATGTACTAACATGTATCGGAAGAGGCATGTACTAGCATGTATCGGAGGAAGCATGTACTAACATGTATCGGAGGAGGCATGTACTAACATGTATCGGAGGAAGCATGTACTAACATGTATCGGAAGAGGCATGTACTAGCATGTATCGGAGGAAGCATGTACTAACATGTATCGGAGGAGGCATGTACTAACATGTATCGGAGGAAGCGTATCGGAGGAAGCATGTACTAACATGTATCGGAAGAGGCATGTACTAACATGTATCGGAGGAAGCATGTACTAGCATGTATCGGAGGAAGCATGTACTAACATGTATCGGAGGAAGCATGTACTAACATGTATCGGAGGAGGCATGTACTAACATGTATCGGAGGAGGCATGTACTAACATGTATCGGAGGAAGCATGTACTAACATGTATCGGAGGAAGCATGTACTAACATGTATCGGAGGAAGCATGTACTAGCATGTATCGGAGGAAGCATGTACTAGTCTACAACTCTGAACTCTCCCCAGATCCACAGAGGATTGGGGAGAAAAAAAGCAGTGTTACAAGGTAAAATATAAGATCCAAAAGGTCACTGCAAAATGATTAGCATATGTATGCGTGTGTATATATATATATATATATATATATATATATATATATATATATATATATATGCGCGTGTGTGTGTATATATATGCTAATGATTTTGCAGCAATTTACCTTGTAACACTGCTTTTTTGTCTTATATATACACGTATGTGTGTGTATAATTATACATACATACATACATATGTTGGGAGTGAATTCATATGCATACTTCGATCTTAAATTATGCACTATTTTGAATAAAATTTTAATTCCGCAAGTGTTAGAAATGTGGTTGAAAGCCTCTGCCAGACTCTTGGTTCATCTTTCAGAAGCTCATTGTCGTGTGTGCGCAAAGGCTGGCTGGCTCCACTAGGAAAAAGTCAGTACCCACACAAATCCACTTTATAAATTGCAGATGTTAGAAATTTGGTTCAAACTTTAACCAAACCAAGTCACAGAATATTGTCTCTCTCTTGGTCTATCTCACCTCAGTTCAAGACCTCACCACACCAGTTTGGATTTAAAAAAAAAGGTCAGATAGAACCTTATAATCTAATTATAGCTCAAGAAGTGTGTATTATATTATGTGCATTTCAGCATGCTTTGATCAGTACCGACGCCTTCTGTTCTGACCCGTCCCTTCAATTAAACTGGCCATGTTTCTTGTTTTAACGGCTGCACATTTCCAGACATCATCCTCGAGGCCCGGTATGGCTCACAGCACCGGAAGCAGCGGCGCAGTCGGACCGCCTTCACCGCCCAGCAGCTGGAAGCGCTGGAGAAAACCTTCCAGAAGACCCACTACCCTGACGTGGTGATGAGAGAACGCCTGGCCATGTGCACCAACCTGCCCGAGGCGCGCGTACAGGTACAACACCAAAAGTCCTCCGGGCTTCCCTTCTCTCCGAGCACGAGCCACTGATTTCTGTATCGTTTGTTCATTCTCTCTTTTGATGTACAAAACTCAAATCAAATCAAATCCTCCTGCCAGGTTTGGTTCAAGAACCGTCGGGCCAAGTTCCGTAAGAAGCAGCGCAGCTTGCAGAAGGAGCAGCTCCAGAAGCAGAAGGGGTCCGGGGCCACAGACGGCTCCCAGGACGACCCCAAACCTGACCCCTCCAACACCTCCGGCCTGGCCCCAGAGGCCCGCAGCCCTCCCCCCAGCCCACCGCTGGCCCAGCCCAGCGAGGAGGTGAGCCTGGACGTCAACGTCACCTCCCCCGAGCCCTCGGACGGCGAGTCAGCGGCCGAGGAGCCGGCTGACAGGGAGGACGAGCTGAGAGGGCAGCCGGACAGCAGCTCCCCGGCCTGCAAACGCCTCAGCCCCACAGCAGGTAGGAGCTTCTCACTAGGTGTGTTGAGTAGAGGGGGGGTCATCCTCCTTGTTGGGGCCAGGTGTGTTGAGTAGGGTCAAACTGATTACAATCTAAATCTCTCTATCTCCTTTTCATTGTCTTAGAATGCTGCAGCAATAATGTTGGTCAACCTCTCACTAATTGCAACAAAACCAAACAGTCCATAAACACAGGCTCCTCTCTCCCTGTCTTCCAGACTCTCCCCCGCTCCCCTCCTCCAGCAGCACCTCCTACGCCTCCTCCCCCCTCAGCCTGTTCCGGCTCCAGGAGCAGTTTCGGCAGCACATGGCAGCCACCAACAGCCTGGTGTCCTACCCCTCCTTCGACATGAGCGGGCCGTCCTCGCTGCCCTACCTGGGCATGAACGTCAACATGCCGCCCCCCCTGGGCTCGCTGCCCTGCCAGTCCTACTACCAGTCTCTGTCCCAGGCCGGGCAGGTGTGGAGCAGCCCCCTGCTGCCAGGTAGCCTCAACAGCAAAACCACCAGCATCGAGAACCTCCGCCTGCGGGCCAAGCAGCATGCTGCCTCCCTGGGTCTGGACACACTCCCCAACTGACACTCCACTTCCCCGCCGGGCAGTGTTGCCAGATACAGCTGATGGTTTCCAGCCCAAAGACTGTTCAAAAACCACCAAAACGCATAAAACCACTCAAGCAAATGCAGGTCTATGGATACAGGCGACTCTGTAAACCAGCCCCAACCCATTTTTTCTCTGCAATGGAACCCAAAACAACCCAATTGGTGGAAAACCGCCCAATCTGGCAACACTGCCCCCAGGTGGCTCCGGCTACATGGTTGCAGGGGCGGAGCTAGGAGTTCAATCCACTGACAAACCAAACACACCTCCACATAGTGATCAATTGGACACATCCATAATTGCCACAACTCAATCGGATCTTAAAACACAAACTTTCATCTGTTCAAAATCTGTCAAAGGAGGACAATTTTGTTTCAGTCTGCACAGACTAATATGTAATATCACATTTTTGATGGTTTTATTTGTTTTCAGTTTTGTTTTATATTGATGTTCAGAATTCAACCAAACCCTAGCTGTTCCAAAACCCCCTATTTACAAAACATTTTCTCATCACCATCACAGGGGCATGCAGTTCGCCACTGGGAGCAAACCATAACATGGAGTATATCTCCACTATGGAACTGGATGGACGCAGCACAATATACGATCAGAACAGGAACTTCAAGGACTTGATCAAAGAAAAAGAAACAAACAAAAAACAATCCCACCTGACTGCAGCTGTGACTGAACAGTTGTTTGTCCGTGGAGCTGCTCGTCTGTGACTCCTCCTAGGCAGCATAAGCCACTACCACTATGACTGTGATTGAAGCCACCTTGGTGAAGTCGGGTCTTGACCTACAGAGCTCCTCTCTCTCACACTGCGACAGATCTGACTACGATATTCTCTCCTCTCTCTCACACTGCGACAGCTCTGACTACGATATTCTCAAGGCTAATCCCAGGAGAGCCACGGATTCCAGCAGCTCCACAAACACACGAGTCATGCCGCTGGTCGTGTCGTAGAGTGCAGTCAAATAATCACAATGTGAGATCATATGTATAGCTCAGATTGGTATAGTCCCATATCAACAGTATTTTGGAGCAGATATGATTCTACCTGTTTAGCGTTACAACATAGCTAAGCCTGCAAGAATCCATTCAGCTTTGTACATAGTGAGTAACTCTATGTCTCCTTTTGTCTGAAGGATTTAAGAAGAAAACATTCAAATATATATATACATATAGAGCCACAATATAGACACACACATATATATATATGTATATATATATATATATATATATATATATATATATATATATATATATATATAATATATACAATTATTATTATTTTTGCTACATTGTGGCTTCATGCAAAGGACCTACAGTACCCAAATGGGTAACACTTTATTTGGACAGTCCACCTCCAAAGAGTCAACAATTCAACTGTTTAACAGATTATCTATAAACCGGTAGTATATGTGACAATTCATGAACATACCTACATATGACACTCGGTGCAGGTGCGTGGAACAGGAAGCAAACAGAATCCGTTTGTTGAATCTCAACTAATAAGCTGTTAAAACATCTACAGACAAAGACAAACAGAAATGTTGAACGTCAACTAATGTTGCATTCATGTGCTCCGTGGAAATATATTAATCGTATTTACGAGTTACAATCACATGAATGGCCCTCCACTGTCGTATGTGAAACTGGAGAATTTCGACGATACCCGAGTTGTGACTGTTGTGTGACGTTTCGGGACTACAAAAATGGCGGAACGTATGCAGTCCATGTCACCAATTGACGGTAAAATAATTATATATTTCGTAGGGCTGACCCTAAAAAAAATCAACGCTTCTAAGGCCATGTTCACACTACAGGCAAATCCGATTTGCTGCTAAAGTCATTAATCATTATCTTGATTGGTTTCCCAAATCTGATTTGGGAGTGTGTCCGCACTGCCACAAATCTGATTTGGGCAAGTGTTCAAGTCGGATCTGTGTGTCCAGACCTCCATATATGGTTTGGGACAAGTGACACAAAGCAGACTCATAAAAGCAAGTTCACAAATCGGATTTGGCCTCCTGGTGTGAAGATGGCCTAAGCTTCAATCGTTGCCATGGTAATCGACGCTCAAATCAGGGACTTCACAACTGGGAAGTAGGAGCTTCCGAGGAGCACATGAATGCAGCATAATAAGCTGTTGATAAAGTGTTACAAAAAAAAGTAAGGCAGAGAATCTGAGGGGGAGGAACAGCAACAAATGAACCAAGTCAGCATATTTTCGTGAATGAAAAGTGGCCGACTGAACTCAACTCAGCACTTCTGCTGAGCCTGTGGCTTCTGCAGGAAGATATCTGATACTCTGTATTATATCACTGTAGATCCAAGACATGTATTTCTCAATGGTTTGACTTAAATGTGAGTAATTGATCTGTTTAATGCAAGGGAATAAACCACACATACAAATGACTTCTGTTTTCAGTGTCTTCAGTTGGGAGAGAGAATGTTGATATTTTGTCTTTATTCACTCGACTCACCTCAGGCAGTGTTTTCAAATCAAACGGGGAACTAACCTGCCACAGAAAGGAAAAGAAAACAGCTTTTGCATCAAATAAAGATATCTAGAGACCTTGGGCCCTATCATGGAAAAAGTGCAACTTTAGCGCTTGCATTCCCATCTGCTCTTTCTCCATGATGCACAACATTGAGAGTAAAAAACTGGTCCATTGGAGTGAATGGAGATGTCGCAACTCTTCCATAGAGACACTGCGTAACGCGTCATCATTCAGAAACCACGCCCAAGACGGGGGGAAACAGAAATCCCCGCTCCAATCCTGGCATTCTCCTATGTCACGTGCATGGCTGCGTGTTGCACAAAAAGATTGTATATACGGAAGATGAACACTCCAACTTACTTCCTTGACAGCTAGATCCACATGTTTTTTCTTGTCAATTCTCAATGGCTTCCTTGTTTTGCTCGGGAGTACAACAAAACTTTAAAGCAGGACTAAACCCCAAAACACTTTTTTTCAGCTTTTAACACATTCACTGCCATTGACGAGATATCTTTATTTATTTTTTGACGGTGGGACGTGGATCAACGCCCCCCACGTCTCCCATAAAAATATTGGAGCCACCGAACGTGTACAACCCATTCCACCGACCCACTAAGTGGCGACAGTGCTCTCCAGACTAGAAAAAGCCGAGCCAAAACTGCAGGGGAACGCGCGAGGAAACCATTCTCTCATACTGTAAAATGGATTGGCGAAAACGCTTTCGCTTTCGCGCATTATCGCGCTGGGAGCTGGCGGTGGGGTATTGCAAATTTGCATAATAGATTATGCGTGCAACACACTTTGAAACACCCGCAGAAAGCCCACAATCGCACGCAGCTTCATTGCAGCTGAGCTCACAATCGAAACGACTCATGCAGACTCGCCCAAAGAGCAGCCGCCAGCAGCCAGGCAGCACAGACAGGCAGAGCCTCGCTTGTGACAAACGCTGCAAAGCCACCAGAGACACACCCATGGAGGGAGGAGTTTGTAGGAGAGGGGGGTTTCCTGCTGCTATGGAGGAAATTACTGTTCAAAACTATTGTTTAGATGTCTGACGTCTTACGCCAAAAATAAATGGTTAAAGTGACTGTTCTATCGAATTTCACAAAAAGCCATTTATCTCAGAATAAATTTTCAGACGCTGAAACCATGCTGTATTCTACTGCTAATGCCTACATAACTACTAACTCTACAAACTAACTCTTTTAGACAGAGAAAGCACACATTCTATTAGTTCTTTTGAGATCATTTGTGTTCACAAAATCTTAGCAGAAAAGAATCCTCGGCTCTTGAAAGATGAGCCAGAATCCTCAAAAAAAAAACTTGGCAGAACCTACCTACAGTATTGAAAAAACGGCTGGCAGTGAATGTGTTAACCAATATATATGACTTTGGGGGTGGTGTGTGAAGAATTCTGGTCAAAATTTCCACATTTGAGACCAAACTGTTACCATTGTACCATTTGTATCATTTTCAGCAGCATAAGTTCCCTCTATGGGTTGCCGTTGAACACTGCTTTTTTTTGTGCCCTCAAATGAATGGGATATTTGGTACATCGTGACGTCACGGTGAGTTTAGCACGCGCCCCACTCATGTGAAAAATTGTTTTTTTCCCCATTGATTACTGTAGTTCACGCGGAGCGAGCCCTTTAAGACCAATGCATCCCTGGGTAATGCCTACTGTGGCTAATATTAGCCGCTATTTAGTTATGTTATATGGCAGTAAAATGCCACTGAATGACCAAATTGATATAACTTTTAACCATTTCGAGTAACACTGTTTCCATACGGATCACCAGCGTTAGTTTGTTGTTTATAACGTGGCTATATTCATAACGTTTTCTATCTCGGATGCGTTATTTCGAATCCCACATAGGTTACGCTGGCGCAAAGCGTGTGGGTTTCAGGACGAAACACTCTCAAGCCACTAACGTTATCTTTAGAGCACAATATTCCTGGAATGCAAGTTTAACTAAACAGTTACATGTCCTCTGCATTCTACATAAAATTAAGATATTACGGGTTGTTTTATTTTGTATGTTACATATTTATTGGCCAAGATATGTTGGTTTATGGGGGAGGAATTCTGCCAGCTAAGGAGGGGAGTGTGGGCGGCCATCTTGCCTGCGGGGTTTTCGGATCGAGTGGAGTGCCGTTTTGCAAGAAATCTGGGGGGTTTAGTCCTGCTTTAACTGCCGATTTTTTACATTTGTTGTCTGCGCAGCCCCACCACACAACAGCTTTTAGCTATGTTTAATTCAAGGAAAATTACGCTGGTGTGTGGAAATGAACGGCGCTTTTCCCCCGATGGGCGTGGCCTATTTCATGCAGTGTCTCTATAATGACTCTGGCCATAAGGAGGAGCATGGCTGAATGACAATTTGTCATTGGATGACTCAGTCATGCTCCTCCTTATGGCATTGTCATGATTGGATGACTGGCTGTCAGTCACGCTCTCACTTGGATTGTTTAGTAATGCCGTTCCAGCTTGCACTCACATCCTGACACATCATGACATCATGACACATCATGACATCATGACACATCCTGGCACATCATGACACATCATGACATCCTGGCACATCATGACATCATGACACATCATAACGCATCATGACATCATGACATCATGATGCATCATGACACATCATCATGACATCATGACACATCATGATGTCATGATGCGTCATGATGTGTCATGATGTGTCATGATGTCATGCTGTGTCATGATGCATCATGATGTCATGATGCGTTATGATGTGTCATGATGTGTCATGATGTCATGATGTGTCATGATGTCATGATGATGTTTCGTGTCATGATGTGTCATGTCACATCATGACATCATGACACATCATGACACATCCTGACACATCATGACACATCATGACATCATGACGCATCATGACACATCATGACATCATGACATCATGACACATCATGACATCATGATGCATCATGACACATCATGACATCATGACACATCATGACATCATGACACATCATGATGCATTCAGACAGACAGAGACACTTGACGACATGACCTTATTATTTCATTATTTAAACTAGCCAACACAAACAAGTCATCACCTCTCAAGTCAAGTCAAGTCTCTGCCAAGATCACAAGTCTACTGATCACTTTGTAACTGGAGGTTACAGCACATCAAATCATTATGGAACTGGTCTTTTGGGTTGTTTTCACACATGCCTTTTGGAATATGTGGTCAATTTGACATGAATGCCTGGAGTTTTCCTGCATTCTGGAGGACTGTATACTGAATGTGAATGCTCTGTAGCTTGTGTGTGTGTGTGTGTGTGTGTGTGTGTGTGTGTGTGAGAGAGAGAGAGAGAGAGAGAGAGAGAGAGAGAGAGAGAGAGAGAGAGAGAGAGAGAGAGAGAGAAAGAGTGTATGTCAGCTAAGCCATAGCCACGGTTTGCAGGAGCTCTTTGATGTGTATCTGGGCAATGTGCTATTAAGAGGGATTTTCCTAGTTGACAGCTTGGAGAGGGAGGGATGTGTGGAGGGATTGCGATGCCAGCAGGCTAAAAGAATGCTGGAAACAGGATTAGGATTATATTCTGGCAGCTCTGTCACTTCATCAATGGGCTAAGGTTTCCTCAGTGACAGCCCTCCTTCTCTGCCCGGATAAAACCTTTATTGGGACCAGGAAAGGGGGTGAGAGGGGAAAAACAATGGCTGAATGGTGTGCTGTGATTTGTGTGTTGGGCTTTGCTCAGAGAGGGGCTCTGTGTTGGGAGGTCTGAGGGGCGAGGAGGGCGTCGATTCGGAGGGAGTGGTCTTTCTTGGGAGTTTTACACCCAAATCCCACTGGGCAGCTAGAGCATGAGGATGTTTTTTTACACTGACGCTAGTGGACACATTACAGTGTCCCCCCGTGGAAGGCAGCACCGTGTCCCCACAGGGAAGGCAGCAACAGTATTTTAGCACAACTTTGATTATAAATAGATAGAAAATTGACATTTTATGTCAGGGAGCGATTATTTGGTTACGATTGAATACACATAAGCTATAAATAAAGAAATAAAGTATTTTTGATCTCATAAATACCCCTTTTATAAATGGACACCTTGCTGCAAAGTAATTACATACATTTTTGCTAAAACAGTAAATAGCTTTGAAAGAATGAGAGTCAAGGTTGGGACAAGAAATCAATGGGTGGGGTGGGGTGGGGGTGTAGTGTGGGATCATCTCCTGAGTGCGCGCGCGCACGCACGCACACACACACACACACACACACACACACACACACACACACACACACACACACACACACACACACACACACCTCACTAAGGTGCTGGCTTAGCTTGGCAGATAGCTAAACAGGTTTTTTCAATAAACATCCAAGAGGCAGCAGGAAAGTTTTAGGATGTTTACTGTAAAGCACTGTAAAACTGAAATACAAATAAATAAGTTACAATGTGTCTCAACGTGTATAACTTATTTGCATTTACATAGCCTATAATCAGGAGAAAACAAGTAAGTTACAGTATATACACAACATAATGTGGTTAGCTTGTGTACTGTAACGTTATGCTACTAGCTAGCGTTTCTAGAGTCAAAGAAGAAACTAGAAATATTTCAGGTTTTCAAGTATACAGTATCAAAGCTGAGAATAAAGGTAAATGTCAGAAAATGTTAATTATTACTTACAGACACAGAATGTAGTTTAGGAATCTTCTTAGAAGATTAGACAGACTTGAAAAAGTTGGCAAACCAAACTCATACACCAAACTAGAAAAGCGCACTCGGTGGAGTGCAGATCTCCGCCAGGACCGCGGTTTTTCCCCCAAGCTGACCCATAGACCACGTGTGTGACGAGACATCGCCTGAATGCAATGGGTTAGTGAGTGTTGTCATACTGAGATATCGTATAATGCTATTGTAAATCATATATTGTAATCGTTATTGTCTGCTTTTATTTTTGTGTTTTGTTTATGTATTTATGATGGGTTTATTGTTTATTGTATGTGTTGTAACCCACATATTTATGTGTTTTTGTCAATTTTTTTTATTGTGCGTTTGTTTTAGAATAATTGTTTATTTTTTTTTATTAGGGGATGCGGTTACACATAGAAGAGTGGGATTGGGGTTTCTCAAGGGCAGTCTGACTGAGTGTATGGCTGTGTACAGTATATGTTTTCATAAAACTGGGCCAAATAACCAGTCTGTATTTATGCATTACTAGTGCAGTGCCCGTTCCCCCCAAACCACAACCCCATGGGCACTCCATCCGGGTCCGGGAAGCGCACTCCCCAAATTTGAAGTCAATTGGACGAACGGTTGTTGAGATAAGTTGTTGAGATAAAAATAATAATTGTTGCCAGTAGGTGGCGCTATGCCGAATTGCACGAAAAACAGGTAACTGCACTCCATCACGTACTCCTTAGCACACTCCCAAAGTTTGAAGTTGATCCGACCAGTGGTTCTCGAGATACGCAAAGGCCAAGCTAGAGGAGAGGAGGAACATACAGACAGACGCACAGACAGACGCTGCCGAAAACATGGCGGAGATAATAATAATGACAGCAGGCAGTGCAGTGACAGGTACCGGTGATTTAAAGGGGCAGCACTTTTTTGTGTGTGTGGGGGTTATCTCGTAAACAACCCCCCTCCCCCAAGCCTATAGCAGTATACCAATAACAAAACTTTTGCTAAAGTTGTGTTAAAATACTGTTGTTTATGTATATTTCCACATTACTTTCAAAATATATGCAGAGTAAATGGCAAAAGGAGATATACAAATGATTTCTGATGTATAATTTTTAAATTTCCATAGTTAAAAACCTGTCATTTGACACCAGAATCATCAAAATCGCTCTGGCCAGTTAAATCCTATGGTAAAAATAGCTGAAATGGCAGCCATCTTTGAAATGGCAGCCATTTTGAAATTTACATGGAACAGATCTGGCTTCTCTGTGGTCATAAATATATGGTTTGATAACAAGATCATTCGTATTGGACAATTTATACCCAAAGTTGCCCCCAAAATAGTGTTTTTGGGGCGGGAAATGGTGGCCATCTTGGAAAAATCTAGATTTTTGTGTGGCTAATGACTTTTATCAAAATAACAATCCACAAGGAGTATTTGTGCAAATTTTGGCGCTTCTTTCCGGAAGCGACCAATTTTACATTGAAAGTGCATTTTTTGAGCCCCACTATTACCCATGTGAGACAATACTGTCACAACAGCACAGGAGGACGACTGTTGGCCACACAAAGTTCTATAATGCCAGGAATTACAGACACGCATGCAAACGCTGAATCCTCCTCTCTTTCTCCTGGGGAGTGGATGAGATGGACTCTATCTCCATGCTTCCCTCTGGCTCCCCGGCTTTGTGCTACAGAGACGCTACACCCCTGACTCGGGTGATAATCCTGACACGCACTGTCTGCATTTTTTACTGTACGTCTTTAAGCGCATTTGCAGAGCATTTATCTCCCCAATGTAAACCAATTTGCCCATAAGGGCCGTGGGCCCAGCAAGCAAGCAAGAGCAAGAGCAATGTGCCAGAGGGAAGAAAGGAAAAGTCAAAGCTAGCACATGTGCAGGGAAGGAAACACGGGAAGATGGTGTGTGTGTGTGTGCAGGTGTGTGGGCAGGTGTGTGTGTGTGTGAGGGGGGCAGGTGTGTGGGCAGGTGTGTGTGTGTGTGTGTGTGTGTGGGGGGGGGCAGGTGTGTGTGTGTGTGTGTGCAGGTGTGTGGGCAGGTGTGTGTGTGTGTGTGTGGTGGGGGCAGGTGTGTGTGTGTGTGTGGGGGGGGGCAGGTGTGTGTGGGTGTGTGGGCAGGTGTGTGTGTGGGGGGGGGGGGCAGGTGTGTGTGTGTGTGTGGGGGGGGAGCAGGTGTGTGTGTGTGGGGGCGGGAGGCGGGGCTGAACAACTGAATGCTGCAGAAGAGGGAAGTGGAACCATGTGTCTCTTGTCCAGAGGGTCAAAGCTTGTGAAACGTGGGATAGGGTTCCTTGAAGCTGATATAATGTGGATCACTGAATTGTTGAGTCACAGAATCTGCAGAAATCAAACGCAGCTCAGTTCATCCAGTTCATCTGCCATCGTGAAATAATCCTGCCATAGTGAAATAATCCTGCCATAGTGAAATTGGTGGGCATGAAGAAATGTGCTGCCTGCTGTATTGACAGAGATGCTGTTTGAGAGCACCTGAATCAGCTGTCTTTTAAGCGGTCTTGCCCTCCTCCTCCTCCTCCCGCTCCTCCTCCTCCACACGCTGCCTCTGCTGGAGTAATGGCCGATGAAATGGACCAAAGACCTAAAAGCTGCCAATCTCTCCGCTTCTGATGTCTCCTGGAAGCTCCTGATGTCTCCTGGAAGTGGCTCTTTGGTCGCAAAGACTGAACTCGTCACTTTGATCATCCGAAAGGCAGCGGCCCCGCTGTGACAAACATTACTACCTGCAATTCTATAGCGCTATAAAGCCTGTGGGCTCCTTGGCCCCTGAAATGGGACATTAAGACAGAATCATCCTAGTTTAGTTGGGACGATATCAAGGTGTTGTATTTGTGGTCTGAATGTGTTTGGATGGCTTTTAAACTACCTGATCTTCCAGCCGGAGCTTCCTGTAAATGAGGTGTTTGCTGCTCTTATCAATGAGACGTTACAGGAGATGAGGCAGGCCTGCCTGTGCAGGTTCAGCCGCATCGTTATCAGGTGCTGCTGATCTTTGGACAGTTGCTCCCTGTAGAACTTTGCTAACTTCGCAAACTCTTTTTCACTTACTTTCTTTTATTGTGACTAGAAATATTGCACGCTTCTCATCCCTCGCTGCCTCGCATGCTGTGCGGCCTCGCCTCATCCCTCGCTGCCTCGCATGCTGTGCGGCCTCGCCCACAATCAGGGACGCCGCTAGGGCGCGGCTTAAGTCCACCCAAGAATTGTCTTAGCCCGACCTTAGCCCTAGCACAGAAATGACGGTGCTGAATAAGCCTGGAACGGAGTTAGCTGTGCGCTAGTTCACTCGCTGCACGGGCACGTGCGCTCAACTGCCACCGCTCATTTTTACCGTGCCTCGTTGGTTTGCCCTCGAGGTCACAGATGCACGGCCTCGACGCTGTGCGGGCTCGCAGACGCACGCCTGCTCGTCTGGCAAGCGCAAATGAGCCGTGGTTACGGCGCACCTTATTATCGTAGTGAGATAGGCTACTGTAGTATGTTATTTTAATCAATTGTATGCAAACGTCACTCACTTCCTCCTGTTGAATCCTGTATCAGTATTATTCATAACATCATAATACACCATGGCCCTGTGGCAGCCACATTTTTCTCATGTAACTGAACATTGTATTGGTTGCTGTCAGGTTAAACATATCTGCGAAATGTCAACTTTCAGGAACTACCACAATAATCCGATAACTGGGAATAATCTGATTTACACGTTTACATGCACTTTAGTAGCGGGAACTCTCCTCAGAGTCTGTGAGTGGACATTGAGTGCGTTTACATGCACAATAATAAACTGTTTATGATCGGATTTCTAGAGCTACCTGATTATCAAGTGTCATGTAAACAGCATCCTTGATCAGATAAAGGCCGTTATCAGTTTATGAGAAAATCAATAAACACACCTAGATTACTGCTGAGTCATCAGGTTTAAACACACCTAGATTACTGCTGAGTCATCAGGTTTAAACACACCTAGATTACTGCTGAGTCATCAGGTTTAAACACACCTAGATTACTGCTGAGTCATCCTGGTTTAAACACACCTAGATTACTGCTGAGTCATCAGGTTTAAACACAGCTAGATTACTGCTGAGTCATCAGGTTTAAACACACCTAGATTACTGCTGAGTCATCAGGTTTAAACACACCTAGATTACTGCTGAGTCATCAGGTTTAAACACACCTACTGTAGATTACTGCTGAGTCATCAGGTTTAAACACACCTAGATTACTGCTGAGTCATCCTGGTTTAAACACAGCTAGATTACTGCTGAGTCATCAGGTTTAAACACACCTAGATCAGTGCTGAGTCATCAGGTTTAAACACACCTAGATTACTGCTGAGTCATCAGGTTTAAACACACCTAGGTTACTGCTGCATCATCAGGTTTATTCATTGCAGTCACTGCCCACTCACACACTTTGAGGTGAGTTCCTGCTATTTACTAAGTGCATGTAAACGTGGAAATCAGATTATTGCCAGTTACCTGATTATTCTCAGTTATCTGTTTATTGTGGGCATGTAAACGCACTCATTGAGATTGGTCCATGTGCGCTGAATAAAACTTTTGATTCAGTAAAAAGCGAAGTGTGTTTAGCTGATTTCTCATAATGTGATAATGGCCTTTATCTGATGAAGCTGATAGGATTCTGCTGCTACTTGAATCATCTGCTAACTCCATCAATCCCATCATGATGGCTTTATTAGTGTGCGAGCGTGTAAACAGCTTCCTCTCTGATCATCTCTTTATTAGTGTTTATTAATGTAAACAGCTTCCTCTGTGATCGTCTCTTTATTAGTGTTTATTAATGTAAACAGCTTCCTCTCTGATCGTCTCTTTATTAGTGTTTATTAATGTAAACAGCTTCCTCTCTGATCGTCTCTTTATTAGTGTTTATTAATGTAAACAGCTTCCTCTGTGATCGTCTCTTTATTAGTGTTTATTAATGTAAACAGCTTCCTCTGTGATCGTCTCTTTCTCACAATCTTTATTCCAAGGATAAACGTGATTACACAGGAGTGTTAAAGGCATAACACAAAATGTAATTAAAACTTGCTTCGCTGCCATTTTGCAATTGGTAAAGAAATAAAATATTGGGCCGACTTGAGAGCAGTGGTTTTGCGCGTGTGTGTGTGTGTGTGTGTTATTGCTACTGTCTCAGCTCCTGAGGGATTTATGAACAACGTCAAGTCCCCTCTGAAGACCGGAGTGTCTTCACTGCCTCATAAAGCTAATGCTCCTTGACTGAGTGGCACAGCCAGACACACTCTCTCTCTCTCTATGTGCCACAGATCAAGCTAAGAACAACCTCTCCATTTCTGCTCTCCTAGCCTAATGTGCCCGCCTTACTCCACCGCACACACACCCATAGGACCATCTCCATTCAGTGAGATGGCAGCTAAAGTGTGGGTGATTGTAATGGAAAATACTAACATTGTCCCTAATGGCTTCCCATCCCAGGAGAGTTTTAAAACGTATGTAAATGTATGTAAAACCAACGGAAACATATTTACAATGTCACAGGGTAATCACAAAATGAGGACATGGCGCGCTGGCCTTGTAGATGGAAGCGCCATGTGTCATTAGTCTCCTCTATGACTTTTCTGTTTCTTGTTATGGCATCGAGGCAATAATCACTCACAATAAGATGGAAATGGTTTGTGCACATCTGTGGCACGGTGATGGAGGGTGAAGAAGGTGGAGAAGGTGAAGAAGGTGAAGAAGGTGGAGAGAGATATTTCTGTGCCGATAGTTGATGAGATGCCATGAAGATGCAGCACATTGTGAATATATCTTTTTAACCAACATCTCAGGAAATAGTCCATTAAACAGTACAAAGATATTCTCCTGGTTTTATTTTTGGAAGAATTTGAAGAGGATTGTGAATGTGTATTTACAGTGTAGGCTTTTACTTTATAGGGTTGAAAAGCTGTAAAGGTCAAATCAAATGCATATCACATTACAGAAATGATCATGATAAATCTGATAAAATGATGAGTAGGGGAAGTGAGAGCTAAACAATGGGTTGTAGTGACATCTAGTGGACAGAAGCCACAGGCACGAGTTGTGGCAAAGGGAGCCACAGTCACGTGGCGACAGGGCCGCTGGAAGTCACTTTAAGCAGGGGGTGCTGGGAGGAAGGGACTCTTTGAAAAAAAAAAAAAAAAAAAACGTTTTATTTCTTTTTGCCATATTTAGAGGAATATCTCATTTTAAATTAACATTAGGATACTGTTGTGATGTAATTATTCAGTATTTTCTCCTTTTCTCACTCATTCAGAGCAAAGAGGGAGATATATAGCATGATGATAATGCTCTATATCTCCCTATTTGCTCTGAATACACCAGTTAACATGACACAGACTTAACATGATAGAAATATTATCAGCAAACTTAATGACTAGACTAATTATTCTGATCTGAATGGCATATATCAAGAAACATTGACTCCTCTCTTTGCTGTAGTGGGAGGTGCATTTTTGAGTAGGCTATTAACACATTCAGTGCCAAGGACGTCTGTGCACGTCCTAAAAAAAAGTAACGTTCAGTGCCAAGGACGTCTGTGGACGTCCTAAAATCATAATTCATATTATTCCATAATTCTGCTGTTTAAGGTCGTACCCAGCCAGTGAGCATGAATCCCTTCAAGGGATCACACGGCGCCACCTTAAACATCGTCACAGGAGCTGCTCCACCCACCTCAGATCCTTTACTTTGTACAGGAGACAGCGGAGAAAGCCGTGGAAACCGATGCATGCTTTCTGCCAGAGCCTATATATTGCTCCGTCTACAGCGAGAGTGGGCTCGGCTGCATCCGCGCTCACAACTGAGCTCTTATGCTTCTATCTATCTCCACACGATTTCCTAGAAAGGCAGCATCCGAAGCCGAACGGGCCAAGCCTTTTCGTTCAGTCGCGTTTGCCAGCGCGCATCATTTCCTTGATGCCCATCAAGGAAATGATGCGCGCAGCAAAGCTGGGATCTGTCCGGGGCAAAAACGAGTCGAGAAAGCAAACTCTGTGCGTGTGGGAGGAGCCCGCAGCTCAGAGGTGGAGAGGGGGGGGGGGGGGGAGAGGGGTGTGTGGCTGCACAGAAACCACACCACACGCCACCACATCAGAAAACACCAGCCAGAATCAGTGAATGTGCTCGAAATTAGAGTGCAAAAGGTATTCATAAAAGGGGCTATATCTTGGAAAGAAAAAAAAAACGACAGAAAACCCATGAAAGTGCACTTTTTTGAGAGGCTGTAATTTCATAATGGAACTGTCTAGAAACAAAATTTCTTCTTTGGAAGAAGCAGGAGTGTTCAATCTTTCATTAAAGTCCAGCCCCGTTAATATAGCCATAATAGAAAAAATTCTATAGCTGTTTTCAACTGAATGGAAGTGAATCTGGCACAGGCTCCAGACAATTTTACTGAAGCGCTGTGGCACTGAATGTGTTAAAATAGCATGTCAAGTTCACATTTCTTTATTGCCAGATTAAACAATTCGTATTGGTTGTTGGTTGGTTCAACACAACATGTGCGCGCATGCGCGCTTCTTCTTCTTCTCTAGCCTACAAGCATGTAACTTCCTTGATTGTTATTGTTGAATTCTATTTAAATAGGCTACATTTTCAGTATATCAATAATGCAATCATTTCCTGAAACATTCTTAAACAAGAAAGGAACATAGTGCACTGCAAAATATTTGTAATTACATTTGTAAAAAAAAACAAAAAAAAACTTTTTTTTGTTTTCGGAAAAAATCTAGGGGGTGCCTACTTCCCGCGGCCCTGCGTGGCGAGGACCACAGTCACGTGGCGAGGGACTATATGCACCACCTTCTGGTTCATGCCCCTTGCACACTGATTTTTCCCCCCGCGTGATGTCACCTGCTGGTCGCTTGGTGCTGCAGCTTGATTGGCTGTCTTGCTGTTTTTCCGTCTTCAATTGGTCAATTTCAAATTGGCCCTTCCTCTTATCGCTGCCGTCCACCGCTCATCGCCTTGCAAAGCATGCTGGGATACCTGGCGACATATCAATACAAAATGAATGGGCAGCGCACCAGGTGTCTACATGCTGCAGTGTGTAGGGGGAGTTAGCGTCTACATGCTGCAGTGTGTAGGGGGAAGTTAGCGTATACACGCTGCAGTGTGTAGGGGGAGTTAGCGTCTACACGCTGCAGTGTGTAGGGGGAGTTAGTGTGTAGGGGGAGTTAGCGTCTACATGCTGCAGTGTGTAGGGGGAGTTAGCGTCTACACGCTGCAGTGTGTAGGGGGAGTTAGTGTGTAGGGGGAGTTAGTGTCTACATGCTGCAGTGTGTAGGGGGAGTTAGTGTGTAGGGGGAGTTAGCGTCTACACGCTGCAGTGTGTAGGGGGAGTTAGTGTCTACACGCTGCAGTGTGTAGGGGGAGTTAGTGTCTACACGCTGCAGTGTGTAGGGGGAGTTAGTGTCTACACGCTGCAGTGTGTAGGGGGAGTTAGTGTCTACATGCTGCAGTGTGTAGGGGGAGTTAGTGTGTAGGGGGAGTTAGTGTCTACACGCTGCAGTGTGTAGGGGGAGTTAGTGTGTAGGGGGAGTTAGTGTCTACACGCTGCAGTGTGTAGGGGGAGTTAGTGTGTAGGGGGAGTTAGTGTCTACATGCTGCAGTGTGTAGGGGGAGTTAGTGTGTAGGGGGAGTTAGTGTCTACACGCTGCAGTGTGTAGGGGGAGTTAGTGTCTACACGCTGCAGTGTGTAGGGGGAGTTAGTGTCTACACGCTGCAGTGTGTAGGGGGAGTTAGTGTCTACATGCTGCAGTGTGTAGGGGGAGTTAGTGTGTAGGGGGAGTTAGTGTCTACACGCTGCAGTGTGTAGGGGGAGTTAGTGTCTACACGCTGGAGTGTGTAGGGGGAGTTAGTGTCTACACGCTGCAGTGTGTAGGGGGAGTTAGTGTCTACACGCTGCAGTGTGTAGGGGGAGTTAGTGTCTACATGCTGCAGTGTGTAGGGGGAGTTAGCGTCTACATGCTGCAGTGTGTGGGGGAGTTAGTGTCTACATGCTGCAGTGTGTGGGGGAGTTAGTGTCTACATGCTGCAGTGTGTAGGGGGAGTTAGTGTCTACACGCTGCAGTGTGTAGGGGGAGTTAGTGTCTACATGCTGCAGTGTGTAGGGGGAGTTAGTGTCTACACGCTGCAGTGTGTAGGGGGAGTTAGTGTCTACATGCTGCAGTGTGTAGGGGGAGTTAGTGTCTACACGCTGCAGTGTGTAGGGGGAGTTAGTGTCTACACGCTGCAGTGTGTAGGGGGAGTTAGCGTCTACACGCTGCAGTGTGTAGGGGGAGTTAGTGTGTAGGGGGAGTTAGTGTCTACACGCTGCAGTGTGTAGGGGGAGTTAGTGTGTAGGGGGAGTTAGTGTCTACACGCTGCAGTGTGTAGGGGGAGTTAGTGTCTACACGCTGGAGTGTGTAGGGGGAGTTAGTGTCTACATGCTGCAGTGTGTAGGGGGAGTTAGTGTCTACATGCTGCAGTGTGTAGGGGGAGTTAGTGTCTACATGCTGCAGTGTGTAGGGGGAGTTAGCGTCTACACGCTGCAGTGTGTAGGGGGAGTTAGTGTGTAGGGGGAGTTAGTGTCTACACGCTGCAGTGTGTAGGGGGAGTTAGTGTCTACATGCTGCAGTGTGTAGGGGGAGTTAGTGTCTACAAGCTGCAGTGTGTAGGGGGAGTTAGTGTCTACACGCTGCAGTGTGTAGAGGAAGTTAGCGTCTACATGCTGCAGTGTGTAGGGGGAGTTAGTGTCTACACGCTGCAGTGTGTAGGGGGAGTTAGTGTCTACACGCTGCAGTGTGTAGGGGGAGTTAGTGTCTACACGCTGCAGTGTGTAGGGGGAGTTAGCGTCTACACGCTGCAGTGTGTAGGGGGAGTTAGCGTCTACACGCTGCAGTGTGTAGGGGGAGTTAGTGTCTACATGCTGCAGTGTGTAGGGGGAGTTAGTGTCTACACGCTGCAGTGTGTAGGGGGAGTTAGTGTGTAGGGGGAGTTAGTGTCTACACGCTGCAGTGTGTAGGGGGAGTTAGCGTCTACACGCTGCAGTGTGTAGGGGGAGTTAGCGTCTACATGCTGCAGTGTGTAGGGGGAGTTAGTGTGTAGGGGGAGTTAGCGTCTACACGCTGCAGTGTGTAGGGGGAGTTAGCGTCTACACGCTGCAGTGTGTAGGGGGAGTTAGCGTCTACACGCTGCAGTGTGTAGGGGGAGTTAGTGTGTAGGGGGAGTTAGTGTCTACACGCTGCAGTGTGTAGGGGGAGTTAGTGTGTAGGGGGAGTTAGTGTCTACACGCTGCAGTGTGTAGGGGGAGTTAGCGTCTACACGCTGCAGTGTGTAGGGGGAGTTAGCGTCTACATGCTGCAGTGTGTAGGGGGAGTTAGTGTGTAGGGGGAGTTAGCGTCTACACGCTGCAGTGTGTAGGGGGAGTTAGCGTCTACACGCTGCAGTGTGTAGGGGGAGTTAGCGTCTACACGCTGCAGTGTGTAGGGGGAGTTAGTGTCTACATGCTGCAGTGTGTAGGGGGAGTTAGCATCTCCACGCTGCAGTGTGTAGGGGGAGTTAGTGTCTACATGCTGCAGTGTGTAGGGGGAGTTAGTGTGTAGGGGGAGTTAGTGTCTACACGCTGCAGGGAGTTAGTGTCTACACGCTGCAGTGTGTAGGGGGAGTTAGCGTCTACACGCTGCAGTGTGTAGGGGGAGTTAGCGTCTACACGCTGCAGTGTGTAGGGGAGTTAGCGTCTACATGCTGCAGTGTGTAGGGGGAGTTAGCGTCTACACGCTGCAGTGTGTATGGGGAGTTAGTGTGTAGGGGGAGTTAGTGTCTACACGCTGCAGTGTGTAGGGGGAGTTAGTGTGTAGGGGGAGTTAGTGTCTACACGCTGGAGTGTGTAGGGGGAGTTAGTGTCTACACGCTGCAGTGTGTAGGGGGAGTTAGTGTCTACACGCTGCAGTGTGTAGGGGGAGTTAGCGTCTACATGCTGCAGTGTGTAGGGGGAGTTAGTGTGTAGGGGGAGTTAGTGTCTACACGCTGCAGTGTGTAGGGGGAGTTAGTGTGTAGGGGGAGTTAGTGTCTACACGCTGCAGTGTGTAGGGGGAGTTAGTGTCTACACGCTGCAGTGTGTAGGGGGAGTTAGTGTCTACACGCTGCAGTGTGTAGGGGGAGTTAGTGTGTAGGGGGAGTTAGTGTCTACACGCTGCAGTGTGTAGGGGGAGTTAGTGTGTAGGGGGAGTTAGTGTCTACACGCTGCAGTGTGTAGGGGGAGTTAGCATCTACATGCTACAGTGTGTAGGGGGAGTTAGTGTCTACACGCTGCAGTGTGTAGGGGGAGTTAGTGTCTACACACTGCAGTGTGTAGGGGGAGTTAGTGTCTACACACTGTAGCGTGTAGATGCTAACTCCCCCTACACACTGCAGTGTGTAGGGGGAGTTAGTGTCTACATGCTGCAGTGTGTAGGGGGAGTTAGCATCTACACGCTACAGTGTGTAGGGGGAGTTAGTGTCTACACGCTGCAGTGTGTAGGGGGAGTTAGTGTCTACACACTGCAGTGTGTAGGGGGAGTTAGTGTCTACACGCTGCAGTGTGTAGGGGGAGTTAGCATCTACACGCTGCAGTGTGTAGGGGGAGTTAGCGTCTACACGCTGCAGTGTGTAGGGGGAGTTAGCGTCTACACACTGCAGTGTGTGCGAGGGGTCTTGCCCCCTGGGTATTTTTGGTGGATTGACATTCACAGACTGTATCCCAAGCAAAGTTAGCTAAAACATACCAGGAGACGCCATGTCTCTGATGTTGTTCTTCTGTCACTTCCTGTTGTGTTTGACCAGTTCTTCCACCTCCCTCATGAAACGCAGGCAGAGCTCGTCCTGCCAGGGCAGAGCGATACACTGAACAGCCACAGGCAAACCCTCGGCTCCGGACACCGCCTGCACACACACACACAGTCACAGCAGCCACTCAGCAGGGGAGGAATACTCCGATTATGTAGAAGAAGAAGAGCGTGCACATCAGCTCAGTGTATCAGGTGCAGGACAAAAAAAACGATCAACTTGAAAAATAAAGTAATGTCCGCACGCACACTGAATAACGCTCCCACGTCAGTCATTTATTAACATTTCGATCACACAAAGGATCTTCATCAGAACGAAGCAGGAAGTAGAAGGAGCTTCATCAGAATGGAGCAGGAAGTAGGAGGAGCACTCATATACAGCAGAACTCATCCCAATTGGTGGAGAGAAAACAGGGCAGGTGAGTACACTCATGCCAATCAAGGATCATATAGACCAATAAAGGAAACACAATATCTCATTCTATATTTAAGTACAGAGTGCTTCGAGCTTCACTGCAGAAGGCTGACCTCAACAATACACAAATGCAATCGCAAAATAGAAAAACAATCAGACAATTCAAATATACAGTAGAATATACTAGATTAAATCAGTGTAATCAGTGTAGGAAATTTAATGGGGCAAATAGGAACAATTCTTAGAAAGATTTAGTCTAGAAGAGACATCAATTAGGCAAAGGCACAAGAATTATACAGTAGAAAACAGTAGCAATAATTGTAAATATTTTATAGTTTATAAACAGATATAAAATGAATGAATTTAGAAGGTGGGGGGGGTAATTAAGATTAAGATTGATTTCTCACCCGTTTGAATAACTTGTCCCAAAAGTCCTTAAAGTTGCCTTTATAGTGTTTGAGTTCCTCCTCATCCTCGGCCGTTACCGTGGAAACGGGTACAACACCGGTGGGAAAGTTGAGGACATTATAGAGCATGGTGTAGGACACAGCACCTGGCAGGAGAGACAAACAATGTAACACTACATTCAATGTATTATAATAGACTTTATATTACAGCAAAAATACCCAAGAGGGCGCTCTTTACCACCATTATGGGTATGACAGGATTTGAACAGTAAGTGCACACAGACTCACTGGACAGAGCAGACAAAGAGGGAGAAGCCGGAGTGAACCAGGACGTTAACCCATTGATACCTGATGCACCACCGTGCAGTGTAGTGCACCACCGTGCAGTGTAGTTCACCACCGTGCAGTGTAGTGTGCCACCGTGCAGTGTAGTGCACCACCGTGCAGTGTAGTTCACCACCGTGCAGTGTAGTGCGCCACCGTGCAGTGTAGTGCACCACCGTGCAGTGTAGTGCACCACCGTGCAGTGTAGTGCACCACCGTGCAGTGTAGTGTGCCATCGTGCAGTGTAGTGCACCACCGTGCAGTGTAGTTCACCACCGTGCAGTGTAGTGTGCCACCGTGCAGTGTAGTGCACCACCGTGCAGTGTAGTTCACCACCGTGCAGTGTAGTGTGCCATCGTGCAGTGTAGTGCACCACCGTGCAGTGTAGTGCACCACCGTGCAGTGTAGTGCACCACCGTGCAGTGTAGTTCACCACCGTGCAGTGTAGTGTGCCACCGTGCAGTGTAGTGCACCATCGTGCAGTGTAGTGCACCATCGTGCAGTGTAGTGCACCATCGTGCAGTGTAGTGCACCATTGTGCAGTGTAGTGCACCATCGTGCAGTGTAGTGCACCATTGTGCAGTGTAGTGCACCATTGTGCAGTGTAGTGCGCCACCGTGCAGTGTAGTGCACCACCGTGTAGTGTAGTGCACCACCGTGTAGTGCACCACCGTGCAGTGTAGTGCACCACCGTGCAGTGTAGTTCACCACCGTGCAGTGTAGTGCACCATCGTGCAGTGTAGTGCACCACCGTGCAGTGTAGTGCACCACCGTGCAGTGTAGTTCACCACCGTGCAGTGTAGTGCACCATCGTGCAGTGTAGTGCACCACCGTGCAGTGTAGTTCACCACCGTGCAGTGTAGTGCACCATCGTGCAGTGTAGTGCACCATTGTGCAGTGTAGTGCACCACCGTGCAGTGTAGTGCACCACCGTGCAGTGTAGTGCACCATTGTGCAGTGTAGTGCACCACCGTGCAGTGTAGTGCACCACCGTGCAGTGTAGTGCACCACCGTGCAGTGTAGTGCACCACCGTGCAATGTAGTGCACCATCGTGCAGTGTAGTGCACCATCGTGCAGTGTAGTGCACCACCGTGCAGTATAGTGCACCACCGTGCAGTGTAGTGCACCACCGTGCAGTGTAGTGCACCACCGTGCAATGTAGTGCACCATCGTGCAGTGTAGTGCACCATCGTGCAGTGTAGTTCACCACCGTGCAGTGTAGTGCACCACCGTGCAGTGTAGTGCACCACCGTGCAGTGTAGTTCACCACCGTGCAGTGTAGTGCACCACCGTGCAGTGTAGTGCACCACCGTGCAGTGTAGTTCACCACCGTGCAGTGTAGTGCACCACCGTGCAGTGTAGTGCACCACCGTGCAGTGTAGTTCACCACCGTGCAGTGTAGTGCACCACCGTGCAGTGTAGTGCACCACCGTGCAGTGTAGTGCACCACCGTGCAGTGTAGTTCACCACCGTGCAGTGTAGTGTGCCACCGTGCAGTGTAGTGCACCGTATCAGTATACTGTGCATTATTACCAAGGACTTATGGGTATTACTGCTATATTAACACACAACTGAGGAGTGGATCATACAAGTGAGCTTATATATATTATTATTATTATTGTTATTATTATGCTATATTAACACACAACTGAGGAGTGGATCATACAGGTGAGCTTATATATATTATTATTATTATTATTATACTATATTAACACACAAATGAGGAGTGGATCATACAGGTGAGCTTATATATATTATTAGATAATGAGGAGTGGATCATACAGGTGAGCTTATATATATTATTAGATAATGAGGAGTGGATCATACAGGTGAGCTGGCCACAGTACAAGAAGTTGTAGGCCGGTCCGAGCATGGGGCACAGCAGCACGTCCATCTCACGAATCCTCCACTCTGCTATAGTGTCCTGGATGTAGTCCTGATCAAAACAAACACATACATGCTCAGGCATTACTGCTGGACAAGCCAGTCACAGCTGGGTCAGAACTCATTCAAAGGTGTGTCTGTACCTCAACGCTGCTATGCTGTTTCCACAGATTTGCAACAGACCTAAAAGCAAGACAGGGAGAGAGGATCAGTTAGGTACATTAACAAAGACTAGAGCACAATCTAAACAACTTCTAGATTTTTCTCACCCAACTCCACGGAGACCAGCAAGGCTTTCAGCGATACGAGGATACTGGGAAAGAAGATGGAGAAGAGAAGAGGATAGAGAACATAGTCAACTATCATTATGGATGAAACATACAATATCTGTGCAAGTTCATCTTCTACTCAGAAGCATCTGTAGCTTCTGTAGTGGACTAACAGTACCATGCACTGAAACACTTTGATTTGACTCTATTCTATGTATTCAATTTGCTATAATGTTAGATGATTTGATTGTCATTGCTGTTGTTTACGCCAAATGTTGATTTGAAGTGCTGTCTCTGTCAATTGTTTATTTGGGCGCTTGCCAGACAATGAGGCAGAATTCTATATTTCTAGTTAAGGGGACATTCACACCAAAAGCGCTTTTTTCACTCAGAACGTTATGAAAATCATGTCAAGAGCGCTTCCATTGCTCACCACTGTGTGAAAAATGTCAAGGGTCGGAGGAGGGCACACTGTCTCATGCCTTCTGGTTCTGCCCTTCACTGACGGGATTCTGGGCCAGAATATTTGACTGGTACTTTAAGGCCTACGGGGGTGGCCCTTCAGCCAGAGGCAGAACTCGCCATCTTCGGCTGCTCAGAGTCCTCTCTGAACTTCCCTACAGCTGTGCAACAGTCTCTGACACTGGGGATAACTGTTGCCAAAAAACAAATTCTGAAGTAATGGAAATCTCCCTCTCCACCCTCTTTCCAATTGTGGTTGACGGACATGACCTCTGTTATACGCATGGAGAGACTTAGGTTCCTGAGAACCAATGCACTTAGAAAGTTTGTGACTATCTGGGACCCGTTTTTGGTCTACCTCAACGAGGCTAGGGGTGACGGGTGACTCGCCCGGCTGGCTTCCCATAGACCCCTTGAGTGAGATCCCAGGTATATCGTTTACAAGAACATAAGCACCTTAGGTGGCTGGCGGCACTACTTTGTAATGTTGATTATATTTTTGTGTTTTGTTTTTCCTTTCTTTGCCCTGTGTCTGAGCCTGTTTGTCTTGTTTGTGTTCTATACAAATTTAAAACATGAAAAAGAAAAAGAAAAAAAAAGGACATTGTGCATAAAACACAGCGCACGGAGCAGTTTTTTTGTATTTCGTTTTGTTCCCCCCTGTAGTCGCGCACAGTACAGATAGCAGCACAACGACCACATGGACGGTAGCCAGCTGGTTTTGTCTGTTTGATGTTGTTCACTGTCAACATAAAAGCCAGATTATTGCCAATTCTGGCAGCAGCGGAGGTTGAGAATCCCTCGCGAGGAGAGAAGGTAGGAGGAGTGGAAAAGACGAGCAGCGCGCTTTTCCTCTGGGGCCAGTTGCACCAACTGGTCTTACACTGGTCTTAAGCTAAGTTGGTCGTAACTTTACGACCTAACAGCTACGCCGGTTGCACCAAGACGGCTTAAGCCTTCTTTTCACTACGCCCAGGCGTAACTCCTACGCCTGGTCAGGAGGAGGCGTAGCGCCTGCCTGTAACAGAGATCTCCGTGTCTTATCAGTGGAGACCTTTTTGAGTCCTTACCGTCATCGTCGTAACACAGCCAGTTCTCCGTCTTTTGAAGCATGATGTTAGATTACAACGAACTAGTTGTGTGGCTTAGCCTTCCCAAATGTTGCCGTTAATTTTTTTAGAATTTAATACATAGAATTGGGAACGTTACATTCAATTTCATTCAGACTGTCTGTCTGGCTCAATCGCCTCCATTTTCCCCCCGGAGCGAGGGAGGGTGGGAGGAGTGTAGTGTAGTGATGCACTTACAGTAGTGGCTGAGAGAGCGTAGTGGCACAGTGCACCCCAAGCAGGTCGCGAGGCACACATCATCCAATCAGGGTGCATTCCCTGGCAATTCACATGGACGCGCATCGCTACGACCGGCGTAGTTAAGACCAGACGTAAACCCTGTTGGTGCAACAGGCGTAAGTCCACTCTAAAGACTGGTCTTAACTAAGACCGACGTAGGAGTTACGACCAGGCATAGTTAAGACCAGTTGTTGCAACCGGCCCCTGATGTTCAACTTTTTTCAGCTTAAAAACGCCCACAGCGCTCCTCCAAAAAAGGCGAGACGCCACCAGCGTTTAAACGTTCATTAAAAGAGGAGCACGTTTAGCGCGTCCTTACATAGAGAATGAATTGCAGAAAGACGCTGGCAGCTCCAAAAAGGCTTTTGGTGTGAATGGCCCCTGAGGCTGTATTGATGTGAGAACTCACGAGTGGCTTGAGGAGGATGGACAGCAGCTTCTTCACTGAGCCAGGCAGAGAGTAAGTGAACACCTGTGAGGAGAGACAGGGGTCCACAACATCTTCCTTCCTAAAACAACAGCAAGAACAGACAACTGACAAACTCTGCTTCTTTTGATACAATGAGCAAATGAGCCCTTTGCTAGATGCAGTTGTAAAATGCTGTATCAGATTTGGAGTAGTAGTTTTTATATATATAGATATAGAGTAGGGATGGGCATCGAATTTTGAATTTCCGAATAATCGTTGTTATTATCAAGGTCGACTTTTATTATTGGAAGTCGAAATTCAAAGATTTTTTTTTTTTTTTTTTCTTTTCTTTTTTTTGTGAGTGAAATGTTGCATTGTCTCCCCTGATTCTAAGTATAGTCGAATCACTTGGTATGAGCAAGTAAAACAATTTTTATAAGCATTTTAAGCAAGGTTTATGGAAAAATGAATGGCGGATGAAATCCCATGAAGAGGGAGAGGGGGTGACTTTGGCACCCCTTTGGCACTCAGACCTGAGCCTACTAAATATTTAATGAACCACTCATGATTGTCAAAACTGTTTTTTATTTTCGAAAATGTCAATGTCATGTAACATGTTCTTTACTTCAGTGGTGCAATGCTTGTTTGAGCTAAAAATCCACAGCAGAAGCTTTTTCTATTAATTAACACATTGAGTGCCAGTCGTTTTTTCAATGCTGTAGGTAGGTTGTGCCAGGGGGGTTTTTGAGGATTCTGGCTCATTTTACAAGAGCCGAGGATTATTTTCTGTTAGGACTTCGTGAACACCAATCATCTAAAAAGAACTAATAGAATGTGTGCTTTCTCTGTCTAAAAGAGTTAGTTTGTAGAGTTGTAGTATGTAGATATTAGCCGTTGAATACAGCATGGTTTCAGCGTCTGAGAAGGAAAGCTGAGAAAAATGCAGTTTTGTGAAATTCAATCAAACAGGCAGAACAGTCACTTTAACCATTTATTTTTGGCATCAGTGAGACATCAGACATCTGAACAATAGTTGTTTTCAATAATGGAGGAATAATACAATAATAAAATAAATAAATGTCAAAATAAATACAAAACAAGAGCAGACCACAGGTCACTCAGCTTTTTTTTTTTTTTTATCGTTTCTTTTTTTTTATAGGTTTTTTCGGTTAGTGATCAAACCGGTTTGGGCTCGTACACCGAATCCAGAACTGCTCCAAAATGTAATGGGTACTTCCTTGGCCCATGTTACACCCATCCACAAAGTTACATGAAAATCGGCAGGTACTTTTTATGTATTCCTGCTAGCTAGCAAACAATCAAACAAAGAGCAAAAACAATCCCTGGCAGGTTTTTTTTTTTTACGACCCATGCCTACTCAGCGCCAGCGCCGCTGAGCAAGGTTCTTGTCTGAGTGGTACTCCTCATAGCAGCTACCCCTGTGTAATGCGACCCTACATTTGACACACATGTAGCGTGTCTCTCTTCTAAGATCTTTCTTTGCACAAACGCTACACCTCCTCGTTGGGGCATCTTTTTTGGGTGTGGCTGGTATGAGGACCATTACATGGCCCGCTAGATTGACCTCCAGCCTGCATTGAGGGTCCAGGTATGGTCGCCGGGGCATGGTTGCAGGTTGGTCACTGCCCCCCGCCCCCACCTCCTCCCCGCCACCCCCCACCTCCTCCCAGCCAGCCCCCACCTCCTCCCCGCCACCCCCCACCACAGGTCTGGTCCATGCACCGACAACACTCAGGATGAAATCCAGCAATGTTTTACACTTTCTCTGGCGTTTAGCTGGGTGTTTAGCTTTGTACAGAACAAAGGCGTTATAAAAAGACATCTGAAACATGTACATGACAAATTTGAAGGGCCACCTGTACGGCAACCATTTTAGGGCATCCTCGTCAGTCAGAGTATAGGCTATCGTTCCTCAGTCTAAAGCGTTGTCAGTTGTCATGTCTCCTATAGTAAACCGTCGAGTGTGCTCTGAAACACCTTCAGTCCTCACACAAAAACGCTGTCATTCCTCCTGCCTCACTAAAAACGTTGTCGATCCTCCTGCAGACTAGCTGTCAGACATCACTCAAACTAGCTGTCAGGCATCACTCCTCACGTCTCACACAAAAACGTTGTCGATCCTCCTGCAGACTAGTTGTCAGACATCACTCAAACTAGCTGTCAGGCATCACGCCTCACACAAAAACGTTGTCGATCGTCCTGCAGACTAGTTGTCAGACATCACTCAAACTAGCTGTCAGGCATCACTCCTCACGTCTCACACAAAAACTTTGTCGATCCTCCTGCAGACTAGTTGTCAGACATCACTCAAACTAGCTGTCAGGCATCACGCCTCACACAAAAACGTTGTCGATCGTCCTGCAGACTACTTGTCAGACATCACTCAAACTAGCTGTCAGGCATCACGCCTCACGTCTCACACAAAAACGTTGTCGATCGTCCTGCAGACTAGTTGTCAAGCATCACTCAAACTAGCTGTCAGGCATCACATGAAAACGCTGTCATTCGTTGTTTTTGGTTGTTCTTCCGTGTGGGGAAAGAATGCCTGTGAAGTTAGCAACAATTTTTTACAACTTCACTTCCGGTTGAATGCTTTTTGCCTTTCAAAATAAAAGCATGCGTTTTTTTGATATTTACAATAGATTAAAGTAGTAATCTATGAGACCCAATATAATTAACATAGTAACACTAAGAGGAACATCTAGTTTAATTGACAATAGACTATATATATATTTATATATATATATTTATATTTCTTGAAATTCTTTCAACACAAAGACCGGAAGGCTAAATTTGGACACATGTAAATTAAACATAAAAAGTTAAATGGCTTTAAGGTAGATTCCTAGGATACTTCTTTATTGAATGGGAAAGCATGTGAGGTCGAGGAACCATCTTTGGTGGCAAATGTGGAATTTAGGCATGCAGCAGAGGCCATTCTTCAGAATGCTGAATTGTCATCGTCAGTGGATGAGTGTCTGGCTGGATATCTAATACTGTTGGATAGTCTCACCACTGCCATGGAAGAAAGGGATATTGCAAGACCATCTACATTTGCAGAGGCCAATATACATTCAGCTGGCTGACATAGGGCGCTAGCAGGCCAAGCACCAAGGTGTATAGGCTCATTTCCAACGCCAGTATCGGGCCAGGTCTACTCGCTTTCCTCCCCCCCCACCCCCACTGGGCAGTAAACATGACGATCTGGGTTGAATCTATACTTTTGACAACTGATTGGTCAGAGAGATTCGGGTTGAAAGGACATCACACACATCTTTGCTGCACAGACTTCTAAATGAATGGACTGCACTTTCAAGTAAATATGTCACTCCGCCTCTCTCATGGTCCTGATAACAGCCAGCTACTCTGCCTCTCTCTGATGGTCCTGATAACAGCCAGCCACTCTGCATCTTTTAACGTTTTGAAATTACATAAAGCCTTCACGTGATGAAAATGAGTATCAAGTATTTTGAGATTTTGACTTATTTGGTTACTTTAATCTCTGTTCATGAAACACAGGGGAAAGTATTTATTTTTATGGTCTTGTTGGAATGTCACTGTACAAAATACGTTGTGGAATGTTATGCCATTTGTTCTCACATTTTACTTTTAGACGCATAACAGATTAAAATACTCTATATACTATCTCAGTCATTCGAAAAGTTATGGGAGAGTTGATATGCATATTGGACAAAGTCAAATTCCACTGTGTTATGATTACTCACTGTATTAAAATGAACCTTTAATCTGGACACTTGGGCCTTGAACTGTAGCCTAGCCTATTCATAGCATTCCATGATGTCACATGCATTTCCTACCAATATGGTGCTTCACAATACACAGCTCATTGGCTGCTTTTGTCATTTGAGTGTAATCACCTGCCAATGGATTATAATCACCTGTTATTGACCTACAAAGGACAACTGTTATACTGAATTTTGGTGAATTATCTGTCTTAACCTCTGACAAAAACAAGAATTGAAAATAAAAATGGAAAAGATACATTGTCTTTTTAAATAAATAAATTGTAATAGGAGAGCACTCAAACTACTGCACCGTCAAACTGTTTACTTATTTGGATAGAAAATAATGTTTTGATGGAACTGGGGGTTTTAACTGTTTCTTCCTAACTGCAGCTGACGTCATCACTCATACACATGACTTGTGTATCTAAATTTTGCAAATAACTTCACAAGACCAAAACCTTCCATTTTGCTTAATGTGTATCACCTCTACTTGCTATTCTTTGGATGTCTTCCAAGAGGCCATAACCAAGGCTATTGGAGAAGTCAAATGTTTTCTGCACACACCCTACATTGTTTGGATATCTTATGCCTGATGGAACAACAGTTTACCATTAAATAATTAAATAAGCTTTCCCATTCAATAAAGAAGTATCCTAGGAATCTACCTTAAAGCCATTTAACTTTTTATGTTTAATTTACATGTGTCCAAATTTAGCCTTCCGGTCTTTGTGTTGAAAGAATTTCAAGAAATATAAATATATACGGTATATATAAATATATATATAGTCTATTGTCAATTAAACTAGATGTTCCTCTTAGTGTTACTATGTTAATTCTATTGGGTCTCATAGATTACTACTTTAATCTATTGTAAATATAAAAAAAACACGTGCTTTTATTTTGAAAGGCAGAAAGCATTCAACCGGAAGTGAAGTTGTAAAAAATTGTTGCTAACTTCACAGGCATTCTTTCCCCACACGGAAGAACAACCAAAAACAACGAATGACAGCGTTTTCATGTGATGCCTGACACCTAGTTTGAGTGATGCTTGACAACTAGTCTGCAGGACGATCGACAACGTTTTTGTGTGAGACGTGAGGCGTGATGCCTGACAGCTAGTTTGAGTGATGTCTGACAACTAGTCTGCAGGACGATCGACAACGTTTTTGTGTGAGACGTGAGGAGTGATGCCTGACAGCTAGCTTGAGTGATGTCTGACAACTAGTCTGCAGGACGATCAACATCGTTTTTGTGTGAGGCGTGATGCCTGACAGCTAGCTTGAGTGATGTCTGACAACTAGTCTGCAGGACGATCGACAACGTTTTTGTGTGAGACGTGAGGAGTGATGCCTGACAGCTAGTTTGAGTGATGTCTGACAACTAGACTGCAGGACGATCGACAACGTTTTTGTGTGAGGCGTGATGCCTGACAGCTAGTTTGAGTGATGTCTGACAACTAGTCTGCAGGAGGATCGACAACGTTTTTGTGTGAGACGTGAGGAGTGATGCCTGACAGCTAGTTTGAGTGATGTCTGACAACTAGTCTGCAGGAGGATCGACAACGTTTTTAGTGAGGCAGGAGGAATGACAGCGTTTTCGTGTGAGGACTGAAGGTGTTTCAGAGCACACTCGACGGTTTACTATAGGAGACATGACAACTGACAACGCTTTAGACTGAGGAACGATAGCCTATACTCTGACTGACGAGGATGCCCTAAAATGGTTGCCGTACACCTGGATGTCTTCCTGGCAAACGGATAGTACGCGATGTTCTGGTCCAATCTGTCGACCCCATTCATGTACTTGTTGTAGTCTACAACACACTTGGGTTTTGTGTGTGGGACCCTCTCTCTGCTGCCTTTCTGCCTGACCTGTCTCCATCGTGTCGTCGTGCAGAGTGGAAACCATTTTCACGATCCTTTTGTCTCGCCAGGCCAGAACCATGGTGCCACCATTGTGGCGCATGACCGTTTCCCCCAGCTTCACGGTGTGGTTGGTGACCATGGTAGCAGGTGGCTCGCCCCTGTTCCTCCTCAGAGTGCCACAGACATGGGTCTGACACTCCAGCAGCTGTGCACACATTGAAACAGAGTTATAGTAGTTGTCCATGTATAGGTGGTAACCCTGCCCTGCCAAGTCCCCGAGGAGGAACTCCACCGTCTCGCCTAGGGTGGACCGCTCACCACAGTACGGCTTCACACTGTAGCAGTAACCTGTCTGGGAGTCACAGAGTATGTAGGACTTTATCCCATACTTTATGGGTTTCTGTGGGTTGTACACTTTGAATGCCAACCGCCCACGCCACAGGAGCATCCCCTCATCAATACTGATGTTTTGACTCGGTGTGAACATTGCTCTGAACTTTTCTAACAGGTCGTTCAAAACTGGCCGGACCTTGAACAACTTGTCTGCACCATCAACATCAAAATTGTTACTGAAATGGAGGAATCGTGTTAGCAGTTGAAAGCGGTTGCGAGACATGGTTTTGTTGAAGTGGGGGGTAGCATACAGTTCATTTGTGGACCAGTACATGGCCAGTTTAGGCTTCTTGACGATCCCAGTGAGGAAGTATAGTCCCAAGAAGCTCTTGAGTTCTGCCACTGTAGTGTCCTTCCACCTCCCAAGCCTTGAATGTGGCAGAGCCTCACTGACCTGACTGATGCACTGGTGTGCATACAAGTTAGTTTGGACTACAATGGCCTGGAGCAGCTCGTCGTCCAGGAAGAGCTGGAAGAAGTCAACTGGTTTAGCAGCAGCACCACCACTATGAGGACCCGGTTCTGCTGTGAAGGGGATGTGGGTTGGCTCCCAGTCAACGTCACACCAGGCTGGACCTGCAGGCCGTTTCCCACTTCCAGCTCCACTGCCACAATCTGCAAATTATAGAAATACATAATTACCATAAAATAGTGTTTTTTTATGTGTGGTACTGAATTCTGGCTGGAACCTGTGATGTGAAAATAAACCTGATTCTGAAGTGTGATCTTACCCATTTTCCTGGCACCAGTGGCTGTGGCACCAGATGCTGTACCGCTACAGCTGGCTACAGTAGGCTCATCTTCAGAGTCTGAAATTCAGTAAAATGAATTGACTGACTGCTGGCTTTTGTATAGTCATAGTAATTACATTTACACAAGTTACACAAGTCATCTCAAACATCGTCTTACCACTTCTCTCTGGAGCTTCGCTCCTGGATGGCTCCCATTCTTCTTCAGAATCCGCGTCTGGAGAAGACGTGAGCTCACTCGACTCGGACTCATCAGTCAGCCCAGCAGCCGCAGCCGCGACATGCAGAGGCTCACCCCGTTCGTCATCCGAGACCTCGGAATCGGTCTCCGGCACAAGCTCGTTTCGGACGGAAAAGAAATCCAGCAGTGATCTCTGATCGGCCGATCGCTTGCGTGTGGCCGCCGAAGACCGCTTGCGTTTGGCCGGCATGGCACAAACACGCCACCCGCTCCCAACTAAACTGAAATAAAACAACTACTGCTACGACTAGCTCAAACTGAACTGAAATAAGGCTAATCTACCGGCTACCAACTCGATCAAACTGAACTAGAATAAACTGAACTAGAATAAAGGCTAAATACTAAAATGAACTGACGCTAACGCTAAATGTGCTAAGCTAACTACAATGAACACTAACTGTAACTACGCGCTAACTAAGTATCTAAACTAAGTCTACTATAAAGACTATACTAAACACTACTACTGTACTAACAACTAACAAACTAAATCAACTACGCTAACCAACTCGCTCTAAATCTGACTCTAAATTGCTAAATTGCTGAAATTCTCTATCTATAAATCGCTACTAATGCTGTCTCTCTTTGTATCTCAACTTACCTACTATCAACCCACGCCGATCAAACGATCCCGCCTTCCTTATATAGAAATCTTTGTTAGAGTACTTCCGGGGCAGCGGGAGAGGTCGGATCCACATTCACATATTGCCCAAGGGCGCCAGCTAGTGGAAACCACTGAAAAAGATGTAAGCCGAGATATCTCGTCTTTGGCACTCAACGGTTGGATTCTGTAAGCCGAGATATCTCGTCATTGGCACTCAACGTGTTAATAAAGCCTTAAGGTCCTTACACACCGAGCACGTTTTTTTCGTGCGATTAATTCGCACGTCAATAATATTTTCCGAACCTATATCAGTCAATGCAACCGTGCATACCGACGACGAAGTTTCGCTGAGCGTTATTGCGGTGTTTATTTTTTCGAACCACGTTCGATTTTTCAGAAATTCGCTTCCAACGTGTACACATCTGTGGCTGTGATTGACAGGTGGGTCAAAACTCGCATCGCAATTTCGTGCCGTATATTCGCATCACTCTTGATGTGTAAGGACCTTTAGACTTAGAATCAGGGGAGACAATGCAACATTTCACTCACATTTTTTTTTTTTTTTTTACATTTTTAATTATTTTTACATTTTTAAAAAAAATTCCGAATATCGATTAAAAGTCGACTTTGGCCAGCGAATTTCGAATAGTGTTTTTGCTAGAAATGCCCATCCCTAATATAGATATAGATATATATATATCTCGTCCCTGCAGCGACGAGAGCATAAGGCACGCGTTAAGGCAGGCAAACAGGGCCTGCCTGTATCAAGAGGGCCCCACATTGCCAAACTTATATATATATAGATAGATGGCTGACCAAGTTTGGCCCGCCCCGTTTGTTTTGACCCACTATGGAATGTGCGGCTGATGTGACTGATGTTTTCAGAGGCTCTGGCAGGCTCATCTTTAAAGCATGCGTGATGTGATCTTTATACCATAATGTAGGTAGAAGACCTAAGGAACCATATCAGTCTAGCTTGTCAGGAATGCAGCTAAATAACGCTCCAAAGTTGGCACCTCTGATTGAATTCATATTTTAAGGTGTAATATTTGATTAAATGGGAACTCACAGGTTGCTGAGCAGGGTGGATCCTCCATCTGCGAGTATACCCTTTACAACCAGCTCGTGCATGGCAAATGTGATCTTAGGTGGAGAGTAGGGCACCAGCTACAAACACACAACAGACAGAAACAAAGTCATTATAACGACAGCTTAAGTTATACTTATTAGAAAGTGTCGCTCCTGGTGTTGCATTTATACTTCAGTGAACGCTCGCTGTCTATGTGTGTGTGTGTGTGTGTCTTACAGTGTGCCCTGTTGTGTGTGTGTGTGTGTGTGTGTGTCTTACAGTGTGCCCTGCTGTCTGTCTGTCTGTCTGTGTGTGTGTGTGTGTGTGTGTGTGTGTGTGTGTGTGTGTGTGTGTGTGTGTGTGTGTGTGTGTGTGTGTGTGTCTTACAGTGTGCCCTGCTGTCTCTAACAGAGCCTTGACCTCTCTGAGGCCTCGCACCATGCTTGGGGATGGTTGCTGGTAGCCGTCATTCTCAAAGTAGCCGATCCTCAGAGGCCTGGAGCTCTGGTACACCTAAAGACAAACACAATATAGAATAGTAGGGACCTAAAGACAAACACAATATAGAATAGTAGGGACCTAAAGACAAAACAATATAGAATAGTAGGGACCTAAAGACAAACACAATATAGAATAGTAGGGACCTAAAGACACACACAATATAGAATAGTAGGGACCTAAAGACAAACACAATATAGAATAGTAGGGACCTAAAGACAAACACAATATAGAATAGTAGGGACCTAAAGACACACACAATATAGAATAGTAGGGACCTAAAGACAAACTCAATATAGACTAGTAGGGACCTAAAGACACACACAATATAGAATAGTAGGGACCTAAAGACAAACACAATATAGAATAGTAGGGACCTAAAGACACACACAATATAGAATAGTAGGGACCTAAAGACAAACACAATATAGAATAGTAGGGACCGATATAAACACTACCGGTACTCATGCCTTCACAGTTCCTATGGAATTACTACGTCCTTCTGTATGTGTAGTGTTTTATCACTACTGATCACTATTGGGTTTCTTTTCATTTCTACACAAACCCTTTTGAATTACTATTGAATCACTGCATGATTATGAATTCATTACGCCTGGTCAGCTTGGTGCCTTCCTTGATGAGATGGATAGCCTCCTCTCCACTCCAATCATTCTCTGTGACTTAAAATCCAGGCGGTAACCCTGAAATCTCCCCCCTTCCTTTACTTCTTCTCAGTCCCTTGGCGCCAAAACATTAGAGCCCTAACATTGGCAGCCCAGTAGTACCTAAAGACTGGTAAGGCCAGCCCTCCTTCAGACTTGGGTTTCTGCAGGTGAATTTTCGAAATTCTGTGGTTCTTATAATTCCAGATGTAGGACAGAATTATGGAATAGAATAGAACTTTATAGAATAGAACTTTATTTGCCATTTCAACACATGGTTGATTGGAAATTGTCTTGGTGCAGAAGTGCTCACATAGAAATCACATAGAATCACAGGAGACATAGATGCAGAGAGTTCCATACATACAAAAACAAGGAAGTAATAAAAAGGATAATAACGACATTTAAAAAAAACAATTCATGGAACCTGTTAAAAAAGCAGAGTGCCACAGTGCCACAGGGAGCTAAAAAGTGCTTAAAAAGTATTTAAAAAGAAAGTGCTAAACTATTTTTTAAAGTGCTTTTGGTCATAAAGTGCAAAAAGCCTAGCTGGTGTTGACCCTTCTAGCACAAAGTGCCTGTGCTCTTGGGCTAGATAGAGTTGAGGTGTCAGACAGCCTCAGGATATGTACTGTTTTTGAAGCGAGATGTCCTACACCTTATGCTCTGGAGCCTCCTACCAGAGGGGAGGGGCTTGAAGAAGGAGTAAGCGGGGTGCGAGGGATCTCGCATCACCTTCTCCCCCTTTCGCTTGATGCGTGTGGCGTATAGGGAGGCCACAGAAGGAAGGTCGCAGCCGATGATCTTTGACGCCGTGCGCACTATTCTCTCTAGCCGAGCCTTGTCGTGCTCGCTTGTGTTGCCGTGCCACACAGACACTGAGAAAGTGAGGACACTCTCAACAGTGGCTCTATAAAAGCAGAGCTTCCCCTCCTTGGACACTCCAAACTTCCTGAGCTGTCACAGTGAGTGGAGCCTCTGGTGGGCCTTGTTAATAATGTGGTCGGTGTTGGCCTCCCATTTTAAGTTTTCACAGATGGTTGTGCCAAGGAATTTAAAACTGTTCACTCGCTCCACCTGCTGGCCATTGATGAGCAGAGGAGGGTGAACTGCTTCACCGCGCCGGAAATCTACAATCACTTCTTTTGTTTTGGAAGTGTTTAGGAGCAGGTCATTTTCTTTACACCAGTCGACAAGCCTGTGTACTTCAGCTCTGTAGGCTGATTCATCGTCGTTCTTGATTAGACCCACTACTGTTGTGTCGACAGCGTATTTAAAGGAATGGACAGAGTCGGAGTGGGAGACGCAGTCGTTTGTGTAAACAAGATAGAGGAAAGCAGAGAGAACACAGCCCTGGGGGGCCCCGGTGTTCAGGGTCAGAGACTTAGAGAGATGGTTGCCAATTTTAACCACCTGTTCTCGGTCTGAGAGAAAGTCTAACATCAGGTGGCACAGAGAGTCGTCGATACCTAGCAGTTTAAGTTTTTCAAATAATTTAAAAGGCACAATCGTATTAAACGCGGAACTAAAATCAATAAAAAGGATTCTGGCGTAAGTGGCAGAGGCCTCTAGATGTAGCAGGATGGTGTGGAGGCACATGGACACAGCATCCTCTACAGACCTGTTGAGCTGGTAGGCCAACTGATATTTGTCTAGTTTTACAATGCTAGTCCAGCTCTTTGAAAAAAGCCGATGTAAGAAAGATGGGAAGGTTTTGACGCAGATAAAAAAAAAACTAGGAAGTGAAACCATCTTAACTGAGTTTATACAGCCAATCATGGACAAAGGCAGAATTTTCCAGTTTTCTATACATTGTTTAGGTCTTGTAAATAAAATCACCAAAATTGAATTTAAATATTAGTTTAGGATCTCTGGGTATGGTCAATCCAAGATAGGTGAGGCGGTCCTTTGCCAATTTGAATGGGAGATTTTCCAGGAAACCGGGAGTAAAGACATCAGTGATGGTGATTAAACTGTTAAAACATCGTCAGCTGCATCTCCCAAACCATTTACATATAAGAGTGACTTCGCCTGGTCTTCCTCTCATTGAGTCATGAAGCGATCCAAAATCTGTCAAATCTTCTTATCCAGCTTCTTATCCATTCTTCCACACTGCCAAAGATAGTCTATGGCCGAGGTGATGACTTACTCGGCAGTATTAACAAGGAAATCACGGGGACCCGCAATTTCTTTTTTTGACCGCCCACGCCAATGTGATTACTGCCTGTTCCCATGAGATTTGCGTTGGGTCCCGCGGGAGTCCCGTGCACTTGTGTAATGTGAATAACGCTGATATAAATACTGAGCAAATCAGAATCCTGGGCTAGAGCCCACACCTACAAGTTAAATCAGAATCCTGGGCTAGAGGACACACCTACAAGTTAAATCAGAATCCTGGGCTAGAGGACACACCTACAAGTTAAATCAGAATCCTGGGCTAGAGGACACACCTACAAGTTAAATCAGAATCCTGGGCTAGAGGACACACCTACAAGTTAAATCAGAATCCTGGGCTAGAGGACACACCTGCAAGTTAAATCAGAATCCTGGGCTAGAGCCCACACCTACAAGTTAAATCAGAATCCTGGGCTAGAGGACACACCTACAAGTTAAATCAGAATCCTGGGCTAGAGGACACACCTGCAAGTTAAATCAGAATCCTGGGCTAGAGGACACACCTACAAGTTAAATCAGAATCCTGGGCTAGAGGACACACCTGCAAGTTAAATCAGAATCCTGGGCTAGAGGACACACCTACAAGTTAAATCAGAATCCTGGGCTAGAGGACACACCTACAAGTTAAATCAGAATCCTGGGCTAGAGGACACACCTACAAGTTAAATCAGAATCCTGGGCTAGAGGACACACCTACAAGTTAAATCAGAATCCTGGGCTAGAGGACACACCTGCAAGTTAAATCAGAATCCTGGGCTAGAGGACACACCTACAAGTTAAATCAGAATCCTGGGCTAGAGGACACACCTACAAGTTAAATCAGAATCCTGGGCTAGAGGACACACCTACAAGTTAAATCAGAATCCTGGGCTAGAGGACACACCTGCAAGTTAAAAGGCATGGGCGGCACGGTGGGGTCCAGGGAGAACATGTGGTCGCAGAGCAGAGCCTGCATACACAGAGCCAGGCTGTCCACGTCCCTCGCCATCGGCCCAGGAGCTGACAGCACTGAGGTAATAAGGAAGACAAATTCAAATCTCTCAAGACACCTCAGGTGGTATTGCTATGCAAAGATGACATCAGTTATAAGTATATATGCCAGAGGAACATTTTCAGTTCTCCTTACCTGACTTTTGTCCCCGAAGGGCGGAGCTTAAACCTTGTGAACTGAGGGACACACAAAGAAAAACATTTGATATCATTTATAACCAAAGGAAAGGTACATTAAAGGATGGCTTTACCGATAATCAACCCACTTTAATAATCTTTTTGTAATCTCCCATTTCCTCCTCTGGCAAAGCACTTCGTTCTGACGCGTTTTACGTCACAACGCGTCACAACGGGGCTGCGAAAGTTCTGCTCGAGAGGCAGAATCTGCTCAGAGGGTTCTTTTTATTTTGAAGTATGCGCACATCCACAGAGATTTGCATTGAGAGCCTTAACGAACCTTAATGACTTGCACAGGTAAACACTGCCCATGTGCTTATATTACCCAGATGATATATGATACAAAGTGGGTTGATTATCGGTAAAGCCGTCCTTTTTAAACCTTTTTGTGCAAAGAATTATGGCTGTAAAACAATCATAAGCAATATATATCTTATCTTTATTTATCCTTTACTTAACCAGGTGAGTCCCACTGAAATAGAAATCTCCTTTTCAAGGAGCCGCCTGGGGCAAGTTAAGAGCAGCAACCAATATGCAACATTTTTGTACAGTTGTTGTACAGCAATATCCATTTAGCGAGACCTATTACAGTAGTAGTAAAATGAGGAGGAAGGGAAAGGGAAAGCTAGGGTGTTACGACTGGCGTCGTTTATTATTCATCTTCGTCTGGGCAGCATAAGGGGGTTTAGCATTTGTAATAAAGCGTAAAGCACTATGGTCGTAGAGGCATGTGAAACATCTCCATAATCAATCATTGGCAGAAAAATTGCAATAAGCAATTTGTTTCAGGCCTGCCAGGTAAAACAGGACGTGTTTCCAGAACGCTGACTGGAGAAGAAGCCCCGCCCCCTACCTCAGCCGACCTGCTGTGGGTTTGAGCCCACAGATCCCACAGAAGGAGGAAGGGATCCGGATGCTGCCGCCGATATCGGTGCCCAGGCCAAGTATAGAGCCTCCCCCACCGATCAGAGCCCCCTCCCCACCGGACGAACCTCCGGAGGTCTTCTGCAGGTTGTGGGGGTTCAGAGTCTGCCCATAGATGGGGTTACTGCAGTCATAACTGGAGGTATAGGGCAATGAAGGGGAAAACACAAAGAAGCAAGGAACATCATGACATTACATTTTTTACATTACCATGTAATTTGACACTTTTATCCAAAGCGACTTGGGACATTTTGTACATTTTGTCAAAGAGTAGTGCAAACAACTGTGCAATGCAGCCTTTGTCAGCTAACAAACAATAACTACATGACATCTGTAACAAAGGTGCCATAGCCTATCCGTGTGATTTTCTCATGATTCAGTTGGGAAATGATTTACTTTAAGAGGCCCTGGGGCACGTTGGTCTTCACAAAGGGCACAGCTCCTTGTCTCTTCAGCACTTGGACCAGCACACTGTCCTGGGAGGCAGGCCGCTCCAACATGGCGGTCAGGCCGCACGAAGAGTCATGATCCTTGTATTTTAGAAATGAACTTGTGTCATATTAACAATGCAATGACAGTGTGCCATAAGTGCATGTACGGAAAGAAAACAAAACATAAATGCAACACTTTTGTTTTCGCTTTCATTTTTCACGAGTTGAAATAAAAGATCTAAGACTTTCTATGCACACACAAAGGGCTTATTTCACTCATTTGTTTAACCCATTGATACCTGATGCAGCATTTGTGTGTATATCCCTCATTTGTGTGCGTATCCCTTTAAGACCGCGAACCGTGTTAACACGGTTCGCGGTCTTAAAGGGATACACACACAAAAGCTGCATCAGGTATCAATGGGTTAAATCCGTGTTAGTGAGCTCTTCTCCTTTGCCTTTGTACATGTTAGGCCCCTTAGGCTCGTTATGTCCCCAACACTTTGCAACGCAGTTGTGGCATATCAATGGCACACATGTTTAATCAACACATGTTGATTAAACATGTGTTGATTAAACATGTGTTTAATCAACACATGTTTGATTAAACATGTGTTGATTAAACATGTGTGTTTGGGCTGGTTACAAATGGGCTCATGTTTACCATGTTAATGAGAAAAGCTCATGTGAACACCCCAGTGGTATACTATTCACAACTTTGGAAGGGTACATTTTCTGATGGTGTAGTATACAACTTCCCATATCAGAACCACATCAGAACCATAAGCTCACAAGTTCCATTTGAAGGCAGAATAACACATTGGAGATGGCTTATGGTAGTGAAATGAACATTCAACTCACGGGCAAAAGCTCTAGTGGACATTCCTAGCGTCAAGATGCCAAGATAGACCCACTATGCTTCTGCTAGCTGGAATAAACTGCCTGAAGACCTCAGATCTGCCCCAACTTTACTCACTTTACTTATTAAAAATTGACTAAAGACTTTTATGTTTACCGTCGCTTTTAACTGCTGACAGCTGTTTTAGGAGATATATGTGGCCTCTAAAGGCTCGAGTCCAACTATTATAAAGGTTATGGACATTTTTCCAATCATGTGTCGTGTAATCATGTTTCTTATCATGATGTCGGGGGATTTAATATAGAAAAATTGATTTATTCTATTATGCAAACCCAATGAGTCCTCTGTCAGTTTTTAGCTCTTTTTGTAAGTGCCGCACCTGTCGCTTAATGCACTTTTTATGCTCTTTCTTAAACTTCTGTTGTGATGTTTTTAAATGACTATTTTATTCTCTTCTTTTATTATTTTCTTTTCTTGTGTCAACCATTTTATTATGTGAAGCACTTTGAATTGCCCTTGTGTATGAAATGTGCTATACAAATAAACTTGACTTGACTTAGATAGAACACTCATCTGTGTTAGAGTGCCCTTTTATTGTGAGCAGCCCAAGGCTCACCTGTGCAATAAGCAGAGTGTTTAATGAGCATGTGGATATGCCACACCTGTCAGGTGGATGAAGGATCTTGTGCTCACTGCTCACTAAAGCTCTTTTCAGACTCAAAGCAAACACCTATTTATCTCCATGGACCCATTTAACTCTATAGGACTATCCACACCAAATCAGCAAAAAAAGAATAACAAATCTGAAATATGGAAGTTTCTGATTTGGTTTTGGTGTGGAGAAAAGCTCACAGATGATTTGGTGTGTAGAGAAAAGCTCACAGATGATTTGGTGTGTAGAGAAAAGCTCACAGATGATTTGGTGTGTAGAGAAAAGCTCACAGATGATTTGGTGTGTGGGGAAAAGCTCACAGATGATTTGGTGTGTGGAGAAAAGCTCACAGATGATTTGGTGTAGAGAAAAGCTCACAGATGATTTGGTGTGTGGAGAAAAGCTCACAGATGATTTGGTGTGTAGAGAAAAGCTCACAGATGATTTGGTGTGTGGAGAAAAGCTCACAGATGATTTGGTGTAGAGAAAAGCTCACAGATGATTTGGTGTGTGGAGAAAAGCTCACAGATGATTTGGTGTGTGGAGAAAAGCTCACAGATGATTTGGTGTAGAGAAAAGCTCACAGATGATTTGGTGTGTGGAGAAAAGCTCACAGATGATTTGGTGTGTAGAGAAAAGCTCACAGATGATTTGGTGTGTGGAGAAAAGCTCACAGATGATTTGGTGTGTGGAGAAAAGCTCACAGATGATTTGGTGTGTAGAGAAAAGCTCACAGATGATTTGGTGTGTGGAGAAAAGCTCACAGATGATTTGGTGTGTAGAGAAAAGCTCACAGATGATTTGGTGTGTAGAGAAAAGCTCACAGATGATTTGGTGTAGAGAAAAGCTCACAGATGATTTGGTGTAGAGAAAAGCTCACAGATGATTTGGTGTGTGGAGAAAAGCTCACAGATGATTTGGTGTGTAGAGAAAAGCTCACAGATGATTTGGTGTGTGGAGAAAAGCTCACAGATGATTTGGTGTGTAGAGAAAAGCTCACAGATGATTTGGTGTGTAGAGAAAAGCTCACAGATGATTTGGTGTAGAGAAAAGCTCACAGATGATTTGGTGTAGAGAAAAGCTCACAGATGATTTGGTGTGTGGAGAAAAGCTCACAGATGATTTGGTGTGTGGAGAAAAGCTCACAGATGATTTGGTGTAGAGAAAAGCTCACAGATGATTTGGTGTGTAGAGAAAAGCTCACAGATGATTTGGTGTGTAGAGAAAAGCTCACAGATGATTTGGTGTGTGGAGAAAAGCTCACAGATGATTTGGTGTGTGGAGAAAAGCTCACAGATGATTTGGTGTGTAGAGAAAAGCTCACAGATGATTTGGTGTGTGGAGAAAAGCTCACAGATGATTTGGTGTGTAGAGAAAAGCTCACAGATGATTTGGTGTGTAGAGAAAAGCTCACAGATGATTTGGTGTGTGGAGAAAAGCTCAGATAAATAAAGCTTTGTTTTTTCTTTCTTTTTTAATTGCCGTGCGGATTATTAGTTTTTGGTCTGAAAACATGATCATGGATTTAAACATTTTTTAACTAAATTTGAGAGAAATAAGCATTTTGTTTGTGTCGACAAGTTTTAGATCTTTTATTTCAACCTGTGAAAAATGGGAGCAAAAAGAAACAGTATATACACATATATTTAGCATTACTGGCCCCAATAGAAATGGATTCCCTAACCCTGGCAGTGTTCGTACCATGCTGGAATTATAATGGTAATGCATAAGCAGAGATTACCTTGTATCCAAAGTTTTCTTTGATGCTGACAGGGACTCCATACAAGAGACCTTTCTTACTGGAGTCAACAGTTTTCAACTGTTCAAAACTCTCCAGCAAAACCTCTGTGCAGCAGTTCAGTCTTTTGTTGACATCTAAGGCCTGTGGGGAAATCAGCATGTTAACATTCAAACAAAGGCAATAAGGCTGACAAGTAACTGATAACTGATAAGTAACTGATAACTGATAACTAAATAACTGATAAGCTTTAGTGGGAGTTTGTGACACAGTTGCCACAATCTTGTAAAGAGTTACAGCTCCTATCTGCTTCAGACAAACAGTTGCAGACATCAGGGATAGTTTAGATCAGGGGTGGGCAACTACTGTAGATTTCATGGGGGGCCACATGAGAAACCCAGATTGTTGCCGGAGGCCGAACAAATATTGTCATGCCGTAACCCATGGATGGGCAACTTTGATGATAGAGAGGGCCACAAAAAATGTCCTCGCTACCAGGTTTTGCTGAGGGCTGAACGGCGCCAGCGCGAAAAATTTGGGGCATTTGAAGCCAGGTTTAGAGGAATAACTAATTTTAAATTAACAGTTGTGATGTCATTATTCAGTCTTAACCACCAATATTTGATCCTTTTCTCACTCACTCCTATGTCACCACCTGCTCTCAGGGCTTGACATTTTTGACCACCTGCCAATATGGCTGCTAGATTTTAAAGTTACCAGCCAATTAGAATTTCCACTAGCCGAAATGTTTTTCTTGAAATAAACCAGAATACGAGTGGGTTAATTTAAGCATAAGTATCAGTAAGTGGCCCGCGATAATCAAAGCCTGTGTTGAGGGTCACACAAACAAAAATCCACTCTTGAAGCTAAATAAATCCAAAATCAATGAGTTAATTATTTAAATTTCTACTTCAATGTAGCCTTTTAGTCATAAAGATTATTTCCATATTCCAGACTGAAATGCTATAACCGAAGTGGAGTATTGGCCAGAATGACATGAACATTTGAACACTTATTCAGCGGGTATCTTGCATGTTGCGTTCAGGTGCACTGTAAAATATTTTTTATTTATTTTTATTTATTTTTTGCAATTCCATCGCGGGCCACGGGCCATATTTTGCCCATGTGTGGTTTAGATGAAAGATCAGTGGAAGTGAAGGGTACAGTACAGTTAGGCCAAGTAAACACAATAGATCATGTATGCAGCACTCACTGACCAAATGCTGAGAGAAGTCAGTGAATCTTTGAATGAGCTTTGAATCAAACACTGATGCTGTCTGCAAAAAGGTCCAGCAGCGCCTGTTCTCTTTAAGAAAACTGAACACATTTAAAGTCTGTAAGGTTCTAATGATTATGTTTGATCAATGCTTCATTGAATCTGTTCTCACCTACTGTTGTGTGGCCTGGTTTGGCTGCCTCACACTGTCCAGTAGAAATAGGCTGGCAAGGCTTGTCAAAGTAGCCAGTAAGGTGATTGGCGTGCAGCAAGCCCATCTTCAGGACATCTACTTTCAGCGGGTAAGGAGGAATAAGGACAAACGTATTCTAGACTGTCCTGACTGTACCATCCACTTTACCAGGAGTTTGACCTCCTCCCCTCTGGCTGCCGTTTTAGAATGCCAAAAACAAGGAGCCTCCTCCATCCCTGTTGCTATCGACAGGCTCAATCTGCTAGGCTAGGATTATGGAATCCCTATTTCCCCCTGGGTCTATATGCACTCTTATGTTTTTATCTCTATTATTTTTACTATTTCTTTTACATATTTATTCTGCAGTGCAAAGTATTCTTATCACGTTGACTGATGTAAAATTTATGTTGCACTATTTACTATGCACTGTATACTGTTGCTGCTTTATGGAGGCAATGCCCTCATTTTTTACTTGAACTCGATCACTCGTGGAGTGCGTGTCTCTGTGTCACCTGCTGATCGTCTGCTCATGTTGACGTTTTGTACTATATGTCCATATGCCTGCTGCAAACCACATATATATATATATATATATATATATATATATATATATACAGTATATATATATATATATATATATATATATATATATATATATATATATATATATATATATGTCCACATGCCTGCTGCAAACCACATTTCCTTCGGGATATCAATAAAGTTGAAGTTGAAGTTGAAGGCCATGGAGAGAGAACTGTTTGGGAGTTGCCTGTAGGGCTGCCCCTGTTTTGTCTCCATTGAATGAGCTGTATTATGTAGGATAGATAACATACATTCATACAAACATACCTAATATAAATGTTACATAACCTTTTCCATATAGGAGTAAAAGACTTCCTCGGGGCTCAGCGAGCCTTGCTTCAGTTGCTCTGTCAACTCAGGCAGGGAAAACGAAAGGATGAGAGCAGCATCTGTCCCTGGATGCTGGAAGACAAGTGAAAAGTTACTTTGGCCAAGAGAGGAAGCCAGCAAAGTGAAAACACATGAACATATTAGAACAAGATCCAGGGGCCAAACTACGGCCCGCTGCCCGTTTTTAAGTGGCCCCTATGAATTTAACACACACAAAAATCAATCTGTTTTTCCAAAAACGAAAACACTTTTTTTCCCATTTCATTTTTTCCATTTATAACCATTAAAAATGGGTTATACTTAAGTACCTTGACCCGGTCTATTTTTATTTATATTTTGTTAATATTTTTTTTAAATACTGAACCTTAAAGGGATAGTTTGTTTTGTTTGAAGTGGGGTCCTATCAGCTAGTGCCATACACTAACTGAAATAGGTAAAGCCTTCTGGACGCTGAGCACACTGTATATCGAGACCCAGCACTCTTAGTCAGGTTCATTATGTTTTGATGTTAACTTTTGTGGGATTTTTTGGGAGATTAGCAAAACTATACATTTTTGGATAGGGTATTGTATAAGGAATCAGAAAATCAATGTTTCCAGTTGCCCAGATGTCTATGTGGTGGCCATATTGGAATTTACAAAATCGTCACCATAAGATTTACGTTTTGTAATATCATGGCTTGTAAATAAGATGGAACATTGATTTTAGCTGCTAAACCTACATTTTCAGGGTCAAGGAATCCAATGGTGGTAGTTACAAAGCACTTTATAACATTAACCCTTTCAGGGGTGTCAAACTCATTTTAGTCCATGGGCCATCAAGCACATTATCTACTGTTTGTACTCTGCATTACAATCAGGGGTGTAGTGGAGGGTCAATGCAAGTAAACAATTGACCCACCCCTTTGAAATGAGGCAGATAGTTTACTCACCTGTTCAGATCAACTGTATCAATCAATGAGGGTCAAACAATGGGTAAACTATTCACCTTGGATAGTTTACCCACCTGTGCAAAATAGCTGACCATTTAGTGATTAATATAGATAACATGAATAGGCTACTTCATATTTAACTTGCTCCTGAAACCTGGTACCTCTTAGCCTTAACAAGTGCATCACATTGGATTGAAGGACTTCTCAGTGCAATTTTCACACTTTGCAAAGTCATCCTTTGGGCCGCATTGGACTCTTTGGGGGGCCGGATCTGACCCCCGGGCCGCATGTTTGACACCCCTATGCATAAAGCATTATTAATCTATTAAGACTCAACTGTTAAAGATTTACTTCCTCATTATCTTTATCTGTTTTTGTTTTTTTATAAGAAATGAATCTGAAACAGAGACCCTCTGTTACAAATAAAGTGAAAACTCCTCAAAACATGATCACCTTTGTTCCACAAGGAGGGTGTATATATTACATAACAATAAAAAGTAGCTATGCTTTGGCTGTAAACAAAGAAAGTTAAAACCAATTTAACCAATTTAATGAGTACTTTGCATCCTGGCTGCTCGGCCCATAAAGAATGCTGCCAAAGACAAACAATCTTCATTATACAGGTTGAAAGGACAGAATGTGCACGGCGGTCAGAGTTGGGCGAAAATACATCAAAAAGTATTTTGATACAAATTACAAATATTTATTGAAGAGATCTGAGGCACTCAAGAAGGTAATGTGTTAAAAAGCCTTTATTCTCAGTTGGCTATCATTTACAGAAAGTTAAAAACATTGCCTACGCGTTTCAGCCTCACAGCCTTCATGGGGGGTGGTGTGGCATTCTTTTAAAAACAAGGCAGGCTACTCAAGGTAATCAAGGACGAGTGAGTAGTCACATGGTGCAGGTCTAATCAGATGAACCTGCATCACTAATGACATCACAACAATTGCTTGAGTGGCATCTCTGATGACATCACAATTGCGCAAGTGACATCACTGATGACATCACTGCTGCCACACACACCGCCACTCAGCCAATTTTAATTAAGATAATATTAGTTGTGTCTCTGTAATATGATACACTGGTTGATAGACTGGTTTGAATATGCAGTAAGCCATTTAATTTGCAGATAGGCCACTACATGTCATATCTAATCATTATTTATATTAGTAATTTATCTCTGGGAGGATTTCCCACCAATACGAGGCTTAATTACTAGTTTAGACAAAGCAGTGATGTGAAGTCTGACTCAGTGCCTGAACGATGACGATTCCCAAGCCCTGATGCCCGAAAGCGCTGATGATTATTATGATGTAGAGACTGTCTAATGAAAAAGGTTGCTTAATCTTGATCATACTGTGGTCTAAATGTGCATGTCATGATGTTTAAGATGGTCACAGAAACATCCAAAGTTCACGTTTGCTCAATTTTAAACTCCAGTTAAAAAATGTTAACTCCTCAATAAAAATAACTGAGTTAGTATCTGACCAACTGCCTGTGGTGTGCAGGTTTTTTTACCCATATGGTGGTGGACTGTATTTCAATGGGATGATATAAAAAAACATTTTGTTTTGAGGAACATGGAATATGAAATGATAACTTTTCAATACAAAGATATTGCAAGAAAAGAACCACACCGGGTCATTTTTGACCAACTCGTGCATCTAAGGGTTCATCTTGTAAAGTGTCATAGCTTTGTAACTACCACCATTGGATTCCTTGACCCTGAAAATGTAGGTTTAGCAGTTAAAATCAGTGTTCCAACTTATTTAGAAGTCGAGATATTACAAAACTAAAATTTTATGGTGGCCATAAATTCCAACATGGCCACCACATACACATCTGGGCAAATGGAAACATTGATTTTCAATACTCTTTCCAAAAATGTATAGTTTACCAAATCTCCCCCAAAAAATCCCACAAAATGACATAGCGAACCTGACTATCTGAAGCAGCAGCCTCCAGACCTCTGTCTCTCAAGTTCAGGGGGCCAAGAACTAAAACGTAATTTCGCCACCTAAACAAATCAATATCAGTGTACATGCACGCTCTATTTTGACCATTTTCAGCGCTTGACTTGACCGTCAAACAGCCCTCTCATTCGGCACTACATTTCCTCCCAGCCGTAGCAGAACGGTGTGTTGTGTTAAAGCTCACCGTGTGCTTGTACTGGCTGACAGCTCTCTGGGCTCGCTGCAGGCTGTCCGCTCTCCTCTTTCGGGCTTGGAGGATCTTCTGGGGGACTTTTTGGTGTGTGAAGGTTTTCAGCAGCAGCAGCGCTCCCATCCCGCAGGCAGCAACTGTTATTACCGCTGGCCAGCTCTGCAGCTCCGCTCCCACAAGTCGCACAGTACGCTCCATGACAGCTTACTGCTGGAACTCTCTGTCTGAGTCAAGCTAACTTCAGTACATATCGTGCGTTCCTTTATCGCAAAAGAACTGGGATGTGGAGGCTAAATTACGTCACATCCGTTTTGTAGATGATACAGCTCCGTTGTACACTGGCAGCAATAAGACTTCCTGTCCCGTGGGCTAGCAACAATAAGACTTCCGGTTGCCTTCAAAGTAAAAGCGATGTAATGTATTGTAATAATGTTAGGAACCAGGCGAAGAGTCAGGATCTTGTCACCGCACTTTATTCAGGGGTCGCTATTACAGGACGACTGTCAGCCGTCGTCCACGCCACTAACACCCCACAACCACACTCCCAAACCCAGCTAGCTTCCTCTAGCTTCGCAGCTCCCAACACCGCAGCCTTCCCTCCTGGCTCCCACACACAACAACCCCGAGCTATCGCTCTCCCGTTCACGTTCCCCCTTCCCCCAGCCAATCACAGGTGAACCCATCTCTTCCACCACACCCACTGGCTCGTATGCTGCCTTTACGTACCCCCGTAAATCCCCACAGACATGTCAAACCCCAGACTAACGTGACAACTAGACAAACCCATGTTTACTGACAAACCCACATCGCTACACAGCCCCCCCTTTTAAACAAACACTTGTCCCAAGTGGCACAGTAAACATGCAACACAACAACAACACAGTAACACCCGGACATCCCAATTCAGTTCAAACCCGTCACATTTACATTCTTTCTTTTCTTTTCTTTTTTTTCACATTCAATAATTCCTCATTCTGTAACTGTTCAAAGCTTCTGTCCCACCCAACTGTGCCCCACAGTCATCACACGCCTTGCAGTAGCTCCACCCATCCTCCCTCTGTTCGCCCCAGTAGAATCCCAGACGAGCACGGCGGAGTGTGTCATCAGGGCCGCGATGACTGGCCCCGAGTCCCCTGTGTGCCCATCGTAGCACCAATCCCCGCAAGGAGCTGGGCACAACCCTCTGGGACCCCTCTTTCCCTTTAGATCCCGGAACTGTTCTTTTCAACAGCCCATCTTCATTCAGACGCAGGTCTGAAAACATATTCCACAGTCCCTTCGTGGCACAGGAGCATGTGCAAATCTCCTCCCAAAGGGGCCGGCGTCCGGTCGCTACCCACGCGTACACCGGACCGATATCCGCGTCCTCCGCCTGCCTGTGTTTCCACTCATCTTCCCCGACATCCCAGATGGCGTCCACATCCGGACAGTACTCCCCTTCCTCCGCCTCCTGCACTCGCTCGTCCTCCCGTCCCCCTCCCCCAGGGGGCGGCGTGTTCAGGGCAGCAGGGAGAACACGAACGGCAGCGATCTCCACCTCGGCTTTCTGCGCAGCAACCGTGGGGGGTGCAGAGGAGCTAGGCTGGGTCGGTTCCTCCGGCGTTAGCAACACCAGCTCCTCCGGAGACACAATCGTCACTCTCCTGACCGTAACAACGTTCTCTTCTCCTAGGCTGCTCACATCCTCCCCAGGCTGTGTGTCTCCGCGGTCCTCTACAGCCTCAGTGCAGTCTCTGGCCAAATGCTCAGGCGACCGGCAAGTCCAACAGAGTCTCACCTGCCCGCCGCCTGCACGTCTCTCTTCTCCCGCTGTCCCCCGATCTCCGACAGCCTCTGAACACTCCCTGGCCAGGTGTCCAATCTTTCCACATAACCAGCAGGCTCCCGGCCGTTCCCAGTACCGTCGCGTCGCGTACCTGGACTTTTCCCCGGGACCGCTGTGACACCACCTCGCTCGGTGCCCAGGCTCTTTGCATGTCCAACACAGTCTCTCTTGTGGCTCCTCCGGCCGTTCTCCACGCTGCGCCACCACCGCGCTCAGCAAGTCCACACGCTGTGTGACATCTCGTAGCACCCTCATCAGCTCCTCTGCCCAGGCAGGCGTAGCTTCCAACAGCCGTCCGACCTCCTTCAACACCCGGGCTTCCATGCCCGCCAGCATCGAGCCGAACGTCAGTATAAGGGGAGCCAGTATAAGGTCCTTCTCCCCGTTCAGCAACGGCCATTCTCCGTCGCGCACCATCGCACGTGGTCTTTGTAACAGTTAGCAGACACAGCTAACCTCGTAGCAGCTAGCAGACACAGCTAGTCTCGTACCAGTTAGCAGACACAGCTAACCTCTTAGCAGTTAGCAGACACAGCTAACCTTTTAGCAGCTAGCAGACACAGCTAGCCGCCCACGCCTGGCCGATCCTCCAAGGCGTTAATTTCCACTTCTTCTCCGCTCCTCCTTGCCCCTTCTCACACGCCAACTGTAGCACTCAAGCCGACCTACTTGAGGGAAATCCAGCCCGATTAGCTTGCAGCTGGCTGGAACCTCCGCGGCGAGCAGCAACAGTCCGTCTCTCCGTTCCTCTCTTTTGATGCTACCGCACGAGGCGAGCGGCAAAGTTCGTAGTTACACTCTGACACCAATGTAATAATGTCAGGAACCAGGCGAAGAGTCAGGATCTTGTCACCGCACTTTATTCAGGGGTCGCTATTACAGGACGACTGTCAGCCGTCGTCCACGCCACTAACACCCCACAACCACACTCCCAAACCCAGCTAGCTTCCTCTAGCTTCGCAGCTCCCAACACCGCAGCCTTCCCTCCTGGCTCCCACACACAACAACCCCGAGCTATCGCTCTCCCGTTCACGTTCCCCCTTCCCCCAGCCAATCACAGGTGAACCCATCTCTTCCACCACACCCACTGGCTCGTATGCTGCCTTTACGTACCCCCGTAAATCCCCACAGACATGTCAAATCCCAGACTAACGTGACAACTAGACAAACCCATGTTTACTGACAAACCCACATCGCTACAGTATGTTTTTCAAATACACTGAAAAAGTGTTTTGCACATTTAAACAATAAAGTACGCATTTAAACGAAGCTATACAATACAAATTATGTTTCTGTATGACAATAACTTTCAATTATCATGGCCCCCGTCATTTTTTTTAAAAGTGGCCTTAGCTGAGAGTGGGATGTCATAGAGGCGGTCTACCCGAGTGCATATATGGTTTGTGCTGACATCTTGGACACGGGGGTGTCCAGTGTCCAATTTGTAAAGGCTATCCAGTCCAGTGAACAGCATTTATATATTTAGATACTCATAAGAACGTTCTCAATGTTATTGAAACAGTTATTGTCATACAGAAACATCATTTGTATTGTATAGCTTCGTTTAAATGCTTAATTTATAGTTTAACTGTGCAAATGTATCATTTTTCAATTGCTTCTGCTGCCCTAGGCTTGTGCAAAAAAGTTATTTTACTTTGAAAAACGCCACCGGAAATTCTTATTGTTGCTCTTATTGTTGCGGGCGGTACAGAGGTCGCGTGATTTCTGTTGACACAGTGCAGACTTCCCTGTCTGTCTGTTGCCAGGTAAGGGCTCATTGTACTCATTATATAAAGTCCGATCAATCAAGCGTGTTTGAACTTCTCTCGACATGCTGTTTGCTCTGGTTCTCTCGGTGATCTGCCTGTGCTCCCAGGCACACGTCTGCCCGTGTGAAAGCCAGCACCTCTGTCACCAGATCCGTGACCAAAGGGACTTTGAGGTAGCTTGTCCCGTCCACTTGTGTTAGCCAGGGTGAGCGGAGCAAAGAGAGGATGTAACGCTAGTCCAATCAATGCTAGGCTACATGTATTCACATTTAGAGGTGCTATAATGAATGTAAGGGTTAATGTGCAGAAAGCTGGTCAAGGTAGCTCTTTACAAATGTCTACTGTTTTAACTGCCTAATCTTGTTTCAGTAGCCTAGTGTTATATTATAATGCCTACTCTGATTTCTATTTTGAATTGTTGTAATGTTATGCGAGGTCTCTTTTTAGGCCATTTGCATTTGTGAATGTAATATTTTCCAAATGATGTCTTTTTACAATATCATTCTTTAAAAAAAAGAATTTGATTTAGAACTATTCAATCTCAATCACACACTCATGTAGCCATTTGGTTTAACACAGGGGTGTCAAACTCATTTTAGTCCATGGGCCACATGCGACCCAATTTGGTGCCAAGTGGGCCAGACAATGAAAATCAATAATCAATAACTTATAAATGACAAAACCTCAACATTTTCCCATTTATCTTAGTGTAAAGACTTACAGGTACAACCCTACAACACGTACTGTAGGGTTATCTCAGATACCATCAAGCACATTATCTACTAGCCTGGGTAAACCCAGCCTCCACGTGACCTGCTCTCAGGCTTACCCTGCTCTCAGTCAGCAGGGTAAGCCTGAGAGCAGGTCACGTGGAGGCTGGGTCTACCCAGGCTAATTATCTACTGTCTGTACTCTGCATTACAATCAGGGGTGTAGTGGAGGGTCAGTGCAAGTACACAATTTACCCACCCCTTTGAAATGAGGCAGATAGTTTACTCACCTATTCAGATCAACTGTATCAATCAATGAGGGCCAATCAATGGGTAAACTACTCACCTTGGATAGTTTACCCACCTGTGCAAAATAGCTGACCATTTAGTGATTAACATGAATAGGCTACTTCATATTTAACTTGCTCCTGAAACCTGGTACCTCTTAGCCTTAAAGTGCATCACATTGGATTGAAGGACTTCTCAGTGCAATTTTCACACTTTGCAAAATCATCCTTTGGGCCGCATTGGACCCTTTGGGGGGGCGGATCTGGCCCCCGGGCCGCATGTTTGACACCCCTGGTTTAACAAATGCAAATTAATATTGGAAGTTAATGTATTCAGCTAATTCATAGTATTCTGTTAACATTACCACACTGCTATCTTCGTAGGAAAATAACAGGTAGCTTTAATAAATTAACGGGGGATTATAATCAAATTATGACCATAATGTGAATGCTATAAATAGCACATCACATAATAAATAAATAGATACGTAGCCTACTTAACCATAGAGTCATGTTTGTATGCGTTTCCTCCTGATGGTAGTGTTCTCTGTTTTCAGGTGTTTGTGTTTGATGTGGGCGGTAAGACATGGAAATCCTACAACTGGAGCATGGTGACGACGGTGGCAGCATTTGGAAATTATGATGCTGAGCTCATGTGTTACGCACATTCCAAAGGGGCACGGGTAGTCCTCAAAGGTAGCCAAATTATTCATATTAATATTAAAAGGTAGCCAAATATAAAGTGCCATGTAAAGTCATTGTTCTTCTTGTTATGACCAGTTGTTTTTCCCAGCAATTATTTGAGATCAGGGGCGGTGCGCTGCAGAGCCAATTACAGGCCAAAAATTCAGGCCAAAATGATGCCTCTACAAACACAACCCGAAATATACACTATATATACACTACCCACAAACTAATATACACTATATATACAGTACCCACAAACTCATCTAAATTATAATGAAATACTGAGGGACCTGTTTGACCTGTTATTCACATGAGAGCAAAACCCATGACTTTCTCTTCCCACTTTCAGTTCATGTATTTACATCGTTCTCGTCATAATATTCATCTCTCTCTCTCTCTCTTTCTCTTCTCTCTCTCTCTCTCTCTCTCTCTCTCTCTCTCTCTCTCTCTCTCTCTCTCTCTCTCTCTCTCTCTCTCTCTCTCTCTCTCTCTCTCTCTCTCTCTCTCTCTCTCTCTCTCTCTCTCTCTCTCGTTATTGCTGGGACAAGGCGACGTCCCCCTCTCCTATATTGTGGACCAAGACAACAGGACGGCATGGATAACAGAGAAAGTCAACTTGGCCAAAAGTCAGTTCATGGATGGAATCAACATAGACGTTGAGCAAGCGGTGGAAGAGGGCTCGCCGCAGTACCATGCACTGACAGCGCTGGTCAAAGAGACCACTGAGCTCTTCCACAGGGAGATCCCCGGTTCCCAGGTGAACGCCATGTTTTTATAACTCTGTCCGACAAGAACATGTAGTTTGAAACCTAACCTTAGTAGTATGATCTTTCAGCTGAGTCATGATGATACAGTGACTTTGGGATGTGGCAACACACAACTCTGTTGTCTATATTGATGATTACAAACAATTTGTTTTAAAAAACAAAAAGAGGTATGATGGTTGTTTGACATCACACCCTAACATTACCATTTGGTTCAGTGGGATGAATATTAGATTGATTATTTAACATGTGATTTTTATGTGAGCCATATCATCATTACATCGTTGTAGAAAAAACGTCTTATCATTAATTATCATGATATTCATTTCAACCATATCACCCAGCCTGAATTGCCCATACGTGTGAATGGGAGTGACTGTGTTCACCATGTTCAACCTGTGATGGGCTATGGTGTTTCCCAATATACTGGGACAGGCTCCAGCCCCTATGGACCTAAAGGAGTAAGCAGGTAAACTAACATGTGTAAGCAGGTAAACTAACATGTGTAAGCAGGTAAACTATGTAAGCAGGTAAACTAGGGCTGTGAATCTTCACTGGCCTCACGATTCGATTCGATTACGATTCAGAGGGCTACGATACGATTCGATAACGATTATCGATGCATCTCGATGCATCTTAAATCATCTTAAATCGATGCATCACTTTTTTCCCCGAATACATGATTTTCTTTCTCACTTTCTTTTTTCTCACTGTGTGGCTACTTTTAAAATAAAAGTGCATTTAGAATTGCATTGTATTATGATCCATAATTAAAATAAACAACTGCATGTACTTCCATTATATTTTATTTGATTATATATACCGTATATATTTTTTTAATAATTGATGTTTGGTATATGTGAATCGATGCAGAATTGTGCAGGTCCGCATCGCGATGCATCTTATAATCGATTATTTTTGACACCCCTAAGGTAAACTATGTAAGCAGGTAAACTATGTAAGCAGGTAAACTATGAAAGCAGGTAAACTACAGTATGTAAGCAGGTAAACTATGTAAGCAGGTAAACTATGAAAGCAGGTAAACTATGTAAGCAGGTAAACTATGAAAGCAGGTAAACTATGTAAGCAGGTAAACTATGTAAGCAGGTAAACTATGAAAGCAGGTAAACTATGAAAGCAGGTAAACTATGTAAGCAGGTAAACTATGAAAGCAGGTAAACTATGTAAGCAGGTAAACTATGAAAGCAGGTAAACTATGTAAGCAGGTAAACTATGAAAGCAGGTAAACTATGAAAGCAGGTAAACTATGTAAGCAGGTAAACTATGTAAGCAGGTAAACTATGTAAGCAGGTAAACACAATGAATGAGTGAATGAATTGCTGTAAGGCCCCTCCTGCATATTTCATCTGAATGGTACATTTTGAAAGAGCCATTGCGTTGACACGTGTCTTCTGGTCATCATTGCGTTGACACGTGTCTTCTCTTGACCCTCAGGTGTCATTTGATGTCGCCTGGTCACCAAAGTGTGTAGACAAGCGCTGCTATAACTATGTGGCCATCGCTGAGTCATGTGACCTGCTGTTTGTCATGTCCTATGATGAGCAGAGTCAGATCATGGGGGATTGTATTGCGATGGCCAACGCCCCGGTCCCTCAAACACTGAATGGTTTGTTTCAACAACATTATTCATTTCATGCAAAACTACTAATGACCACTGTGCCAAATGTTTGCTATTCATTTGATCAAACCAGATTCTGTCATCTTCCTTTCTAGCGTATTCCCAATACTTGGACCTGAAGGTAGATCGGAGGAAGCTGGTGATGGGAGTACCGTGGTACGGCTATGATTACCCATGTCTCAATCTGTCCCGGGTAAGACAACCACCATGTACTGTAACAAATAGAGATAAAAAGAAAAGAAAAAATGCAGATTGCAGTAGGCGTGTGCCATATCGTATTGTTATCGATATATTGTTACAGTTCCTTTATCATATCGTCAACAATGCATATCGTACTATTGCGATAATGGCAATATTGTGACTTGTTGATGGAATGACGTCACAACGTTACGCTGTGTGACGTCGCACCGTTACGCGGCGTGACGTTATAACAGACGCACGCACGGCGACAACAAGCATGGCTGAAAGTGGCTCCATGGTGGAGGAGTTGAAAAAGGGGAGTGACTTCAGTGTGGAAGTGGTTTGGTTACAAAAGAGCATGTACAAGAACCATGGTAATATTTGAAGACGTATTTGAATATTTGAAGGCCGGCAAATTGTTAATGCTGACATAAAACTCCACTATCAATTTCTCCAAAATGGCTGCGTGAAAATGGCCCATTTCATGACAGTCTATACCCAGGGGTGTAGTGTACAGTACACAAATATGTCAGTCATGGTCTGTGGTTATGCAGCTATGTGATTTTACAGTACTTAGAAAGTCGGAAAAAACACCTTTTTCAAGGTCAGAATTGAGACTTGAGTTGAGTTCCCTCCCCCTCCCTCCCTTGATATGTGAAGCGCTTTAAGTATCTAGAAAGGCGCTATATAAATCCAATCAATTATTATTATTATTGTAACACTTATTTTGTTGCAATTGTATGTTATTGAAATCAATAATAAAAGGTTTTTCAGCATTTTGTCAAATCGTCAAAAAATATCGTTATCGCAGAAATACCCTGAAATATCATGATATTATTTTAGGGCCATATCGCCCACCCCTAGATTACAGTAACTATTCACAGTAGCCGACACATTACAATAAGTCTACATCACTAAATGCAGTCATGCTCTCCCCACGACCCATGACCTTTACTATTTACCTTTTCTCCCTGGCTCTTATTTCTTTAGAATTCACAATCATTCTAGAGACACAAATATTGTTTTGGCCCTCCAGGAACTACTGTTATTACTCACATTTACTGGTATTTAAACATATTCTACTGTTGCGCTGCACAGTCGCTGTGTCTAAAATGTCAAACACAGACCAGGGCCAACATGTCTTCTCGCTTGCCAGCAGGGGGCGTGCTCTATAGCCAAAGTGCCGTTCCGCGGAGCCCCTTGCAGCGATGCAGCCGGCACACAGAAGCCATACAGCTGGATCATGAAGCAGGTGAACAGCTCCATGTCCGGCAGGCTGTGGGACGCCAGGCAGCAAGCTCCCTACTTCAACTACAAGGTACATCCTCCTCTTCAAGCACATGTGGCTCTATAAACCCACCCACGTTCAAACGATTACCATCAAAACAAAGCACTACACAACTATGGTGGGGCTAGCTGTTCCCCTGGTTAGAGACACAAGCAGCCCCTTCATGGGTTGTTTGTCTTCACTGCCAAGTTTGAGTTTTATTGTCATCACCTCTCCCTGTTCCCACTAAATTACAACAAAACAACAGGCGGCCATTTCTGCTAAGGGCTGTTTATCTGGAGTGCCGGCGTCCCCCCCGAGCTGCGACAGTCGCTTCCCAAACAAAACAAATTGCCCCTTCCAGAAAGCAATAAAACATGATGTTGTGTCCTGCTGAACTCACGGGGCGGTCTGATTTTCCGTCCTCCTTACAACACCAGAGGGCGCTATTTGTCAATTATGTTGTCTTATGATCTGTAATTTTCCCCCTCAGGACCAGAAAGGACAGCTTCATCAGGTGTGGTACGATGACCCGGACAGTATTTGTGCCAAGGCGAGCTCGGTGAAGACTGAGGGACTGAGGGGCATCGGCATGTGGAATGGAAACATCTTGGACTACAGCGACGAGCCGGTCGCCCGGCAGCAGACCGCAATGATGTGGAATGCGCTTCTAGGATGCTAGCTGGCATAGCTGCCGGAGAAGTGTACGCTACCCGCCCCCAAACCCACGGCCATTTTGTTACTGAGTCAATAGAACCTTTTGTGACGGCAGAGGGCCTGTGGTGTGACTTCTCCCTCGGGAGTTCAGGGACGCATACTTGCACTTCGGAGTTTATTGTGGCTTTTATTGCCGTCGTCTTTAATTGCAGTTGTTATGTCTCAGACATTCCGCTGTGCGAAGCGAAACAAATGTGCCTGTGAAGAGTCAATCATTCTGATCAATGTTCTGTACACAAACGGTACAAGTGTTCAATCTTGCTCCTTATCCATGCACTAATATTCTTAATAAATAAATACTTTCTGATCAATCTGTCAGATTCAACATCACCAATTAAACATTCTGACTTTTTACTCAGTGTACAGGTGTTTGCTTTCATTAATTGACAGTAACTTACTGAGCATTTTATTATCAACACCTGAAAAAGATAAAAAAAATATATACACATACAAAAACTTTATAAACAAAGCTAACAAATCAGACCACAACAAACGGCATTATCAAGTGCATGACTGTAACCCAGGAGGAGTGGGTCATCCACTAATTGTTATGGATGAAAGAGGTCGGTGGTTCGATCCCCGCCTCCTCCACTCTGAATGTCGAAGTGTCCTGGGGCAAGATACTGAACCCCAAATTTTGCTATTTATCAAGTGAATAATTACAAAATATGGGGGAAAGAAAAAACAAAATAGCATAAAATTACAAAACTCAAAATATACAAGATAGTAAAACATAGAAATAACAGCTGCATAACATCTACCCCCTATATGGGAACAAAACAGTAGCTTTCAGTTTTATAGATAGTCATTTTTGAATACCTGAAATGTTTGGTGCACCACCAAAGCCATTAGTTTCTGGGGAGTAAGTCCAGACTGAACTGCACGTATTGAGTTAGCTGGTGGTAGTCCAGACTGAACTGAATGTATTGAGTTAGCTGGTGGTGCTCTGAGCTTGCGTTCTGTCCCGTGTGGCATTTCCACATCCGAGTGAGGCCCTGGGTCCAGGGTGAGAGGCCTGGCTCCTCTTCTGGGCCAGCTCTGCCTTCAGGGCCCTCAGCTCCGTGGCGGCCTGCTTCCTCAGCTACAGGGCGGTTCAGGAGAAAAGAACGGGCATGTGAATAAGGTACGCTTCCTGTTTCTTAAGAACGAGGAACTCACAACCATTTGAATCCTTGTGTCTACTGTGAGATGGCACAACTGTGCTTTCAACGCATTCAATTGTCAATAAGAATGTTTGATAATGTGCCTGTGCTGACTATGGCACTCGTTATGACTTTGGATGTGTTGGTTCAAAAGCATTGCCTAGTTCAAAAAGGCCATCAAAAGGGAAACGTCTAGCGAGAAACATGCTTCAACATCCGCCTCAACTTGGGAGGCTGCCGGTGGCAGCTAGACAATACTGTACATACTCGAACGTCAGCTTGACGAGGGGGAGTCGCCAGCAAAATGACTACTTGTGTGATATCACAATGATTTCAATCACTCGAAGTTGCCCCAAGGAGAGCATGTAGTGCAGATACTTGGTCATAGCTTTCACTCTCGCCTACATGTATCTCCCCATCTGCATTGTACTATACTTGCACTGTTCACGTTGGCTGCGTCGACCAGACGAGCTGCACACCGGCCGCTGCATAGCCCCACAGCGCTTATGGCGAGGGCTTTTACGCCCAAGTATACATTTAGCTTAAGGTGCACCTCATGTAAACATCATGTAAACATCCTGGGTTTAAATCACATCATGTAAACATCCTGGGTTTAAATCACATCATGTAAACATCCTTGAATCTGGTCCAGGACCTTTGTCACTTGTCATCGAATAAAGGGCATCAAGCTTCAAAACAAAGACTTGATGAAGCTGCTATATCATTGTTTGACGTAAAAAGTGAAGATCAAGAAAGATGCAAGCAAATGTTTCATCCTCAGCTTATTGAAATAAACTGAGCAAGTGTGTAAATATACTGTTTTCAGCCAGTCTCCGCCCACTATACAATTTTGAAATATGGGAAATAGTGGGGTGGGGGCAGATTACCTGTCGAGATATCATTGATTGAGATGTGGCCAGCCCAGAAGTGCAACATAGTTGACAGTTTCATCCCATAGAGAGCAGGGCAATGCTTTTTTGCAGGAATTACTTTGAAAACTAGCCATACAGGATTAATGCTATCCACTATATAGAAGCCATATAACCCTGTTTACAACTCAAAAATGTTTTTATTTATTTATTGCTGATTTACTCTTCGTTCAAAGTTGATTGGCTGAGGACTGCTGTCCACATGTACTGTAGAGCACCTTTTTTTTAGGGTGACCAGATCCCAACTAACCAGATGTGGGACAAAGAGTACGTTTATGTGGGACAATGTGGGACACGTTAGCGGTGCATCGAGGTAGTCTAAGATATTGATATAAACGTCTATCTAACTTAAAAAATAAACCTTTCCATTCTGCCCCTTAGCTCATAACATATGCTTTGCCCTCTGGTTGATTTAGTATAGCACATAAGAGACTATGCAAGTAAAAACTTAACAATATATTTTATTTAAATGCAACTTTCACAACTCTGACCTGATGACCGCTGAAGCCCACGGCCATCCATGGTATTTCCAGGATATTCAATTTTTTTGGAAAGGATCTGTGTATATATATATATACAGATCCTTTCCAAAAAATATATATATCATGGAAATACAATAATTTATATATATATATATATATATATATATATATATATATATATATATATATATATATATATATATATATATTGCTGGGGACCCCTTGACCCCCACTTTGAGAACCCCTAACTTAAGGTGTGTTTTTGTTTTGTTTTTGTTACTGGGTTGTGCAGTGCACACAACCCATCTGACAGAGACTGACAGCTGAAATGGTTTGGGAGTGGTTAATGTGAGTGTTGCACAGTGTGGTAAACAGTAGTTACTTCAGCTGCTGTTACCATATCTGTGTTGGAATCTTGTTTGGGTTTCAGTAGGAACGTATCCATAGACTGGAAAGCCTCCTTTTGAGCAACGCGTTTCTTGTGAGTCTTGCATTGTTTGTGTCGTTTCACATTGTATTCACCTCCATGTGAAACTGAAAACTGACTCTGGCAAATGTCGCAAAAAACTCTCTGAGAATGGCCTTGCACTGGCTTCACCCACGGATAAATAGTTTCCCAGTCCTTGTTGTAGCTGCATCTCCTTTTCTTTGCTGCTGTTGCAGTTTCCTCCCTTTCCTCCTGCTCTTTCATGTTTCATAATATTCTGCGTCAAATCTGCAACATATCGGCTTGCTGTTTGTTGTCTGTTCTTCTCCACACAGCCAATTCATAAAACCCACATTTTATAAACGCGCATGTGAAAACTGGAGCCTGCCAATCAAAATGCGGGACAACGTCTCAATTTGCGGGACGCGTGAAAAACCGTGAAAATGCGGGACAGTCCCGCACAAATCGGGACATATGGTCACCCTACTTTTGATGGCCTTTACTTTTCAATGCAACATATGACAGTCAGATGTGTTCCTTTTCAATGCAACATGACACTCAGATGTGTTCCTTTTCAATGCAACATGACACTCAGATGTGTTCCTTTTCAATGCAACATGACACTCAGATGTGTTCCTTTTCAATGCTCAGCACATTTGTAAAATGTGCACCCTCTCACACATTTGAAATGTGTTTGACTATTTGATGACATGTACATGTGACACAATAATGTTACCTTCATCTCTGCCACAAGTTTCATCTTGGCGTCTTCCACTTTCCTCTTCAGGTTGTCGATCTCATGGCTCTCTGTCATGATCTGGATGATCAGCTCATTCTGAAATACATTATTATGCTCGTTCATTGTCACTCGACTCAAATCAGGGTTATTAACAGGAATCACGAGATCACTGAAAATCACCTCGGACATTAAATCAGCTATTCAAGAAAAACTTTTACATTTGGCTGAGGACTGCTGTCCACATGTGCAGCATCTTTTGAACATGTACTTTATGACATTTACTGGGAACAGACTATAGAATCAAGCACTACTTTAACACACCTTCATGGATGATTTCCCCTGCCGCCTCAGTTTGCCTCTGCCATCCCTGGCCTGTAGCTGGTGCAAGAGCTTGTTGTAAAATATCTCCAGTTCCTGTCGTAAGTTCCTCAGGGTGTCTTCCAGTGGTGCTGTGGCCTTCTTGGTCTCAAAGTATTTCTTTTTCCAACTGTCACGTGCTTCAAGTTGAAGGGGGGAAGAAAAGAGCAACATGTAGCTACCTTAGTTTCATGTGTCAATTTCAACCTTTTTCAGAGATGAAAGGATCGCTGTTTTGAGACTCAGTTGATCTATTATTGAGTTTATTTTGATGACAAATACAACTGCAACAATCGAGGGTTTGTCTGATCCAAAAGAAGCTAACAAGTATAGGTTCTGCGCTAGAAAAGTTCTCCTTGCAAGGTTCCTTGAAGAACCCAATATTGCCGCTGTCAGGTGAAAACGTATTTAATAGCCTACCAACATTTCAGGAGCTCAGAGAAAACAGTTGTGCTTTTCGCTTGACCACCACACATTTTTCTACCCAATGGGGTTTGAAATGGTTTTATAAAGCCAAGGACGATACAATACTTGTTGAAATCAAGTAGTCATACAGGATTAATGCTATTGACTATACAGAAGCCATATAACCTTGTTTACAACTCAAAAATCAAGACAATCAATTGAAGGGAAAACATGACACAAAGTGGATTTTCATGACAACAGCGACATATAGAGGTTTGTGCAGGTATTACCAGGCTCCCTGGTAACATTCTTACAGGAAACTTCTAGGGTTCCCAGATGGTTGCAAACTGAAGACCCTCTACAGGTTCCTTGAAGCCCTTTAGCTCTTTAATATACAGCGTGTTGCACCTACCTTGGTTCCTTCGGTGCCTGTTTTGAGCCAACAAGTCTTTCCCCTTCCTCAGCAGCTCCTGCCTCGTCCATTCCAGACGCTTTCTCTCCTCCCTCACCAGCTTGATTCCCTCGATCAGTTCTTCTCCTTCAAGAGACAAAGTGTCAGCTGCGTGAAAGGAGAGTGATCATCAGTGTTGATGCTGGAGATGTGACTGAGGTGTCAGCTTCAGAGTGATCAGTGTTGATGCTGGAGATGTGACTGAGGTGTCAGCTAGAGAGTGATCAGTGTTGATGCTGGAGATGTGACTGAGGTGTCAGCTAGAGAGTGATCAGTGTTGATGCTGGAGATGTGACTGAGGTGTCAGCTAGAGAGTGATCATCAGTGTTGATGCTGGAGATGTGACTGAGGTGACAGCTTCAGAGTGATCAGTGTTGATGCTGGAGATGTGACTGAGGTGTCAGCTTCAGAGTGATCAGTGTTGATGCTGGAGATGTGACTGAGGTGACAGCTTCAGAGTGATCAGTGTTGATGCTGGAGATGTGACTGAGGTGTCAGCTTGAGAGTGATCAGTGTTGATGCTGGAGATGTGACTGAGGTGACAGCTTCAGAGTGATCAGTGTTGATGCTGGAGATGTGACTGAGGTGACAGCTTCAGAGTGATCAGTGTTGATGCTGGAGATGTGACTGAGGTGTCAGCTTGAGAGTGATCAGTGTTGATGCTGGAGATGTGACTGAGGTGTCAGCTTCAGAGTGATCAGTGTTGATGCTGGAGATGTGACTGAGGTGTCAGCTTCAGAGTGATCAGTGTTGATGCTGGAGATGTGACTGAGGTGACAGCTTGAGAGTGATCAGTGTTGATGCTGGAGATGTGACTGAGGTGACAGCTTGAGAGTGATCAGTGTTGATGCTGGAGATGTGACTGAGGTGACAGCTTCAGAGTGATCAGTGTTGATCCTGGAGATGTGACTGAGGTGTCAGCTTCAGAGTGATCAGTGTTGATGCTGGAGATGTGACTGAGGTGTCAGCTAGAGAGTGATCAGTGTTGATGCTGGAGATGTGACTGAGGTGTCAGCTTCAGAGTGATCAGTGTTGATGCTGGAGATGTGACTGAGGTGACAGCTTGAGAGTGATCAGTGTTGATGCTGGAGATGTGACTGAGGTGACAGCTTGAGAGTGATCAGTGTTGATGCTGGAGATGTGACTGAGGTGACAGCTTGAGAGTGATCAGTGTTGATGCTGGAGATGTGACTGAGGTGCCGGCTTACTGTTTGTCTGACAGACTGGAGAGGCAGCAGTTTTGTGGGTGGCCAGCAGGGCCAAGTCTGGGGCCAAGTCAGGGTCCGGGGGTGGAGTGGGACACTGAACGGGTGGAGGCGGCACACCCGGGCGCTCCATCACCTTGAAATGGCAATGAACAGAACAACGTGAGAGCCTTCACCTCAGTTGATTTTCATGGATTGCTTCTGGATCTCAGCTCTTTGTTCCCCACAAAGACCTCACACACTCGGCCAACCCACCGGCTGGCCGAGGAATTCGGAGTAGTCGCAAAGCCCATTGGTTTACAGGAGCTTGCTCACTTCCTGCTTGTTTAAAAAGCCGCTGTATAAAACTCCTCCGGGTTTCCAGAACAACCTTTCTTGGAATTTTACACTTGAGGGAAAAGGCTGAAGTAGATTTTTGATTGAGACTCTTTTAAAATTGTTTTGTCAAACCAAGAATAGTAATAATGACATAATGACATACCGCAGCATGGGGCTTATTCCTGATGGACTTCAGTGCCTGTGTATATTTAGATTTCCTGAGCCTGCAAGGAGACACATTATTAGTAGTATAAGTGGCAGTAGTAGTAGTAGCATGTGTAGTATTATAAGTGCAGTAGTAGTAGTATGTTGATTGGGGAACACACAGTAGTCTTACAGTTTGAACCTGCTGCATTAGCTGTGCACAGTGTGAAGTACCTGTCTGGTACATTAACTGTGCACAGTGTGAAGTACCTGTCTGGTACATTAGCTGTGCACAGTGTGAAGTACCTGTCTGGTACATTAGCTGTGCACAGTGTGAAGTGTCTGTCTGGTGCATTAGCTGTGCACAGTGTGAAGTGTCTGGTGCATTAGCTGTGCACAGTGTGAAGTGTCTGGTACATTAGCTGTGCACAGTGTGAAGTGTCTGGTGCATTAGCTGTGCACAGTGTGAAGTGTCTGTCTGGTGCATTAGCTGTGCACAGTGTGAAGTACCTGTCTGGTACATTAGCTGTGCACAGTGTGAAGTGTCTGGTGCATTAGCTGTGCACAGTGTGAAGTGTCTGGTACATTAGCTGTACACAGTGTGAAGTGTCTGGTACATTAGCTGTGCACAGTGTGAAGTACCTGTCTGGTGCATTAGCTGTGCACAGTGTGAAGTGTCTGGTACATTAACTGTGCACAGTGTGAAGTACCTGTCTGGTGCATTAGCTGTGCACAGTGTGAAGTGTCTGGTGCATTAGCTGTGCACAGTGTGAAGTGTCTGTCTGGTGCATTAGCTGTGCACAGTGTGAAGTGTCTGGTACATTAACTGTGCACAGTGTGAAGTACCTGTCTGGTGCATTAGCTGTGCACAGTGTGAAGTGTCTGGTGCATTAGCTGTGCACAGTGTGAAGTGTCTGTCTGGTGCATTAGCTGTGCACAGTGTGAAGTGTCTGTCTGGTACATTAGCTGTGCACAGTGTGAAGTACCTGTCTGGTACATTAGCTGTGCACAGTGGGAAGTACCTGTCTGGTACATTAGCTGTGCACAGTGTGAAGTGTCTGGTACATTAGCTGTGCACAGTGTGAAGTGTCTGTCTGGTGCATTAGCTGTGCACAGTGTGAAGTGTCTGGTACATTAGCTGTGCACAGTGTGAAGTGTCTGGTACATTAGCTGTGCACAGTGTGAAGTGTCTGGTACATTAGCTGTGCACAGTGTGAAGTACCTGTCTGGTACATTAACTGTGCACAGTGTGAAGTACCTGTCTGTTACATTAGCTGTGCACAGTGTGAAGTGTCTGGTACATTAGCTGTGCACAGTGTGAAGTGTCTGTCTGGTGCATTAGCTGTGCACAGTGTGAAGTGTCTGTCTGGTACATTAGCTGTGCACAGTGTGAAGTGTCTGTCTGGTACATTAGCTGTGCACAGTGTGAAGTGTCTGTCTGGTGCATTAGCTGTGCACAGTGTGAAGTGTCTGTCTGGTACATTAGCTGTGCACAGTGTGAAGTACCTGTCTGGTACATTAGCTGTGCACAGTGTGAAGTGTCTGTCTGGTACATTAGCTGTGCACAGTGTGAAGTGTCTGTCTGGTACATTAGCTGTGCACAGTGTGAAGTGTCTGTCTGGTACATTAGCTGTACACAGTGTGAAGTGTCTGTCTGGTGCATTAGCTGTGCACAGTGTGAAGTGTCTGGTACATTAGCTGTGCACAGTGTGAAGTACCTGTCTGGTACATTAGCTGTGCACAGTGTGAAGTACCTGTCTGGTACATTAGCTGTGCACAGTGTGAAGTGTCTGGTGCATTAACTGTGCACAGTGTGAAGTACCTGTCTGGTACATTAGCTGTGCACAGTGTGAAGTGTCTGGTGCATTAGCTGTGCACAGTGTGAAGTGTCTGGTACATTAGCTGTGCACAGTGTGAAGTGTCTGGTACATTAGCTGTGCACAGTGTGAAGTGTCTGGTGCATTAGCTGTGCACAGTGTGAAGTGTCTGTCTGGTGCATTAGCTGTGCACAGTGTGAAGTACCTGTCTGGTACATTAGCTGTGCACAGTGTGAAGTGTCTGGTGCATTAGCTGTGCACAGTGTGAAGTGTCTGGTACATTAGCTGTACACAGTGTGAAGTGTCTGGTACATTAGCTGTGCACAGTGTGAAGTACCTGTCTGGTGCATTAGCTGTGCACAGTGTGAAGTGTCTGGTACATTAACTGTGCACAGTGTGAAGTACCTGTCTGGTGCATTAGCTGTGCACAGTGTGAAGTGTCTGGTGCATTAGCTGTGCACAGTGTGAAGTGTCTGTCTGGTGCATTAGCTGTGCACAGTGTGAAGTGTCTGTCTGGTACATTAGCTGTGCACAGTGTGAAGTACCTGTCTGGTACATTAGCTGTGCACAGTGTGAAGTACCTGTCTGGTACATTAGCTGTGCACAGTGTGAAGTGTCTGGTACATTAGCTGTGCACAGTGTGAAGTGTCTGTCTGGTGCATTAGCTGTGCACAGTGTGAAGTGTCTGGTACATTAGCTGTGCACAGTGTGAAGTGTCTGGTACATTAGCTGTGCACAGTGTGAAGTGTCTGGTACATTAGCTGTGCACAGTGTGAAGTACCTGTCTGGTACATTAACTGTGCACAGTGTGAAGTACCTGTCTGTTACATTAGCTGTGCACAGTGTGAAGTGTCTGGTACATTAGCTGTGCACAGTGTGAAGTGTCTGTCTGGTGCATTAGCTGTGCACAGTGTGAAGTGTCTGTCTGGTACATTAGCTGTGCACAGTGTGAAGTGTCTGTCTGGTACATTAGCTGTGCACAGTGTGAAGTGTCTGTCTGGTGCATTAGCTGTGCACAGTGTGAAGTGTCTGTCTGGTACATTAGCTGTGCACAGTGTGAAGTACCTGTCTGGTACATTAGCTGTGCACAGTGTGAAGTGTCTGTCTGGTACATTAGCTGTGCACAGTGTGAAGTGTCTGTCTGGTACATTAGCTGTGCACAGTGTGAAGTGTCTGGTGCATTAGCTGTGCACAGTGTGAAGTGTCTGTCTGGTACATTAGCTGTACACAGTGTGAAGTGTCTGGTGCATTAGCTGTGCACAGTGTGAAGTGTCTGGTACATTAGCTGTGCACAGTGTGAAGTGTCTGTCTGGTACATTAGCTGTGCACAGTGTGAAGTGTCTGGTGCATTAGCTGTGCACAGTGTGAAGTGTCTGGTACATTAGCTGTGCACAGTGTGAAGTGTCTGGTGCATTAGCTGTGCACAGTGTGAAGTGTCTGTCTGGTACATTAGCTGTACACAGTGTGAAGTGTCTGGTACATTAGCTGTGCACAGTGTGAAGTGTCTGTCTGGTACATTAGCTGTGCACAGTGTGAAGTGTCTGGTGCATTAGCTGTGCACAGTGTGAAGTGTCTGGTACATTAGCTGTACACAGTGTGAAGTGTCTGGTGCATTAGCTGTGCACAGTGTGAAGTGTCTGTCTGGTACATTAGCTGTACACAGTGTGAGTGTCTGGTGCATTAGCTGTGCACAGTGTGAAGTACCTGTCTGGTACATTAGCTGTACACAGTGTGAAGTGTCTGGTACATTAGCTGTGCACAGTGTGAAGTGTCTGTCTGGTACATTAGCTGTGCACAGTGTGAAGTGTCTGGTGCATTAGCTGTGCACAGTGTGAAGTGTCTGGTACATTAGCTGTACACAGTGTGAAGTGTCTGGTACATTAGCTGTGCACAGTGTGAAGTGTCTGTCTGGTACATTAGCTGTGCACAGTGTGAAGTGTCTGGTGCATTAGCTGTGCACAGTGTGAAGTGTCTGGTGCATTAGCTGTGCACAGTGTGAAGTACCTGTCTGGTACATTAGCTGTACACAGTGTGAAGTACCTGTCTGGTACATTAGCTGTGCACAGTGTGAAGTACCTGTCTGGTACATTAGCTGTGCACAGTGTGAAGTGTCTGGTGCATTAGCTGTGCACAGTGTGAAGTGTCTGGTACATTAGCTGTGCACAGTGTGAAGTGTCTGGTGCATTAGCTGTGCACAGTGTGAAGTACCTGTCTGGTACATTAGCTGTGCACAGTGTGAAGTGTCTGTCTGGTGCATTAGCTGTGCACAGTGTGAAGTACCTGTCTGGTACATTAGCTGTGCACAGTGTGAAGTACCTGTCTGGTACATTAGCTGTGCACAGTGTGAAGTGTCTGGTACATTAGCTGTGCACAGTGTGAAGTGTCTGTCTGGTGCATTAGCTGTGCACAGTGTGAAGTACCTGTCTGGTACATTAGCTGTGCACAGTGTGAAGTACCTGTCTGGTACATTAGCTGTGCACAGTGTGAAGTGTCTGGTGCATTAGCTGTGCACAATGTGAAGTACCTGTCTGGTGCATTAGCTGTGCACAGTGTGAAGTGTCTGGTGCATTAGCTGTGCACAGTGTGAAGTGTCTGGTACATTAGCTGTGCACAGTGTGAAGTGTCTGGTGCATTAGCTGTACACAGTGTGAAGTGTCTGGTGCATTAACTGTGCACAGTGTGAAGTACCTGTCTGGTGCATTAGCTGTGCACAGTGTGAAGTGTCTGGTGCATTAGCTGTGCACAGTGTGAAGTACCTGTCTGGTACATTAGCTGTGCACAGTGTGAAGTGTCTGGTGCATTAGCTGTGCACAGTGTGAAGTGTCTGTCTGGTACATTAGCTGTACACAGTGTGAAGTACCTGTCTGGTACATTAGCTGTGCACAGTGTGAAGTACCTGTCTGGTACATTAGCTGTGCACAGTGTGAAGTACCTGTCTGGTACATTAGCTGTGCACAGTGTGAAGTACCTGTCTGGTACATTAGCTGTGCACAGTGTGAAGTACCTGTCTGGTACATTAGCTGTGCACAGTGTGAAGTACCTGTCTGGTACATTAGCTGTGCACAGTGTGAAGTACCTGTCTGGTACATTAGCTGTGCACAGTGTGAAGTGTCTGGTACATTAGCTGTGCACAGTGTGAAGTGTCTGGTACATTAGCTGTGCACAGTGTGAAGTGTCTGGTACATTAGCTGTGCACAGTGTGAAGTACCTGTCTGGTACATTAGCTGTGCACAGTGTGAAGTACCTGTCTGGTACATTAGCTGTGCACAGTGTGAAGTACCTGTCTGGTACATTAGCTGTGCACAGTGTGAAGTACCTGTCTGGTACATTAGCTGTGCACAGTGTGAAGTACCTGTCTGGTACATTAGCTGTACACAGTGTGAAGTACCTGTCTGGTACATTAGCTGTGCACAGTGTGAAGTACCTGTCTGGTACATTAGCTGTGCACAGTGTGAAGTACCTGTCTGGTACATTAGCTGTGCACAGTGTGAAGTGTCTGGTACATTAGCTGTGCACAGTGTGAAGTGTCTGGTACATTAGCTGTGCACAGTGTGAAGTACCTGTCTGGTACATTAGCTGTGCACAGTGTGAAGTACCTGTCTGGTACATTAGCTGTGCACAGTGTGAAGTACCTGTCTGGTACATTAGCTGTGCACAGTGTGAAGTGTCTGGTGCATTAGCTGTGCACAGTGTGAAGTACCTGTCTGGTGCATTAGCTGTGCACAGTGTGAAGTGTCTGGTGCATTAGCTGTGCACAGTGTGAAGTGTCTGGTACATTAGCTGTGCACAGTGTGAAGTGTCTGGTGCATTAGCTGTACACAGTGTGAAGTGTCTGGTGCATTAACTGTGCACAGTGTGAAGTACCTGTCTGGTGCATTAGCTGTGCACAGTGTGAAGTGTCTGGTGCATTAGCTGTGCACAGTGTGAAGTACCTGTCTGGTACATTAGCTGTGCACAGTGTGAAGTGTCTGGTGCATTAGCTGTGCACAGTGTGAAGTACCTGTCTGGTACATTAGCTGTGCACAGTGTGAAGTGTCTGGTGCATTAGCTGTGCACAGTGTGAAGTGTCTGCTGCATTAGCTGTGCACAGTGTGAAGTGTCTGGTACATTAGCTGTGCACAGTGTGAAGTGTCTGGTGCATTAGCTGTACACAGTGTGAAGTGTCTGGTGCATTAGCTGTACACAGTGTGAAGTGTCTGGTGCATTATCTGTGCACAGTGTGAAGTACCTGTCTGGTACATTAGCTGTGCACAGTGTGAAGTACCTGTCTGGTACATTAGCTGTGCACAGTGTGAAGTGTCTGGTGCATTAGCTGTGCACAGTGTGAAGTGTCTGCTGCATTAGCTGTGCACAGTGTGAAGTGTCTGGTACATTAGCTGTGCACAGTGTGAAGTGTCTGGTGCATTAGCTGTGCACAGTGTGAAGTGTCTGGTGCATTAGCTGCGCACAGTGTGAAGTACCTGTCTGGTACATTAGCTGTGCACAGTGTGAAGTGTCTGGTGCATTAGCTGTGCACAGTGTGAAGTGTCTGGTACATTAGCTGTGCACAGTGTGAAGTGTCTGGTACATTAGCTGTGCACAGTGTGAAGTACCTGTCTGGTGCATTAGCTGTACACAGTGTGAAGTACCTGTCTGGTGCATTAGCTGTACACAGTGTGAAGTACCTGTCTGGTACATTAGCTGTGCACAGTGTGAAGTGTCTGGTACATTAGCTGTGCACAGTGTGAAGTGTATGGTACATTAGCTGTGCACAGTGTGAAGTACCTGTCTGGTGCATTAGCTGTACACAGTGTGAAGTACCTGTCTGGTGCATTAGCTGTACACAGTGTGAAGTGTCTGGTACATTAGCTGTGCACTAGGGCTGTTGAAACGAATTTTGATATTCGAATATTATTCGAATTGAATAATTATGAACGAAATTCGATTATTAATTTTTTTTAAAAACGAATATTTAATTTTTTAATTTTTTAATTTTTTTAATTTTTTTTTATTTTTTTTTATTTTTTTAGAACACTAGAACAGTGACAAGTTCTGACAACATACTTGAAGAAAAGAGTGTTAACTGAAGTTGACTGTTGAAGCTGCTATACTGATGTAAACCTACCTGTAGCTCTTAAAATGTATGTTCATTCATTGTTAACTGAAGTTGACTGTTGAAGCTGCTATACTGAATGTAAACATGTAGCTCTTAAGTGCAATACGTGACTGATTTTTTTTTGTTCATGGCTCATTGTTGTTTTGGCAAAGTTTACTTATTTGTTTATTGATAAGGAGCTCAAACAAAGGCTGTGTCTTTTTTTATTATCAATTATTTTATTTTAGCATTTCAGACAGCACCAATACATCACTGATGAATATTAACTAAGCTCTGGTTATCTGACCTATTTTCTAATGCAATGAATGTATGTACATTGTACAAGGAACATGTTTTCTTAAATAAACATCATTGCTGGACTATTTGTGATAAGCCTAATATTATTTTGAATATTCATCCACCATTCACTTTTCCATCTACATTTGGTAAAATGCTTAGAAAAAGTTTTACTTGGTCAAACCCAAAGATTCAGCTATATTTAGAATCAGAACATAACATAAGAGAAGACAACAATTCACTCAGACCAATTTTTTTTTTTTTTTTTTTTTTTTTTTTTATTCAATTAAAAATTAATTAAAATATTCGAATATAATTCGAATATTAAAATGTATAAAGCACTGAAATTCGAATTTGATTATAGAGGGAGATTGACAGCCCTACTGTGCACAGTGTGAAGTGTCTGGTGCATTAGCTGTGCACAGTGTGAAGTGTCTGGTACATTAGCTGTGCACAGTGTGAAGTGTCTGGTACATTAGCTGTGCACAGTGTGAAGTGTCTGGTGCATTAGCTGTGCACAGTGTGAAGTACCTGTCTTGGGGGAGAGAGAGGCCTGAATCTCCGTCTTCCAGTGACTCGGCTACTCCTGAATCTCTGGCCGCTCTGTTTTGCCTGAAGCGCTGTTTCTTCTTGCCGCCGGTTTCTCCTTTCGCTGGCAACTCCTTCACTTGAGCTGGACCAACTGCAGACAGTTGTCCAGTTTGTAGCAAATGGAAGAGTTAAATTGCTAAATGAGATAGCTACCATTTGAAGAAAAAAAAATACATCTGTTGTAATCAATAAGAGTTTACAAAATGATTGATGTGATAGAAAAGTCAGTTATTAGCTTTCTTAATAGCTTTGCTAACAAATGGTAATATGTTGTAACGTGTATTAAAGGAACAATTAAAGCTCAGAGCCCCCCTCTCGCCTACGTTACAAACCCCCCCCCCCCCCCCCCCCCCCCCTTTCCCAGACTCGGAGCTGGCGTGCTCGCGTAGGTTGCCAGGTGTAAACAGAAAGAAAACACACACAGTTTCCATTCTCAGAGACTGAAGAGCGTGAAGCCAAACAGTAGTATTCAGTGTCTGGTTCTGATGTCCTGTGTCCGGTTCATGTATCGTGCCGTAATCGCCACATTTAACACAATCCATACTCCCATTGTGTTACTTCCATTAGCTGAGCCTGCAGCTCATAGCATCAGAATAGTAAATGTTGGATGAGCTACGTATATTCACAGTCTCCATATTTCAAATGCATCTCCAATATTTAGCACAGCTCTGGTCATGGAGCTTTTTAGAAAGGGGACAATCTATCTCTTCTATCTATCTTTGCCGGCTGTGTTTGCATACAGATTGGCTGCATATCTGGGGCCTGCACAAAGCCAGATTAGTGGCTTTTAGCAAGGTAACTTCAGGTTTAACCCTGGGTTTGCCGTCCTACGAATCTAGTTCACTTCTTACCGGGTAGATCACTGTGGCAACTTATGCTGAACGGCTAACCTGCTCCGGATCAGTTTCAGTTAAGAGGATCAGATCAAAACGCATGAAAGGACTGCTTCTGACCAATCAGCTCTCTGGAAACAGGCAGTCACCATTTCCACAGGTTCCCAATATGAAACTATAATGTATTCAAATGAAGATTTAAAAAATAATCCTCTTGAATTAACTGACAGTGAAGTGCAACGTGCGTGTGTGTGTGTGTGTGTGTGTGTGTGTGTGTGTGTGTGTGTGTGTGTGTGTGTGTGTGTGTGTGTGTGTGTGTGTAGGCTATATATATATATATATATATATATATATATATATATATATATATATATATATATATATGAAGTGCAACAGTGATGTGCAACGTGCGTGTGTGTGTGTGTGTGTGTGTGTGTGTGTGTGTGTGTGTAGGCTATATATATATATATATGTATATATGTATATATATATATACATATACATATATATATATATACATACATATATATCCGTAAAGGATATTTCAAATTACTGTAGCATTGTTGCCGGAGAAGCCAGTGAACTGATCATGTTTCATACATTTCTGATAACATATGGTAATTTTCTGATTTAGTACAGTAAATATATTACATATTGTTCCTTTAAGTGGCAAGAAAAAAATATTGAGCAATGTATATCAGCAGCAATTCATCTTCCAAAATGGATGTAGCCTACATCCTGATGTAGCCTACATCAGATCTAAATGAACCCCTCGATCATAAATACTAGCACAAACAATACTCTTTCTGCAGGGTGTGGGTTCAAATCATGAATGAACTATCAATTCAATTCAACAGAGGAATTTGAATTTGAAAAAACCTTACAGGAAACAGAATTGGAATTTAATTGGAAGTTGAATATATGTGTAAATGTCCACGTTTGATTGTTTTCATGTAAATGGGGTCTATTGGCCATGAATTCCAATGGGTGTAAAACGTGTGTGGTAATGGGTTGGGTTGAAGTTGGCTAAAAAAGTGTAAGAGAATCGGGTGATAATTTATACTTTATGCTTTATGAGACCAACCAGCCGGACAAAAGTTCCATGGTCAATGGGAAGACAATACGAGGGTTAATCTGTGGCGTGTCCACATTGCACCAAACCCGACACCTGCTTGTGCGAACTGTGTAACGTGACACGTGTGGACATATGTGTGTGTGTGTGTGTGTGTGTGTGTGTGTGTGTGTGTGTGTGTGTGTGGGAAGAGGGGGGGGGGGGTTGTCTGTCTGTCTCAGGACTGTCAACAGTGGTTCTCAACATGGGGTCCGGGGACCACCAGGGGGTCCCCAGCAAATTGATGAATTGTTCAACTCCAGCGGTATTTAATTTAGAAGAAGTTGTTGGAGAATGTTGAGGAATGACTGTTTTGATCGTTTTTTATGTGATTTTTTTGCGATAGAATTGCGGCAACTGGCAACAATTGCAAGTTGAGGAAAAATGTGTAACCTAATGGCAGCTTCTATCTATATCAAATCAATTTGAGTATGTGGGCGATATGTATGTTTCAATTCTGTGTCCGGCCACAGCTACGTAAAGGGCACCAGTGCGGGTGACCTGACAGAGCCGGATTTTTTAATTAGGCTAATTAGCTAATGATGTGATGTCATCAGTGATGATGTCAAAAGTGATGTCATAAGGGTGCACAGTGCGCACACACACACACACACAAGGAGGCATTGTGTGACATCAGTAATGATGGAGCCGGATCTTCGATGTGATGTAATCAGTGATGATGTCATCAGTCATGAGTTATCAGTGATGTGATGTCATCAGTGAAGATCTCATCAGTGATGAGTCATCAGTTAGCTTCAGCTAGTTTCTCAAAATTGCAATTTGTGACTTTTATGTGTTTAATTGTGGGAATTTAAAGAAATTGCAAGCCCCCGCAAATATTGTGGAGATTGGTTGAATTTGCATTTTTATTGTGATTGCAAAAATCGCAATTTCCTGTAGGGACTGACTTACCACATCTGAAATGACACTTACAATATCTTTTTATTTGAAAGATAATGTTTGATTTTAATGTTTAGCAAGTCAAGACAACCTCTCTTAAAAGTGGAATGGAAATCAAATCAGTTTCAAATTAAATTCTAATGTGCTTCCTTAGTGTTGGCTGCACATTCCAAATCCAACTCCAGGAATTGAATCTCTATCAATTGTTCAAATGTTATCTTTATTCTGTATATTCTTGCTACTGTTGTGTCAGCTAGAATTAGCTAGATATTTTCTGTGAAGCCCTCTGAGACATGCTTGTGAATTAGGGCTATATAAATAAACTTGACTTGACTTGACTTGAGTTCACCATGAATTCTCAATTCACTCCATGATTGGCCCCACGCCTCGACTTCCTGCCTCAAGGTAAAACGTTGTATTGTAGCTTTGTACCTTTAGTCTGGGGGTTCATGCTCTGGTTCTGGGGCCTCCTGGGGCGAGGCTGCTCCTCCGCCCAGTCAGGCTTGTGGGAGAAGAGCAGCTGCTCCTCGTGCTCTCCCTCTGCCTCTGTAGAGCTGCAGCTCTCCTCCTCGTCCCCCTGCTCCTCGTCCCCCTGCTCCAGGCTGTGGGTGGGAGGTGGCTGCTGGGCACACTGGGGGATGAGGGGGAATTTAACAGGCTCCTTTGTCCTGTCTGTTGGCAGGCTGCGGGTCTTGGGGGGGTAGCAGTGGTCTGGGGAGCTGCTGCGGGTATCTGGGCTGAGAGAGCGGGAACAGACACTGCTGTCACTCTCCACCAGGGGCAGCAGGTAGAGCTCTGGCTGCGCGGCCTGCCCAGAGAGCACAGGGACGCATGAGACTCATCAGATGCTGGCGAGAAGCAACATCAGACCACATCAAACGACACATGAAGTGAATTATTATAATTCATATATATTCATATATATTCATATAGCAACAGAGTGACAACAGTGGCTTTAGATTTATAGACATTTTTCGTTAGCAAAAGGTGTGCGATCTACTTTGTGATCCTTATAAAGCAAAAACCCACAAGAAGAAAGAACGTGTATTTTTGAATAGTACCGGACCGGTATTCACTTTTTTGGGTTGTTTTCGAGTTTCAAGCAATTGACATCAGTGTGATTGTTCTTGCTGTTCAGTGTGTGGATTGATATCACTTTGAGAAGACAGGCAACCTGTTTCACAAGGTCAACAGAGTAGAAACAAATGCAAAACATTTAAAGAGTGCATTTTACATACGTAAGGTGGAGCGAATGTCTTCACTTTCAGATCCCTCTCCTGTTTGCTTTTGACCTGTAATATGAAAGAAAACGTGGCTGTTGTAAGAAACATGATGACAGTCTCCTGTGTGCGTGCTCTCTGCTTACAATGCACATACGTAGCTCCTGTCCTGTGTGTGCTTTACAGCCATGACAGCCATGACCGTGCACTTGACTCATGAACTTGTGAATCAAACTGTCAGCATTGTGTCTTGCTGTATGCCACTGCACTAAACGGACAGCTGCACTCACTCACCAGAGCTAAGCTGCACTCACTCACCAGAGCTAAGCTGCACTCACTCACCAGAGCCAAGCTGCACTCACTCACCAGAGCCAAGCTTCACTCACTCACCAGAGCCAAGCTTCACTCACTCACCAGAGCTAAGCTGCACTCACCAGAGCCAAGCTTCACTCACTCACCAGAGCTAAGCTACACTCACCAGAGCCAAGCTTCACTCACTCACCAGAGCCAAGCTTCACTCACTCACCAGAGCCAAGCTTCACTCACTCACCAGAGCCAAGCTGCACTCACCAGAGCCAAGCTTCACTCACTCACCAGAGCCAAGCTGCACTCACTCACCACAGCCAAGCTTCACTCACTCACCAGAGCCAAGCTGCACTCACTCACCACAGCCAAGCTTCACTCACCACAGCCAAGCTTCACTCACTCACCAGAGCTAAGCTTCACTCACTCACCAGAGCCAAGCTTCACTCACTCACCAGAGCCAAGCTTCACTCACTCACCAGAGCCAAGCTTCACTCACTCACCAGAGCCAAGCTTCACTCACTCACCAGAGCCAAGCTGCACTCACTCACCAGAGCCAAGCTTCACTCACTCACCAGAGCCAAGCTGCACTCACTCACCAGAGCCAAGCTGCACTCACCAGAGCCAAGCTGCACTCACTCACCACAGCCAAGCTTCACTCACCAGAGCCAAGCTGCACTCACTCACCAGAGCCAAGCTGCACTCACTCACCACAGCCAAGCTTCACTCACCAGAGCAAGGCTGCGTCCCACACATTTCAGGAAGGAGAATTTATCTGCGCTCCTCTCGGTTCCAAGAAGAAGGCCGAGCTCGCTCCTCAGAGTCTTCAGGGTGATATCAGGATAGACCCTGATGGAAAGCAAATTGAGACACTTTTCATAAGGTGAGATCAACAACACACACACACACACACACACACACACACACACACACACACACACACACACACACACACACACACACACACACACACGCAGTTTTCTTTTTTCTTTTATAGCTATACATGTCCATGTATATGTGTATTAACATCAAGAGTAGGCTATTCCCTACCACTCAATAGGTAAAGTAAGTCACCCTGTCCTAAGGAGTTAAACCAACAACAATTTCCTGAATTTGGGTTTTCCAGAGTACGGAGGTCTGAGGAGCATTAGAACTACACGTGAAAAATATTAATGATTCATTCTAAGAAATATCCAACTGGATTCCTTCAGGATTGGTTCAGCAAGTCAATAGGATTCTCATTATTGGAGTTCTGAAATTAATCTCAGAATTCTGACTTTATTCTCAGAATATCAGAACTCTGACTTTAACTCACAATTCTGACTTTAATATCAGAACTCAAATATGAGGATTGGGATAACTTCAGAAGGAATCATCTTGTCCTTTTTCACCATGGTCTTTATCGACATCATGGAACGTCTGTGTGTCCCATAATGGTCTAAATATTGTTTCAGTGGTTTTTACACCCCGATAAGAATACAATTCTGGGGAAACATATACCCATATTTATCGGGGGACATTCAAATTGTCCGATTTAAAAAGATTGAATATCACCACAAAATATCGTCTATCAACAGCTTAAATCAAAGAAAATTCCATATAGCCGATCTTATTGGCCTTTAAAAACCTGTATTGGCTAATTTAAACTTCCTATAGGCTGAATCAATACTGAGATGTGCCTGTTAGCACACCTTTGTCTTTGTCACTGAACTGTGACTCAGTGCAGATAGCCTACTGTAGCTGTGTATGTATGGAACACCCACTCATCCTCTAAAACACGTTGTACAGTAACTGTTATATTTGAACAGTTTCTCCACTCCTCTGAGTTTGACATCTTCAAGCATCTGAAATCTGACCTGATGAAGCCGGCAGATATGAAGCTCTCTATGGCCTCAGCAGGGACTTTATTCAGCTTGATATTCCACTGGTCATCTGGCACACACAGCACATGCAGCTCCACCAACTGAACAAAGTCAACACAACATGGGTCATCTGGCACACACAGCACATGCAGCTCCACAAACTGAACAAAGTCAACACAACATGGATCATATGGCACACACAGCACATGCAGCTCCACAAACTGAACAAAGTCAACACAACATGGAGCAGGATTTTTCAATTGATATGATTAGCAAAGAACTACACGTTTGCTAATAATGAAATATATGTATTCCTGTAGGCTAAATATGACTCAACTGTTCCAAAAGTCGTATATAGGCATATAATGACATTCCTATTAGGCTGGAATATAGCCTATAAATCATAGGTAGGTTATAGGCCCTACAGTAGGCTATTACAGTTTTATCTCTATTTTTTTATCTCTATATTTTACTAGAAGAAATCCTGCTTCGCTTTTGATTGCAATTTGCATTTTTACTTTTGTCAATTAATTTGATGGAAAACACTTTGAGTTGCATTCTGTTTGAATGGTGCTATATAACAAACTGGGAATTATCCTTACTTCCACCAGGCTGCTTGTAGCCTATAATACTTCAACATGTCCAGTTTATTCTCAATAGCCTCCAAATGATAAAACAATAGTTTTAGTAGGCTCGCCTGTCAACATACCTTGCTACTTGTCGGTCTCGGTCTCCCCCCCTCCATTCTCAGTCCACTTCAGCGTAGGGCACAACAGCCAGCCATCCCGTTACTTCTGTTATTCGCCCTGTTGGCGCTGGCCGGGGTGAAGGCGTGACTGCTAAGTAACAATCCTGTGTAATCAAACACAGAGAGTGCCAGCTCTGTTGTGCGCTCCACCCTCTGCTCTGCTCACCACCAGGCTAGGCTGTGACACTTGAGCAGTTTGTGTTTAGATTTTATATTTAGATGTAGACTATTTAGATTTTTGCTATGGATTGGCTTCTATTTTTCGGTAGTTTTGAGTTTAGTTTGGTTTATTTAGTTAGGCTTTGTACTTGACTCAGAGGAAAATGTGTCCTCAGCAGTCGACAATTTAGGTGCCCAGTTCAATAAATAAATAAATAAATAAATAAATAAATAAATAAATAAATAAATAAATAAATAAATAAATAAATACACGCACGCACGCAGCAGCAGCAGCAGCAGCACCACCACCACCAGAGGTCGCAATTCCAATCTGCGTACACGGATGCTACATTTCAGGTACTGTCGGAATTCATTTTAATTATGGTTTGCACGCACCCATAATGCAATGGACTGTTAATGGAACGCATCCATTAACGCGCATTTGCCCCACTGTACTCTGCCCTATTCCCCTCTTTTCCGCTGCAGCACAAAACAATTCAATTGATTAACAACAGCCACAAAACCCCTAATAAACTAGTAAAAAACAATATGGTTTCAGCCGCTTCGGGGCTTGAACCTCTAAATATTACGTTTGTAACATGGTACAGTGGTACACTAACACTTTCTTGTCATTTCCAACCGAAATAGCTCGAATGCGCGCGTCAAGTCGAATTTACAAATTGAAAACTTTGGAAGTCCGACTTCACGGCCGTCCCTTGAAGGCAGCACATGTCGACACGCCTTTAAGACGACAGCGCGACATTCAGGAAGAAGACGCATCAACGAACTACACATCAAAATATAGACTACAGCCCTTTAACGTTTTTTAAACAATGTCGGGATCCAACATCATAGCGATGAAGAAAGTCGTCCAGCAGCTACGTTTCGAAGCTAGCATTAACAGAGTAAAGGTACGTTGTTTGAGCTTAGTTAACTAAGGCGTGTACTTAACGTTGGCTTTGGGTGAAGCCGCGATGGCGAGTTCATGTCGAGGTGATTTCTCATTCTCTCATGTCGTCTAAACTGACACTCACTGGACCACATCGATCGCCCGGTAGATCTTCTTACATGATATTAGCATGACGCGTATAATGAGGACTCGGCTTTCCCTCTACAGGTGTCCCAGGCCGCGGCTGACCTGCAGCAGTTCTGCCTGCAGCACGCCCAGCAGGACCCTCTACTCACCGGCATGTCGTCCAGCACCAACCCGTTCAGACCGCAGAAAGTCTGCTCCTTCCTATAGCCTTCAGCTCCTACACACACACACTCTGCCTACAGTGAGTAGACTGGTATCATTCATGTCTGCCCATCAGCGTTAACAACATCATTATGGGAAAATGTGGAATTTTAAAATGGAAGCCGTGTACAGTAGGAACTCTGCCAATCACTAATCTATACAATCTTTCTCTCATCAATCTGGGAACCCAGAGTCTAGCCCCAACGTGACCCTACTACTGTACTTTGTGTATAATACATACACTCGTGCAGTATTAGGTTCACATTAGTCTCGCTGACCCTACTACTGTACTTTGTGTATAATATATACATGTGCAGTATTAGGTTCACATTAGTCTCGCTGACCCTACTACTGTACTTTGTGTATAATATATACATGTGCAGTATTAGGTTCACATTAGTCTCGCTGACCCTACTACTGTACTTTGTGTATAATATATACATGTGCAGTATTAGGTTCACATTAGTCTCGCTGACCCTACTACTGTACTTTGTGTATAATATATACATGTGCAGTATTAGGTTCACATTAGTCTCGCTGACCCTACTACTGTACTTTGTGTATAATATATACATGTGCAGTATTAGGTTCACATTAGTCTCGCTGGCCAGAGTCGTCTGCCTGCAGGGAAACAGGCTACTGGGATAAACCCTCCCCTGCTCTACAGCTGCTCTCCCATTGGAGCGACTGTTTCAGTCGCTGCCGGATGTCCGCTCCCGGCTTATTACAACAAGCTTTGTCATTGGGTCCGACCATGTCAATCAGAGCGGCTTCCGCTCCCTCCTCCCTGTGTGTCGCTGTAAATAGTGCCCTGCCGCCTCAGTGAAAACAACACCGCTAACTAGCTAGCAAGCTAACGGCAGAAACCTACACGCTAGCTTGTTGCTACATGCTGAAAATGGCAAGTTGGATTGTTGGAAACTATTTTCCAAGGGCACTGCCGCTAAGCGCCGCCCATCGCAATCCCACTATGGAGACCTGCGGCGCCAGACTCATCTCACGGTAGGGAGGGGAGGCTGGCCAGCGAGACTAGGGTCACATAGCGTTCTCATAGGCAATAAGGGGGAAAGGCTGTTCAAAACGCTCTCCTACCCGTCTCCGACATCCGATTGCAGATCCGAAGATATAATAGTCCTCCTAAGCAAGCCAGTAATTTAGCCGGCGCTGTTAAAATGATACTGCTGCGTGAAACAACCGTTTAGAAGCAGTCTTTCCACAGCCTGTGCTGAATTTACAGCAGGGTGTGTTTGATCTCACTATCATGGTGCACCGCGCTTGCATGCGACGAGCAAACACATGCAGTCACATGGAGACGACGGCTCAGTCAGTGATCAACGCAAATCCAGCACACCTGGGAAGCAAAACATGTCATGAAATACTCAAACTCCCAAGGTTCCTGTCTGCACTAGGAAGCTTCTCCTCTCCTAAATACGGCACAGATTGCTTTTAAACGGTTGTTTCATGCAGCAGTATATTGCATCGGAGACGGGTAGGAGAGCGTTTTGAACAGCCGTTCCCCCCTATTGCCTATTGGAACGCTATGTGACCCTAATACTGCACGAGCTTATATATTATATATACACAAAGTACAGTAGTAGGGTCACTTTGGGGCTACTCCATCACAAGCTGTACATGTGGAGTGCTAAGCACTTCTTCAACCAAAGGATGGTTGTCATTATCGGAGGATGCTGAGACTCAAAACTAGGCAGTATCTCAAAAGAAAGACAAAAATCTTGAATCTTGAATCTTGTATAGTTTTTCCCTATCCCGGTATAAATCGTCCCGCGGCTTGTTTATATAGGAAGTAAAATCTTACTTGTTGCACCTTTTTAATGCAGGGGTCTCCATCGTGTTTTACAAAAACAGTTTGTAGGACCTGGAAGACTTACTGTCTTTAATTATACAATCTAAATGCAAGGTTCTGAATCCAATTCAACATCTTACTTTATTAACGTCTGTTGTGTGCTTCTTGTAGTCTACAGATTTCTGTAATTTGCAACTGTGAAAAGTCTTAAATTTACCATGCTGATATCCTTAGGTAACTTTCAGAATAGTAATATACAAGATACTAATGCAATAATCTGTTTCTGCAGGTCTCTGGCTTTGCGGTGCCTCTTGTGGTTCAGGTCTGCAGGATCTGCATCATGGACTGGAATGGTCTCAGGAGTGTCAGGCAAATCGGGGACAGCCAACTAATTTTATAGTTTTTTTTTTTTTTATAGGGATGCACCGATTGTGAAATTCTGAGCCGATATCGATGTTTACAATAACAATTTGGCCATTAGCTGATACAGATGGGGTTTTTTGTGATGGGGAAAACAAATAATAAAAAATAACTTTGACACTGTTTCAGCCCTTCAAGACGATCTTTGAATGAGCACAAATTCAGCCATACAAATTTATGAAACCTTTAATTCACATGACAGATTGTTTTTGATCTTATTTGTTGTGAAAAATCAAACTCTTGATAGCCTGCTCTATACAACTCCATACTCACAACATAAACCTCGGCCAGTGCCATCGGTGAATGTCATCTTATTTGCAACGGTGAATACCACTGTACAGCCGATAAATCAATAGAGACACTGCGTAACGCGTCATCATTCAGAAACCACGCCCAAGACGGGGGAAAACACAAACTCCTGTCCAATCCTGGCTTCTCCTATGTCACGTGGATGGTTGCGTGTTGCACCAAAAGATCGTATATACGGAAGATGAACACTCCAACTTACTTCTTGACAGCTAGATCCACATTTTTCTTCTCGCCAATTCTCAATGGCTTCCTTGTTTTGCTCAGGAGTACAAAAAAACTTTAACTGGCGATTTTTTACATTTGTTTTCTGCGCAGCCCACCACACAACAGCTTTTAGCTATGTTTAATTCAAGGAAAATGACACTGGTCGTGTGGAAATGAATGGAGCTCTTCCCCCGTGATGGGCGTGGCCTATTACATGCAGTGTCTCTACAATGTACAGCCGATAAATCAATACCACTGTACAGCCGATAAATCAATCGGTGCATCTCTAGTTTTTTCTTTGACCTTTTGAACATCTCATAAGGAAACATTTCCAGGTGCTTGTGGAACACAAATGTCTTAACCTATTTGCTTAGGAGGAACTAACACACACACACACACACAGACGTGCCTTTATAAATTGTACATTTTTCATGTCTGACTTTGAGAATAAATAAACAGTATTTCCAGTTTCAATCCTGTATGTACATGTTTATTAGTATGAAACTAAATACATTTACAAATATGTTGTCAAACATCTGTCATGCATATCAATGAGAACTTGTTTTGACAACTTATGATTATGGAAATAACGTGATTTGGCGCTATATGAAATTTATGTCGGTTAGATTTAGGGGCGGCTGTGGCTCAGGAGGTAGAGCGGGTCGTCCACCAATCAGAAGGTTGGTGGTTCGATCCCCGGCTCCTCCAGTCCGCAAGTGTCCTTGGGCAAGACCCTGAACCCCAAATTGCTCCCGATGGCTGTGTCAGCACCCTGCATGGCAGCTGGCCGCCTTCGGTGTGTGAATGGTTGAATGTAGGCACATTGTAAAGCGCTTTGGATAAAAGCAGTATATAAATGCAGTCCATTTACCATGATTTAGACATAGACTGTGCAGCCGCAAGTCCAAATCCAGACACCTGCGACAGGTCTGGATGCACAAGACACATGTTACAGGTCTGGATGCACAACAGACACATGTTACAGGTCTGGATGCACAACATACATGTTACAGGTCTGGATGCACAACAGACACATGTTACAGGTCTGGATGCACAACAGACATGTTACAGGTCTGGATGCACAACAGACACATGTTACAGGTCTGGATGCACAACAGACATGAGGTCTGGATGCACAACAGACACCTGTTACAGGTCTGGATGCACAACAGACATGAGGTCTGGATGCACAACAGACATGTTACAGGTCTGGATGCACAGCAGACACCTGTTACAGGTCTGGATGCACAACAGACACATGTTACAGGTCTGGATGCACAACAGACATGTTACAGGTCTGGATGCACAACAGACACATGTTACAGGTCTGGATGCACAACAGACATGAGGTCTGGATGCACAACAGACACCTGTTACAGGTCTGGATGCACAACAGACATGAGGTCTGGATGCACAACAGACATGTTACAGGTCTGGATGCACAACAGACATGAGGTCTGGATGCACAACAGACATGTTACAGGTCTGGATGCACAACAGACACCTGTTACAGGTCTGGATGCACAGCAGACACATGTTACAGGCCTGGATGCACAACAGACACATGTTACAGGTCTGGATGCACAACAGACATGAGGTCTGGATGCACAACAGACATGTTACAGGTCTGGATGCACAACAGACACCTGTTACAGGTCTGGATGCACAGCAGACACCTGTTACAGGTCTGGATGCACAGCAGACACATGTTACAGGTCTGGATGCACAACAGACACCTGTTACAGGTCTGGATGCACAACAGACACCTGTTACAGGTCTGGATGCACAACAGACATGAGGTCTGGATGCACAACAGACATGTTACAGGTCTGGATGCACAGCAGACACCTGTTACAGGTCTGGATGCACAACAGACATGTTACAGGTCTGGATGCACAACAGACACCTGTTACAGGTCTGGATGCACAGCAGACACCTGTTACAGGTCTGGATGCACAGCAGACACCTGTTACAGGTCTGGATGCACAACATTCATATTTTGGTCACACCACTGAACTAGATGTGGAAGCGATCAGGTCAGGTTACGCTCATTTCAGTGTGACATATCAGGCCATGCCAGGCCACACTAACGGGTCTGGATGCCCAAATATTTTAAAACCAGATATGGAAGTGTTCAGGCTCATACCATAGACTGTAAATATAGCTGACTCATACAGTCTGGATGCAATCTTGCCACAATGTGTACATACATGTAATGTACAGGGATGGAACGTTATGGAGTGAGAACAGTGACAGATACCAGGGCAGAAATAAAGCCACTCAGAAACCCTCCTTTTGGAATAAAAAAGGTGGGGTGTGGTTAGCTGTGTCACCCAAAGGTGACCAGTTTGCATCCCTGGATGCATGAAAAAGCTGTACAGATGCAGATGAAGGAATCCAGACACAGAACTTAAATAAATGCAATTTTCAGACAAATAGGTGCACAGGAATCAGATTTTTAGAACTGCAGCTCAAAAACGACATTGCAATGCTACAGTAGGTGTAACTGCCATCTGGATGCAATGTGTACAAGCCACATAAAGAGATGGCAAGTGAGGAAAAACCATTGTGGACAGATGTGTTTTGCGATGTCACAAAATCCATTGTTCAGAATCAAATCTCAAGGTTGTGTTAAAATGTCACGTGTAAATGGTGCTGCTGCTGATCACCATCAGCAAACTGGGAAATCCATGATAACGCAGACGTAGCTGTGATGTCCTGGATGAGAGCCGAGAGAATCCTCGTGTGACCAGTGGCTGCTTCTTACTATGCATTCAAAGCTGGAACTTCCTTCTGCAGGCATCCATTTCATGGCGCTGAAAATAGAAAAATAGAAATATCGTAATGTTGAAATGCCTGTGATCTGCTCATAAATGTGCTGGAGTCACATTTCAAAATTGCTTTTTTAACTAAATGAGTTTTGTCATGAAAGCGCTTTAGGCCGTGTGTCCATATAGCTTCTTTTCGCCCCAGCGTCTTTTTTCAGTTGTTTCCAATGAGACGAGAGTGTATGCCGGCGCACACGGACGTCTAGAGAAAGTGCGCTGCGCCCAGCGTCTTATTTTCACAGCGCTCCGGTGTTTTTGTGCGCCGGCTCCCAGCTGAAAATATCTGAACTTTTCAGAAAGAGGCTGGTGTCCGGTGCTCCTTTTCAGGCAACTCATCATATGGAGAAACTATCACAACAGAGACAAAAAGGCTCAATTGTGGGAGCAGATTGACTAGACACTTCATATTTCTGCTGAGTGTTGTGCTTTTATCACAGAACGTGTGTTGTTAGCTTGTTGGCTGTTAGCTATCAAGCTGGCTTCCTAACATTATTTTCAATCTGCTTGATTGCATATTGTGCGCTGGGATCAGCGCTCTTCCAGGGTTTAACCCATTGATACCTGATGCAGCATTTGCGTGTATATCCCTCATTTGTGTGCGTATGCCTTTAAGACCGCGAACCGTGGTTCGCGGTCTTAAAGGGATACACACACAAATACTGCATCAGGTATCAATGGGTTAACTGTCAGAAAAAGCAGCTATATGGACACACAGCCTCACAGAGCAACGCTTTATGAGAGGTTGACTATGCAAATGTGTTTACACTGCAGCTGCCATGCTACAAGGCGAAGTCTCTACTGAAGCGGTCTCGCAAGATCATGGCCGACCCCTCCCACCCTGGCCACAAACTCTTTAAGACACTCCCCCACGGCAAGAGACTGAGGTCTGCCAAGACCAGAACCACCCACCACAAGACCAGCTTCTTCCCAACCGCCATCAGCCTCACCAACAAGGCCCGGAAACCCCTTCCGCCAAGGACCTCACCAACAACCCCCCCCCCCCACACACAAACAAACTCACTACCTCCTCCTAAACTCAACTGAACTCCCCCCCATAAAACTGGAACTCATACTGTATCTAATTTAATGCCTGTCTAACTGGGACTGTAAATCCATGTAAATTCCCTGCACATTTAATGCCTATGGCCTGTAAATTTCATGTACATTCAATGTAAACTCTTATTTAACTCTGACTGTAAATTCATGTAAAGCCACTGCCTATTTAACGTCTATTTAACTTAGTCTGTAAATCTCATGTAAATCCAACGTAAATTCATATTTATCATCCACAGAACACTCCTCCACTCTTGTACATATTGTATATATTGACTCGATTTGATTGCACTTGCAACTTTGCGATTGTCTTTAGTGATCTTCCTACTTCTTATCTCTGTACATTGATGTGACCGCTACGCTGCATACAGACACTAAGACAAATTCCTCGTATGTAACTTGCATACTGTGGCGATAAAAGTGATTCTGATTCTGATACTGTCTCGTAACTCGTCTGAGATTAACTCGGGAGAGATAACTACCATCTGAGAGACTCACCTTGAGAACCCACTCGTACTCTCCGAACTTTGAGTCGAAGGTGCCTTTCTGTAGAGAGCGGAGTTTGAGAGTGAAGCGCGGTCCCAGCTCCTGAATGCCAACTTTCTTCTCGTTCTTGAAGATGTACCTTCAGAGATGCACAAATGATTTGGTTTTCTGATTTGGGGCAACAACATACAGTACATTATTGAAGAGAGAAACCATTTTTAACAATCACCTGAATTGATTTTAAATGGACGGGTGTTTTTGTTTGTTTTATTATTTGGGCATTTTCTGCCTTTAAGGTTTAGAGTTAGGGTGGGGAGACGAAACGAAACGACCGCACCGCGGATATACTGTATGCCTCCGCCGACAAGTGAGCAGTCGACATCCGTGTCTGTCCAGACTTGATGTTTGAGCCAAAATGTGAAGAAATTCCGTCAAGGCTTTCCTGAGATATGGTGTTGACCTGGAACTTTGACCACCAATGTGGTCCCAGAAATGCTTCATGACCAACTCTACTCACACATGAAGAGTTGAAATGTGTACCTGTGGTATCTGAAGAAGATGAAGTCTCTCTGGTTGTGGAAGGTGGCGACCTGCCGACCCACAAACTGCGGGTCGTGTGGGAACAGAGCGGCGAACAGACGGCCGATGCTGTGGCCCAGACGCGTGCCGAAGTGGTTCAGGATCACTTCAGGGGAGTGTTCAGTTGGATCCTTGCCTCGCCTCTACAACGAGTAATGAGGACATGTCATTAGTGATTACACTGGGATCAAATAACGAGCCTCGGGGCTGCTGCACTACTATGGCTACATTGTACATTGATCATAGCAATTCTTTTGCTCGATGTTGGTGAAAATTATAAATCATGATTGGAAGAAAAATAATTACTTTACAGCACTTTTGGCATCTTGGCTATTTATTTTTTATTTTTGAATACACAAACAAGAAAAACAAACTCAGACACAGGAAAAAAAAACATACAACATTACAACATAGTGTTACCAGTCACTATGTTGTAGTGGGGGTGGGGGGGGGGGGGGATTGATACACCATAGTATCGCGATATTTTGCCTGACGATATTGTATCGATATTATTTTTATTTTTTTTGCAGGCCATGCCATGGCAGGCCACCGGGCATGTGCCCGAAGCACCCGATGTTGCAGTCCGCGCCTGCAGTGGCGTATTGAGTCCAGAGAAGCTTAATAATGTAGCCTACATGTGGGGCAAAAACAAAACAAAACCAAAAAAACACTGCATGTTTTACTTCCGGTGAGGTCAAGGAAAAGGTAGGAAAAGGAGTTAGACAATATATCGAAATATCGCAATATTCAATATATGGCAATATTCAATATATTGCAATATGGGCGATATCGCAATATTGCAATACTATCGTATCGCGACTCAAGTATCGTTTTAGTATCGTATCGTGGGCATCTGGTGATTCCCACCCCTACTTGTCATGCATCTTGGCTATTTTAAAACGTCATGAAATGGGAAAAAATGCAATATTATTGATAAGGCCAATATCCTAGGAATATTAATTGTCTAACCTAAAATTGCAATATAGAATTATTCACAATTAATTGTGTAGCCACAACTTCTGCTCCTCGCAATTCAGTTATTGAAAAGGTAATCACTGAAAGACACTGGCAGGCAATTCCTCCAAGAATATTTGGTTTATCACAAGTTCACTTTTTTGGGGACCAAAACAATACATCAATGCTGTGTGCGAATTGACTTGCCTTGAACTCCTTGCGTAGGCGAACGCTGCTGATCTTGAAGTGTGCTGTGGGCCCGTCAGGTAAGTGACACAGAACCAGACCATCTTTACAATGTGGTGAAGGAAGCCGACACACAAATATGAAATCTGCATGGATTGAAGTGAGCAGATTAGTTTGCTATGAATCATAGACAATCACAGCAACTTAATTGCAACTGCTGAATTAAAACAAGAAGCTATCGTTATCACAGAACAGCGGGCTCAGAGGATACTGGGCACTTTGCGGTCCTCGTTGATGACCATGAGGTATGTGAAGCCCCTGGCGACGCACTGGGGAATGACTCTCTTCAGGGCCAGTCCTCGTCTGTAGTACACATGGGAGTCCGGGATTACTGTGGCCAGCTGCTCGCAAAACCGCACCGTCCTCTACAAGAGAGAACACCAGAGAACCAAGGAATGTGTGAAGATTCTTAGAAAGACTGAGCCACAGCGCCACATAAACAACCGTTTGTTTATAGAGCAGTGATTCTCAACCGTTTTCATATCAAGGACCCCTAATTTGCTCCACATTACAGCCCCCACATCCACACGAGATGAGACATTGTCGCACAGACCCGCATCTGACAATATTTGTGTTGTTAGATTATGATTTTGTCTATTTAGTACCTAATAGGTACGTCGTGTAAAGCAGCAGCCACTCACCCCTCTGGGCCTGTCCGATGTGGTGATGAGCACTTTAGGGTTTGTCAGCCGGTTGAAGTAGGCAGAAAATTCATCGGTTCCCTCGTCAAAGGCGACCTGCAAATCACAACAGCCGCACAGTTCGATGCAAATTCACCGACATTATCTGAGAGGAAGGGAGAGAAAAGGAACAAGCCGGTACCTCTTCATCCTCCGGGTCAACCATTGTCTCATCGTACACCCTCTGGTTCTCGATCGTTTTGGGGACTTCCTTTGGCGGCGCCTACATTCAGGAAAGATTGGTTAGAAGATTGGTTTTTGACAGCAAACGAAGCTCAGCCTCATGGTTAATGTTATTTCCCATGGACCTGCAGAGCTTTACACACTCTGAAACCCTGTACACAGTGTTCTTGCCACATCAACACACAGGCATTTTGGCAGGAAAACAGCTGATTGTTGCACTAAATTAACTGGTCATCATCATTGGGCCTGCAACTAACGATTATTTTCATTCTTTATTTAGTCTATAAAATGTCAAATATATGACAAATGCCCATCATAAGTAACTAGAGACCAGAGTGATTCTTCGACCAGCAGCAAAAAAAAAAGGGGGGGGGAGTAGATTTTATAATTACGGTATATTAAACAGAGAAAAGCAGCAAATCTAAGCATTTGTGAAGATACAACCAGCAAACGTTTTTTTTAACTTAATAAATGACAAATGATTAATTGATTTTTCTAATTATAATTGATTTGTACTACCAGTTGAAAGTTTCGACACATCTCATTGAATGTACAGTGTGTCGTGATCATCAAGTCATTTTGATCTAAAGGCTTGTGTGCTTGAAATTAGATTTTTAGACTAATTTAAAGAGTGAAGTTGATTGTATGGCTTAATTTATTTCCAAAGCCATTCAAGGCAAACAGCAGCTACTTTAAAGAATCTAAAATCTAAAATAGTTCTTCGTTTATTATTCTAAAAGGTGGAAAAAAGTAAAACTAACGAAAAATGACAGCCACAGCCAATGAGCTGTGAGTATGGTAACGATGTGATGACAGCCACAGCCAATGAGCTGTGAGTATGGTAACGATGTGAATGACAGCCACAGCCAATGAGCTGTGAGTATGGTAACGATGTGAATGACAGCCACAGCCAATGAGCTGTGAGTATGGTAACGATGTGAATGACAGCCACAGCCAATGAGCTGTGAGTATGGTAACGATGTGACTCCTCTGTGGAAGGAGCCTGATGAAGGTACTGAAGGGACTTGAGGCGATGTCAAAACTCACCTTGTCACCTAAAGCCTCTCTTTCTTTTTTCTTCTTCTTCTTCAGCTGCATCTTTTGCTGAAACGTTTAGAGAAACAACACTTAGTGGCCAAACACAAACACACCATACAACGCCAGAGCCATGCACAACTGAAGCTTGAGACAGGCTCTAGCAGATCTGACGCTTAACCGGTCACACCAGGAGCGCTCTCTTTTCCTCGGCGCTGGGCTCAGACCTGCTGCTCCGGCCCCTCACAAATCTCTATCTTCTGCTGTATTCTGTTCTTAAAATGTTTTCTTTCTTTTTTTTTAAAGAGAATTTTATTTCAAATTGTTTTATTTATTTAGTTTTAAAATATTTGAATATATTTCATGTATTTTAGTCTGTGATACGTGAAACCGTGGTATTTTTGTCCAAGGTTATCATACCGTCAAAAACTCATACTGGCACATCCCTAGATACCATTTGTTGATTATATCGCAATCACAATCGCAAAATATTGTCCACCATAATCGCAAATCGCACCTTTCCCCCAAATCGTGCGGCACTAGTGCCGACAGGAACCTTGGGAGTAGGGATGTTCATTTTGAAAATTTTCCAAAATCGATAATCGGTGAAAATTAACGATCAATTATCGATTATCGATCATATTAATACTTACAAAATTTTTAATTTTTTTTTTTTTTACAAAATGAATGCCTATGGCAGAAAATACGAAAGACAACGTGTTCTCCTCAATGAACTCTTTATTTCAATGTGTCTCCTCTCCAACACTGCTGTCCCCGGCGCATGCCGGTGTGAATTTCCCATGTTTAAAACAGTTTTGTTGGCACAAAGGCCCGTGCCCAGCCAGAAAACTAGAGACTATATGAAGCTCCACCTCACGTTAGTCGGCTGTGCAATGGAGTGGGGCGAGGAGGAACGAATTCCACCCAAACCTAGTCCAATTTTTTTTTTTTTTTTTAATAATTAAAAAATCGATCCAAATGCCACAGGATCGATTCCAATCCTTAACGATCAATTATCGATTTTCGATAATTGATGAACATCCCTACGTTTGAGTATTTCATGAATGTTTTGCTTCCCAGGTGCGCTGGATTTGATGATGTGATCACTGAGCCGCCGTCTCCGTGTGACTGCATGTGTTGTTTGCTCGTCGCAAGTGGTGCACCATGATAGTGAGATCAAACACACCCTGCTGTAAATTCAGCACAGGCTGTGGAAAGACTGCTTTTAAACGGTTGTTTCAAGCAGCAGTGTCATTTTAACAGCAACGGCTAAATTACTGGCTTCCGTAGGAGGACTATCATATCTTCGGATCTGCAATCGGACGTCGGAGATGGGTAGGAGAGCGTTTTGAACAGCCTTTCCCCCTTATTGCCTATGAGAACGCTATGTGACCCTAGCACTGCAAGAGTGTGTATACACGCAGTACAGTAGTAGGGTCACTTACGGGGCTACTCCCTATCTGAACATTCTGTGGACTCAAAGTGGCTGCAACAAAATAAAAGCTACAATTGTTTGAGTATTGGCTCTGAACCACATTTTCAATACGTTTTAATTTTTTCAAATTCCCAAACGTGGTAAATACCAGGGCCCAGTTCCACAAAGCACCTTAGGTCTTCCCTTAGAGTCAGAGTTAAGGTGTCCATACAATAGAATCGGCTGCACAAAACACAATTAAATCTTCTCCATAAGGTTAAACATTGTAAGGAAAAAATAAGCACCATCTATTTTATGGACACCTTAACTCTGACTCTAACTTAGGGAAATCTTAACCTAAGGTGCTTTGTGCAACTGGGCCCAGGTTCATTGTTATACTTTTCAAGACCTGCTTAGACCCTGTAACAGTCATGTGCTTTGGTAAACAAGCAAGTACGTTAACGTCATGTCTTTATGTATGTTTTATGTGTGTGTACCTTTCGTTTCTCCAGCTTGAACTTCATAAACATGAGGTGTCTGCGTTGTTTATTCTTGATCTCAGACACGCTGAAGGTGGGGGGGAAGGCTTCATCTCCCACCGGGCTACTGTCCACTCTCTCCGCAGGCTGCGTGTCCTCCGCAGCGCTGCCGCCGCCGCCATGATCCTGCCGCTCCGCGCGGCCTTTCTTCGGCTTCTTTTTCTTGCCTTTGTCCTGCTTTCTGGGCGCATCGGTGATGTCCATCTTGTCAGCTGTGTTTTTCACGTGCGTGTGGTGTGCCGTCTGTCTCTTCCGCTTCCTAATGATCACTTCCGGGGTCGTCTTCTTCTCTCGATTTAATGGCGGCTCGCAAACAACTTGGGTACATTGATACCGCAACCTACTGTTAACCCTTCTAACAATTTCAACTCGTCAACTACAAATAAAAAATAAAAAAAATGCTGGATTTAAACGGAATTTTCCACTAACTACCGTAAATAAACAAAATAATTCCCACACATCGCCTTTCTGCTATAACTTTTGAGCATGCTTTTGAGAGAGTTTAAAAGCCCGCTGCTGGCCATTTGGGTGCCCTAAGCGTAATTGTTTTGTGGGGCCCACAATTAACCAGAAATGTCCTTGCTGCATCCACAATTATATCTATTTTTTTCAGACTTCTTTTCCACTCCAGCAGTGCAATTAATTATCATAGCCAAAAATGCGAAAACTTCATTTGATCTTTACAGAAACAGATTTCATCATCCTGGCTGCTTTTACAGCTTCCTGTCTCATCTCCTTGCGCCTAGTCTAGTACCTACTGATGTCATCAATATGTCACATCACTGATGACATCACTGCTCCCTAATGTCCCTAGGAGGCTGATGACATCACAGTCGAGCAATTGCATGACATTTGCCCAGGTCAACTGTTGACTTACAGGTGACTACACTTTTCTACACGAGATGGATTCGTCCAGGTCAACTACTGACCTCCAGGTGCATGTGAGCAAATTCAGCAATAGAAAAACAGGGAAGGGTGATGATGATGATGTCACAATGCCCTAAAATGGCCTGCGAAGGCATAAGAACAAATTATCGCTGTAGTACCCGCCGTGGGCAGATTTTTTCTACTTTTTTTTCTGGAGAATCTAGTAACAACCAATATCTATCATTGGGCCACATTCCAGGTCTCTGCAATGTAACAACTGATCGGAAATTGCGTGAGCGTAATAATAATATCTATTCTATCATTCCAGGAGTGTCTGTCAGTATGTCTGCGCACAATCATTGTGATGTCATCAGTGAGTGATGTCATCAGTGATGCAAAGTTGGGCAATTGTGCGCAGGCATACAACTTTGCATCACTGATGACATTGATTCTATCGCTAATTAGATATTGGTTATTTGCATAAAAGCACACAATTTGATTAGGAAATGATTGTATCTTTATTTAAATATATACGCTTTGTTAAAAAAAAAAACAATTTGTAACTTGTGTTAGGCCACTTGATCAAACTGGTAGCCTATAATATTGCTGAAATCCTAAGTTATATTAGCCTACTGAGTTACTGCAGATTTTTTTATCCCCTATTAGTGCTAATTTTAATTTATTTATCCTGGTTGCTGCTCCACCCTCTGCCGATCTGGGGAGAGCCGAAACTGGCTCCATGCATAACAACAGCCTATTCATTTGGCACCAGAAATTTATGATTGATAACTCAATAGATCTCAGGGAAATCACACGCTGAATGACATGCTGTGTTGACTCTGTCTGGAATAAGACATAAATAAATAGCTTATTTTTTGTTGCTTCAAACAAATGCTTCCCCCACCTATAGGATTTGCATGTTTGGATTTTGTCCACCTAACCACTGCACAGTTTCAACAGTTGAGTTTAATTGCTCCTCATTTTACCCTTTCCATCCTAGTTAGTCTTAAATTGTGATTTAAGAGTGATTGACAATATAGATTCTGGATGATTTTTTTCTAAGTGTTCCTGATGAAATGTTTACAAAAGAAATGATAAGATGATGATGATGATGATGATGATGATGATGATGATGATGATGATGATGATGATGGAAATGTGAGTAGTGAAATGCAACAGACCGCAACGATGCCAATGTTGTGGCACCATTACCTTTGGGGAGTCAACAATTCATGGGGCAAGTTGACAGGATTTTGGACAAATTAAAGGTCAGGACACAATGACATTTTACTCAGGCTGGAACACTGAGTGGATTGTCTCAAACATCTGCAATGGATACATATATATCAATTCTATCTATTTTCTTAACTTATTTATGTTAGTAATATAGTAATGCAATGAGTAATGAAACTAATTACTTTTGACACAAGGTAATAAAGACATTTTATTACTTTTTAAAGGAGTAATAAGTAATAAGTAGTACTTCATTATTACATTTTCTGAGTAACTTGCCAAACACTAATGATGCATTTGTACAGTCATTGGTAATTACAATTGATTCCTAAAATGTATTGTGCTAAAGGAGAAGGGGCAAACATTGTGGACATTGTCGTGACAAAAAAGCATGTCAGGTCAACCTAACTTGTTGCATGTGTAACATTGACTTGATTCTGTTTCATCTATGCTGTTAGGGCAAGCTAACACCCATAGCAATGGAAACCAAACAGTTAGTTAATGATACATTTGGATAGATGTAGCATCAGCAAAAAATGGCTTTAAAAGGGAACCTCTCTAGATGGAAATCCTCACCTGCAACAGCCATGAAGGTGCTTCTGCTTGCGTTGTCTGTAGCTCTTGTGGGTGAGTCTGGGGATTTAAAGCTACATTCACTTGCAAATTTACTGATCTGACTCTGCCTATTTTGTCGTTTGTTGACTCAGAAAATATCACTGCCATGTAGATGAGTACAGTGTAGCAGTTCTGCACAGAGAGTGCGCTTTATGACTCAAAACCCAGAAGATTCAAAATGAAAGGAATCAAGATTTAGGAGAACTTATTGTTGTACTTGCTGGCAAAATGCTACATCACTTAATATAGAAAACTAGAGCACAGAAATAGACATCGATTTCTTCAATTTTACTCATTTTCTTGTCATTCATATACAGATTTGGAAACAGAAATGGCTATTTACCATTGGAGTTCCTTTACAGCTCTATTGAAATTATCTTTGTATATTGTTTGGCCATTCCATAAATCAAACTAACATCCCATTCCTATTTTGCAGCGGGTTACCAGGTCAACTTTGGTAAGTTTTTTTATATTAAATAAAAAATGTGGAAGAATTCAACCCAGTTCAAAAACAATTTGAGCATACTGCCTTGAAAAAGACATGTTGAACGTTTCTTGTCCCAGTTTGGAAATTATCTGAAAACTCAAAACAAAGACTAAAATATGACAAATCAATTAAATTCATCAGTAATGAAAATGTTATTTTATTTCAGCCCCTGAGTTTGCTGCTGATAAGACCTACGTGTACAAATATGAAGCATTCCTCATGGGTGGTCTGCCTGAGGAAGGTCTAGCACGGGCTGGAGTCAAAGTCAGCAGCAAAGTTCTCATCAGTGCTGCGGCCCCAGGCACCTTCATGATGAAGGTAAAGACGATGAATAAGTCTCAAGACAATTCATTATTGATGAATGATAACAGAACAGCTCACTAATCAGGTTCAGTATCTCTTCTCTTCATAATGAACAAAACTGTGTCACTTTTCCTTGTAGCTTGCGGAGCCTGAGCTCTTTGAGTACAGTGGCATCTGGCCCAAAGACCCTTTTCTCCCAGCCACCAAGCTCACTTCAGCCCTGGCTGCTCAACTCTTGACACCCATCAAGTTTGAGTATGCTAACGGTGTTGTCGGTAAGCTGTTTGCACCAGCTGGCGTCTCTGCAACTGTGTTGAACGTCTACAGGGGAATCCTGAATATGCTTCAGCTTAACATCAAGAAGACACAGAATGTCTATGAGTTGCAAGAGGTTTGGATAATATTTCTTTTGTATAGTTTCCACCCACAAAATACCACAGAATTTGAGTTCACAAATTCTGTGTAAATTTCTGTTAACTAGCCTGGAGCTCAGGGTGTGTGCAAGACCAACTACATCATCAGTGAAGACACCAAGGCTGATCGCATCTACCTGACCAAGACCAAGGACCTGAACAACTGCCAGGAGAGAATCGTTAAGGACTTCGGTTTGGCATACACAGAGAGATGTGCTGAGTGTGAGACTGTAAGTGCTCATTTATTTGAAACTCTACCTACCTATGCACAACATACTCCTAGAAACGGCTAGTGTGATAACATTGTGTGTCCTGTCTAAACAGAGCGGTAACAGCCTCAAGGGAGCTGCTGCCTATAACTACATCATGAAGCCAGCAGCCACAGGCGCTCTGATCTTGGAAGCAACTGCCACAGAACTCATTCAGTTCTCACCTTTCAACATAATGAATGGTGCTGCACAGATGGAGGCTAAGTATGTGGTTAAAAACATAGTGCAATAAGGAAGTGATATGGACACTATTCACAGCAGAAAATGTGTCTCTGCAGATTGTAATTGTTCTCACACATATGCACAGGCAAAGCCTGACCTTCGTTGAAATTGAGAAGACCCGAGTGGAGCCTATCAGGGCTGAATATATTAGCCGTGGATCCCTGCAGTATGAGTTTGCCACTGAGCTTCTCCAGACACCCATCCAGCTTATGAGGATCAGCAACGCAGAGGCTCAGGTACTGTGGAAGACAAAAACAATGTGCTCTTCAAATTCTCATTGAATTCAAATCTTCTGGCAACAGATCGCAGCATTGTAAGCATTGTATTTCTTGACAGATTGTTGAGATTCTCAACCACCTGGTGACCTTCAATGTGGCCAAGGTCCACGAAGATGCACCCCTGAAATTTATTGAACTCATCCAGCTACTGCGTGTGGCCAGATTTGAGAGTATTGAGGCCCTCTGGTCTCAGTTCAAAGCAAGACCCGATTACAGGTACAGTAATACAAGCGTTTATCCAAAACAGAGCAGAAGTACAAACATGGACAGCCACGGAGAATAACTTTTGATGCCATGTTTTTCTTTGTATTTAGACACTGGCTTCTGAATGCTGTCCCTGCCATTGGAACTCATGTTGCTTTGAGATTCATCAAGGATAACTTCATTGCTGGTGAACTCACTGTAGCTGAAGCCGCTCAAGCTCTGGTTGCATCTGTGCACATGGTGACAGCTGACCTGGAGGCCATCAGGCTTGTTGAGGCAAGTCAATCTCTTAAGTGCTCATGTGGATCTACTCTGATTTGAGAACTGGGAATCAACAGTCTTCTTTTCATAACCCCTCAGGCCCTGGCTTTCAACCACAAGATTCAAGAAAACCCAATTCTGCGTGAGATTGCCATGCTGGGCTATGGTACCATGGTTGCCAAATACTGTGCCGAGAGCCCACTTTGCCCAGCTGAGTTTGTGAGGGTAAAGTTCTTAAAGTCTTTTCTTTTTCCATAACTAAAATTATGTTATTATATTAGTGACATGAATGCAACATTAAAATGTCACCTTTTTTCTTTACCTCCCACAGCCCATCCATGAACGTGTTGTTGTTGCTGTTGCCAAGGGTAACATGGCAGATCTCGTCGTTCTTCTCAAAGTTCTCGGTAATGCCGCCCATCCTTCTTCTCTCAAACCAATCATGAAGCTTCTGCCTGGATTTGGCGCTGCTGCTGCTGCTCTGCCGTTGAGCGTTCACATTGATGCCATTCTGGCCCTGAGGAACATTGCAAAGAAGGAACCCAGGATGGTAAGACAAAAAATTGTCATACCATTCCATTACTTAGTTTATATACACTTGACATATTTCAGTTTTGTTTATAACCATAAGCTTTGTGAATTAGGTCCAGGAACTTGCTGTTCAACTGTTCATGGACAAGGCTCTCCACCCAGAGCTCCGCATGGTTGCTGCTATTGTGATGTTTGAGACTAAGCTCCCCATGGGTCTGGTGATTGCACTTGCCGACGCAGTTATGAGGGAAGCAAATCTGCAGGTTGCTAGCTTCGTCTACTCTTACATGAAGTCCATGACCAGGAACACTGCCCCTGACCTTGCTGCAGTGTAAGAGTCTGAATACTGATCTTTAAAAAATATATAATTTGTTGTTTTTGTTGAATATCTAGAATCTCAAATTAATGTTCTACTTTCAGTGCTACAGCCTGTAATGTTGCTGTGAAGATCCTCAGCCCCAAATTTGAGAGACTGGGCTACTCGTTCAGCAAGGCTCTCTATGCTGACGCCTACCTCCGTAAGACAATCGCAATTTAATATTTTGCCATCAGTGATGTCAGGGCAAAATGTGGTGTTGATGGTTCTCTTGTTCTTTCTCCAGACCCCTGGATGATGGGTGCTGCTGCTAGTGCTTTCTACATTAATGATGCCGCAACTATTTTCCCAAGAACTGTTGTGGCCAAAGCTCGCACCTACCTGGCTGGAGCTTACGCTGATGTTCTGGAGGTAAGTGAATGATGTTTTTTGTAGGGTAATGAACCAAATGAAAGGCTAATCAATGAGAATATAGCTATTTCATAAGCAAAGACCTTAAGATGGCTCCTGGTTTTATTTGGTATGTGTACGTTTATATTTTTGAAATGGTGTATATAGACTAATTCTGGAACAAAACACTTCATATGCATAAAGCTTATCTGCCACCTAATCGTCCACATTATAGCATATTGCGTTGTGAAGAAGCATACACATAGCAAAGAAGATAAGTAGCCAGCAACTTAGTGCAAGTATATGACAATGCCAAGAATCCGGAGGCAAGTTTAATCTTTCCTATTGGTCTGAAAAGTTGTCCATTCCAATTGTGATATTTTTTTCTTCCATTTTTTCCTCAGCTAGCAGGTTGTCTACTGAGTTAATATTAACACCGCTATTGACCTTGAGGATGACCTTTATTTAATAGTTAAAGAATTGGCCATCCACAGAAATGCTATTTCTCTCTTTCAGATGGGAGTAAGAACTGAGGGAATCCAGGAGGCTCTTCTGAAAATCCCTAAGGCTCCTGAGGATGCTGACAGGATCACCAAGATGAAGCAAATTATGAAGGCTGTAAGTTTAAGGGATTCCTCCAGTATGAAAACTCTACAATATTTAATAAAAGTGTATCTGTACAGAAAGTAGTAGGTTAATTTACTATTTCCTTCCTTCCAGTTCTCTGAATGGAGGGCTCATCCCTCAAGCACGCCCCTGGCCTCTGTGTATGTCAAGTTCTTCGGACAGGAAATTGCATTTGCCAGCATTGATAAAGCACTTGTTGATCAGGTTATTGAGGTACTGTATCTTGTACAGTTACACAAACTTGTTATTTAAATGAAGTAATAACTATACTGCGAGCTGAAAAGCTGATGTCATTGAACTAAATATTTGTTTTCTTATAGCTTGCCACTGGACCTGGAGTTCATACTTATGGAAGGGAGGCTTTGGATGCTCTCCTGTCTGGTATCTCGTTCCATTATGCTAAACCTATGCTGGTTGCTGAGGTACGCCGCATCCTCCCCACTGCTGTTGGTCTGCCTATGGAGCTCAGTTTCTATACGGCTGCTGTGGCTGCTGCATCTGTTGAGCGTAAGTTCCACTGCTGCAACTCAACTAATGTAGATTACAGATGATGACTTTTAGTACTTAATACTCATAATAATCTTGGTATTTCACAGTCCAAGCCACTGTGACACCACCTCTTCCCGAGAACTTCCATGTAGCCCACCTTCTTAAAACTGACATTGAGCTGAGGGCTGCACTTACTCCAAGGTAAACAACCTATAACTTACTTTGGAAAATGATGAAACTTTTCATCATCACTTCATCAGAAGGTTAACTGGAATTCCCCTAATATGTTAATGTCCCTTTCTGTTAAGTGTTTCCATGCACACCTATGCAGTTATGGGAGTGAATACTGCTTTGATCCAGGCTGCCCTGATGTCAAGAACAAGAGTCCACACAATTGTCCCTGCAAAGATGGAAGCAAGATTTGACATGATTAAGGGCAACTTCAAGATTCAGGCTTTGCCTGTCCTGGGTGTCAATAAGATTGCATCTGCAGTGTATGTACCTTTCCTTTTCATAAAGCAACTTGTATGAAGCACTATTTATTTTCTGCTAAAACCAACATTTTTTTTTTTAACTGAAACAGTGTTGAGACTTTTGCTATTGCAAGAAATGTGGAAGATCTTGCAGCGGCGAAAATGACACCAATGATTCCAGCTCAAGCTGCGACACAGCTGTCAAGGGAGCTCTTCAATTCTAAGTTCACGTCTAAGTTTGCATCTTCACTTGCTGGTAGCATGGTGAGTTTGATTCCTGACCATCCATTCCAACACAACATTTTACATGTTCCAAAAAGAGAATTTACTGACTTCTGTTCTGTTTTTAAAGTCAAGGTCATCTGAAATGATTCCTGTTGATGTGCCCACCAAAATCACCCAAGCGATGAAAATCTTCTCATTTGAGAAGAAGATGTGTGCTACACTTGCAATCATTGGAATCAAGGCATGCACTGAGATTGAATCTCAGAATGCCGCCTTCATCAGATTCAGTCCACTCTATGCCATGATTGGAAAACATGCTATCTTTGTTGAGGTTGCTCCAGGCAAGTACAATTGATCACTTCATTGACATCAAATAATGCATTTTGGGAGGATTCATGGAAAAGTAAGGTTTTGCTCTTTTTGGGTGTAGCTGCTGGACCAGTCATTGAGAGGATTGAGTTGGAGATTCAGGTTGGAGATAAGGCTGCAGAAAAGATAATCAAAGTGATCAACATGAGCAATGAGGAGGAAACTGCAGAGGAAAAGAATGTCCTGTTGAAGCTCAAGAAAATCCTGGTTCCTGGTCTGAAGAACGGCACCAGATCTTCCTCCAGCTCCAGCAGTTCTGCCAGCTCTCGTTCCAGCAGCTCCAGCTCAAAGGTATCTTCTTCTGTATCATCTTCCAGCTCTTCCTCTCGCCCCAAGAGCAAGATGGTCGATGCTGCCGTCCCAGTCATCAAGCGATCCAGCAGCGCCTCAAGCAGTCGATCCAGCAGCTCCTCGCGCAGCTCTTCATCTAGACTCCGCTCTTCCAGTTCTAGCTCCTCCAGCTCTAGCTCCTCCAGCTCCAGCTCTCGCCTCTCAAGGGTGAGACACAACTTCATAGTCATCCCTTCATGTGCAGAAAACAGCAGTATCATGTGAAATAGGTTCAGGATTTCAGTTAGTTCTCATTATTCCTTTTCTACTGCAGCAGATCTATGACATGACGTTTACCAAGAACCACATCCACCAGGTGATTATCTGACTGCTGTTTAAATAATAGAGAGAGTCACATCATGTACTCAATTGGATCAGGCAAAAAACATATAATGCCTCTTTTTTGTTTGTAGCACGCGGTCTCTACAGCCAGAGCCAACAGCAGGAGCAGCGCCTCCAGCTTTGAGGCCATCTACAATAAGGTGAGGCATCTGACCAAGCCAAGAGAAGTGTATGTTTTCAAACAAAGGGAACATTAGAAATTGTCATTAACATCAAACCCTGGTTTGCATCTTCAGGCCAAGTACCTTGCTAATGCTGTCACTCCTGCTGTGACAATCCTCTTCCGTGCTGTGAGAGCCGACCACAAGGTTCAGGGATACCAGGTTGCTGCTTACTTGGACAAGGCTACTTCCAGGGTGCAGATCATCTTCGCCAACCTTGCTGAGGATGACCACTGGAGAATCTGTGCTGATGGTGTTATGCTAAGCCACCACAAGCTTATGGTAAAACTTGTGATTTCACCTTTAATATCAATTGAGTTGATAATAAAAATAGTTGTAAGGATTGGTGTTTTGCCTGAAGTTCTGAATCAGAAAAAAATACTTTTTAGGCCAAGATTGCCTGGGGTATTGAGTGCAAACAGTTTGAGACTGAGATCACAGCTGAAACTGGTCTTGTGAGTCAAGATCCTGCAATCAGCCTGAAGATGACCTGGGAGAAGCTTCCACATAGCATACAGCGCTATGCAAAGCTGTAAAGTCACAGAATAATATAATTTTCAAACATTGTGTATATACAGCACCATCTATTACAATTTTGTTTTCATTTTTCACAATTAATCTACCAATTCATGTCTGTCTAGGATCTCTGAATATATTTCATGGATTGAGGCTGCAGTGAAAGTGGCAAAGGCCAAGAACATTCGCAATCAAATCAAGCTGACCATCGCCATCGCCTCTGAGAGAACCCTGAATGTTGTGCTGAAGACACCAAAGGTATGGTTTTATTGCTCAGTCCTTTTCAGAGAGATGTACAAGAAAATGTCTGTATTCCATTTTGTTGTTCAGTGTAAATATACTTTTCTGACTCATAACTTTCAATTTTTATATTATAGAGGACCATCTACAAACTTGGTGTAGGACTTCCTGTTTATCTGCCCATTGGAGAAACTGCTGCTGAGATGGAAGCCTATCAGGACAATCTGGTTGACAAGATCTCCTATGCAATTACCAAGGCTCATGCAGGTGAAGACATATAAACGCAGCTGAATAGTTAGACTGATCAATCACTTGTTCACTTACTAATATTTTCTTCCCACTCTAGCTAAGTGTGAAATGGTGAACGACGTGTTGACCACATTCAACAACAGGAGATACCAAAACGAGATACCACACTCTTGCTACCAGGTTTTGGCTCAGGATTGCACACCAGAACTCAAATTTATGGTTCTGCTGAAGAAGGACTACACACAAAACCAGAACTTGATCAATGTGAAAATCGCAGACATGTAAGATGAACAAATATCTCATTGTAAATTACTGTATTTATCTGTCCCAAATATTTCAGACTTCAAACTTTGGTTTATCTTTCACTCTTGAATGTTCTTCCCAATGTTATTTCCAACAGTGATGTCGATCTTTACCCGAAGGCCAATGCCGTTATGGTGAAGGTTAATGGACTGGAAATCCCCATGAGTAACCTGCCATACCAGCATCCTACAGGTCTTCTATTTCATTCATTCAAATTGAACTGTCATGCTGAAGTGATTCCGCTTGTTAGGAGTTAAGCCTACTTCACATATTTTGTACTTGCACTGATTATAGGTCAAATTCAGATCAGACAGAGAGGTGAAGGCATCGCTCTCCACGCTCCAAGCCATGGTCTTCAGGAGGTCTACTTTGATGCGAACACATGGAAGGTGATAAAACATCTTACCATCTTAAGGTCTTTCTTTTTCTAAGTATCTAAGTATTGGTAATGACAACATTCCAACAGTTTGATAAACCCTCTACTATTATTATTGTTCTTCAGGTTAAAGTTGCAGAATGGATGAAGGGACAGACCTGTGGACTCTGTGGAAAGGCTGATGGGGAAGTCAGACAGGAGTACCGCACCCCCAACGGACGTCTGACCAAGAACGCAGTCAGCTATGCTCATTCCTGGGTTCTCCCTTCTAAGAGTTGCCGTGACATCTCTGGTAAAACTCAACTGTTTCACCTTGTCTCTGAGAACATGGTTCACACTATGAAAGCTGTTTCACCTTGTCTCTGAGAACATGGTTCACACTATGAAAGCTGTTTCACCTTGTCTCTGAGAACATGGTTCACACTATGAAAGCTGTTTCACCTTGTCTCTGAGAACATGGTTCACACTATGAAAGCTGTTTCACCTTGTCTCTGAGAACATGGTTCACACTATGAAAGCTGTTTCAACTTGTCTCTGAGAACATGGTTCACACTATGAAAGCTGTTGCACCTTGTCTCTGAGAACATGGTTCACACTATGAAAGGCAAAACAAAGCATAATTAACTTGATACCCTAAATGATAACACATCAACACCAAACAAGTATTAGTTTCCAGATTCATTCATTCATTAAGAGTGGGCCTGATATTCCTGTATGTTCAGATTTCATAAGTTTACTCACCAAGTGCTGAACACCTGAGCATTTAAAAACAGACATGAGTGTATGGTTCTTCCGCACAAGGACTCAATGAATGTTGATGCTCGGTTTTGGGTCGTTGGCTTCAGAAAACAGATATACTGTACATACCTTGCATACCTTTGCTTTTCCAGAATGTTACATGCAGCATGAATCTGTGAAGCTGGAGAAGCAGATGATCGTCCAAGGCGAGGAGTCCAAATGCTACTCTGTTGAGCCTGTGCTGCGCTGCCTGCCTGGCTGCCTCCCTCTGAGGACTACTTCTGTCACTGTCGGCTTCCACTGCATCCCTGCTGGTAAGTCTGCCACAAACCACAGCTGCTTCATCAAATAGACGTATACCATATCTATGTCGAAACAAGTTCTACACTGTCTCATTGCTTTGCTCTCTTCACTGTTGCAGATTCTACTCTCAGTCGCCCTGCTGCTCTGATGTTTGAGAAGAGTGCGGACCTGAGGGAAACAGCAGAAGCCCACTTGGCCTGTCGCTGCACTCCTCAGTGTGCTTAATCTCACCACCTTCAGTTACATTCTGTTGTGATATTTTCTATTTCAGACCAATGTTGTCAATTAGTTTGTTTGAATTGTAATTTAAAATAAATTGCAAGAAGCATTTCAATGTATGTTGTCTGACATTCAGTGGTGTATAAAGTACTCGAAAACCATACTTGAGTAAAAGTAAAGATATCTTCCCAGAAAAAGACTTTGGTAAAAGTCAAAGTCACTCATTAGAATATTACTTGAGTAAAAGTTTTAAAGTACTTGATATTTTCTGTAGGCTACTTAAGTATCAAAAGTAATTTTCTGATATTAAATGTACTTAGGCTAAGTATTGAAAGTAAAAAGTACAAGTAAATGCTGTTAGAAAGAAATAAATCAAGTAAAAGACATGCCTGGGCTTGAGTGGAAGTCTATTTCTTCTTCTTGACTTTTATAGCCACTGGCAAACAACGTTATGTTGCATTTTTTTAATTAATACACAGGACAAGATGTTACTATCCCTTGTGCCAAAATCAGAGGAAAAACACATTTAGACATTACAGCCACCAAATGGAATGGCGTGTGGATCAGGATTAGAGCACTGATTTGACAAACCTGATTGCTTGCAGGCTACGCAATTTCTTCTGATTTTAATTTGTAACTAAGATGCTTGGGGGAAATGTAGTGTAGTAAGTAAAAGTATCCATTTTATTTGGGAAATGTAGTGGAGTAAAAGTGAAAGTTGACAGAAATATAAATACTCAAGTAAAGTACAGATACTCAGAAAAATACTTAAGTACAGTACTTAAGTATTTATACTTAGTTACATTACACCACTGCTGACATTTATTACAAATACTGCAGCTCTGTTACAGCATAATGGTTGGGTTGATGAATGGTGAGAGTTGCAGCAATGTGTATTGTGCTGTTTGAGGAGTGTCATCCTATATAGATGTAAACACAGTTCAATCATGAGAGGCCAGTCGGTAAGTTTTAACAAGCGGCTTTATTTAGCAAATGGTAAGCATGGCAACTACTTTGGCGTATGACTCCCTTGTCAGCTGGCGCTCCTCTTGAGGTGAGAGGAGGGCATCTGAATAGGCTAGGATAGAGAATCCACCCAAAAGGAGGATCTAATTTCCGGTGGTTAATTGAGATCAATCCGTAACTTTGACTTACTTTGACTAGAAGGTAACAAATCATTTGACTGTAATTTCTGGTCTTCAACTTGGCGTCTTACAGCAACAACTCACAGCTGGCGCCTCCAGACTTGGCCTGGCTTTCGACTTGGAGGGCATAAATAATTTATTTATTTATTTCAGGGACAGTGCAACATTAATGAACATTTGCATGTAAATGTGCCGGATTGTAGCCTTAGCTAATTTCCATCCGTAGTCCCTCGACAGGTGAGGTACAAAAAAATTGAGGAAGAAATAGAAAAATTAGTGCATACATAGGGCAACTGACAGGGGTACAATGTAAGTGACATATACATACATATGGGTAAAGAGGAGAGGAGACATACATATACATGAAGGAGGCATTTAACTTAGCAATTCAAGTGGGCACATACAGACTTTCAATTCCGGTATGTAATACAAATAAAACAAATACAGGAAACATTAGGGACATTGACTAAGGTAGACATTGGACTTTCAAGGATATACATATACAAAAACAACACATGAAACAAAAGGGTTTAGATATGGTCGCAGTTTTGGTTTGATCTGAGCCATGACTTTAACAGCCCCTTAAAGGTGTGAATACTGCTACTCTCTCTGACTGACATTGGTAGGCTTGAAAAACTTGAAAATATGACTTAGGCCATTAGTTTAGCAAGGCGACGATATTTAAAATAGATTTTTCCAAGAAACTTGTAAAACAAAAAAGTTCCTTTTCATGTATACTTTCACTGTGTGAGGTTTGATTGTGATAGGCTTCATTTTTTCCTTTACTCCTATGCGGGTATATTTTGGGTATAGCCTATATTCGATTAGTGTATAGCTCATTTGCATATTCAAATTCATTTTCAAAGAAACTTGTAATACAAAAAATGTTACTTTTCATGGATACTTTCATTGTATAAAGTTTTATTTTGATAGGAGTAAAGGAAAAAAATAGCCCCATTGGGGTGTATTGTTGTCTGGCCTTACTGGTAGGGATGTCAATTTTCGGTTAATTTCACTTTCGATTAACCGACGCTAATAATCGATTAACCTATCGGTTAATTCATAATTTTTTAATATAAAAAAAAAAAAAAAAAAAAAAAAATTGTCTATTTACTCAATGAGCTCATGCCCAAACAAGGCGTGTCTATTTAGATGCTGAAATGTTAATGCTTTTTGTGTTAGAATTTCTAACACAAAAAGCATTAACAAGCATTAACAAAAAGCATCAACATTTCAACACAAATTCTTTTTGTGTTAGAATTTCTAACACAAAAAGCATTAACATTTCAGCATCTAAATAGACACGCCTTGTTTGGGCATGAGCTCATTGAGTAAATAGACCAAAAAAAAAAAAAAAAAAAAAAAAAAATATTTTTTAATATTAACTGATAGACCGACAGCAATAACCGAACAACGACGTTAGCGACGGTTAATCGATTAACGGTTAACCGTTGACATCCCTACTTACTGGCACACATCTTGGATTGATGAGAATTAAACATATTTCCTCAACTTGGATTTCTTAGGACTTTTAGTATGTTGTTCTGGACACCTCATAGAAATGATCTAAGCTGCAAAAAATTCTTTTACAATTAGTTTGTTTTTTGGTTCCAAAATGAGTAACTTTGCCTGGACTAATAGTGGCCATTTCATTGAAGTGAGATCATTTTTCGAAACTTGAACTTGGCCTCACTGTACAAAATGCCATATTCTTTTGTTATTACATTGTGTCTTACATGTTTCTGTAGTATATGTATTGAGCCTGTACCTACTTTAGCAAGTTCATGCAGATCTGTGGTCTTTATTGCCTTTTTTTTTTTTTTACATGTAAATTGGAAGGAGGTGGGCACTTTAAATGTGGTCACCCAGGGACATCACACTATTTCGTAAATTATATATATATATATATATATATATATATATATATATATATATATATATATATATATCGTTGCCACCGACGATGGAATCATGCAACCACCATAAATCGCTGTAGCCTACTATAAACGTATAACTATTTTCGTCAGAGATAACGATAGTATAGGGGAGACGCGGGGGTAATTGTAAAGTGTTTTTTGTTTGTTTACGATCGATCGACAGACAGACATGCAGATAGATAGACATAACACTAGATAGATCGATAGATGGATAGATATAGACATATTTTGGGACGGTTCCGGGACAATGGTGAATAAAGTTAGTTTCGAGCCCTGGGTTCTTCTGTTATCTCACATCACTAAACCATCTTACAGGACACCTAAGGCAGGAGTTTGCAGTCATCTGATCTATTCACCTTATGTTCATACGCGGGGGTGGGCCAAATTCTTCCGGGTTGTATTAACACTTCCGGCGGTCACGGCGCGAAATACAAAAGAACGTCAGAAGAAGAGAGTTGTTTTTGTAGCGGACAGTGCAGGGGGTAAAACAAAGAACGTAGCCTACTACTTTGAGCTCGGTACACAGCAAGTAAGCGGAGTATCCACTGTTAGCCAGGTCAGATAACGTTATCGTCGACAATGACAAGCACTTTCTTGTAAAACATAGCTGGACTCCAACAAAGAAAGCTTCAGATGGTAATTCTCTGGAATGCGAGAATTAACGAGCCAGTTGCATGGCGTTGCATTCTTAGACATTGCCATTTGCTTTTATTTGGTATGTTACATACAATTGTCTAAATTATTAGTTAATTCAGAGTTAGATGATATTGGAGCAGCCGGTCTTTTTCTTTTTCTTTTTTTTAGGGTCTCATTAAAGCAGCGGATAGCAGTTGGGTAGAAGCTGTCCTTGTGGCAGGAGGTTCTGGTACTGCAAGCCATCAGTCTTCTGCCATGGGGGAGGACCCTGAAGAGTTTATGTCCTGGATGGGTGGGGTCGGCCATCATTTTCTGAGACCGCTTTAGCATCCTGGCAGTGTGTAGGTCCTGAATGGATGGCAGGCTACACCCGACCACCTTTTCAGCTCGGCGGATGATGCGCTGCAATCTGGAGATGTCCTTGCGGCAGCAGCAGCATACCAGACAGTGAGGGAGGTGAGGATGGACTTGACGGTGGAGGTGTAGAAGATCGCCAATGCTGCCTTTGGCACCTTGAAAATACTATGAATGAATACTATGAATGAATATTGTAAATACATATGAACTACTGAAGAAGAAGAAGAAGAAGAAGAAGAAGAAGAAGAAGAAGAAGAAGAAGAAGAAGAAGAAGAAGAAGAAGAAGAAGAAGAAGAAGAAGAATGGTAAATGGACTGGATTTATATAGCACTTCTAGCCAAAGCGCTTTACAATGTGCCTACATTCACCCATACATTCATACAACGAAGGCGGCAAGCTGCCACGCAGGGTGCTGGCACAGCCATCAGGAGCAATTTGGGGTTCAGTATCTTGCCAAAGGACACTTTGGCATGCGGACTGGAGGAGACGGATATCGAACCAGCGACCTTCTGATTAGTGGACGATCCGCTCTACCTCCTGAGCCACAGCCGCCCAGAAAAAGAAGAAGAAAAAGAAGAACTGAACGGACAGATGACCATCTTCTGCATGTTTTTAGTGGGGTCTGTGTTGTATGGAGGAACCCCAGGGGAGCATGGGGAGAACATGCAAACTCCACACAGAAAGGTCCTTTTCTTGACAAGATAGCCCACCTGTAGTAGGCACTGAAGACATGGGGGGGGGACAGACCCTCAGCACCCACATTAGCATCCCAGGCAGGAATTAAACCCAGGACCCTTTAGCAGTGAGACACCACCATGCCCCTCTGATGAACTGGAGAAGATAGACACTTCATTTGACAGGTCCTGTACAATATGAACTACTGAAGAACACTTTGTACCATGTAAATACCTATGAAGGCAAATGTGTTGTTGTGTAACTATCGACCACGTTACGCTTTTTTTGTTCACGTCTAATTACAAATAATTCATACGTTGTTTGGGACCTGTAAAATGAAGGGTTACCTGCCGGAATGCCACTGAAGCACGATTTAACATTTTACCTTTCAATAAGGTGCTAATGTTAGCTCACATGCACCTAAGCTAGTGGTACTCACTAAGCAAGAATTAGCATAACAGCTACATGTATAAGCACACAACAACCCAACACACGCATGCAGCCACACACACACACACACACACACACACACACACACACACACACACACACACACACACACACACACACACACACACACACACACACACACACACACACACACACACACTTTGGGACTAGAAGAGAAATAAGTTTGATGAGTTTTTTGTGTCATCCTGATTCCTGATGAATTATTTTGTACTGTATTTCTTTTTGATTTATCAAATTCATTCATTCATTCACCTCACATGCTGGCAACAACTAACTCAGCACTGCAAAAGCAGGTCAGGTGTCAGGTCAGCCTAACATTTTGCATCTGTGACATTCACTAGATTGACTCTGTTTAATCTATGATGTTAGGGCAAGGTAACATCAATAGCAATGGAAACCAAACACTTAGTTAATGATACATTTGGATAGATGTACTGCAAAAATGGCTTTAAAAGGAAACCCCTGTGGGTGGAAATCCTCACGTGCAACAGCCATGAAGGTGTTTCTGCTTGTGTTGACTGTAACCCTTGCAAGTGAGTCTGGGGATTTAAAGCTAAATTAACTTGAAATTTGATTGATTATGGCTCTGGGTATTTTGTTGTTTGTTGAGTGTAGCAATTCTCCACAGAGATTGGAGTTTATTAAAAAAGAAATAGAAAAAAATCAAGATTTAGGAGAGCTAATTGCTATAGGCCTACTTGCTGACAAAATGCTAAATCACTGTTATGAAACTGAACCTAGCACAGAAACAGACTTCAATTTTACAAATGTTCTTGTCAGCAATACAGGCCTTTTTAGCACTGGAGTTGAGTTTTCCTTTACAGCTCTATTGAAATTATCTTTATATATTGTTTGGCCTTTCCATAAATCAAACTAACATCCCATTCCTATTTTTGCAGTGGGTTATGAGGTCAACTTTGGTAAGTTTTTTGTTTAGTTTTTTTTTTTTTACATTACATTACATTACATTACATTACATTACATTACATTACATTACAAATGTGTAAGAATTAAACCCAGGTCAAAAACAGTTTTACAATTCACCCTTGAAAAAGACGTCACAAATTGTAAAATGCAAAATTCAAAACAAATACAAAAAGATGATGGATGAATCAATTCAATTCAATTATAATCATCAGTAATGAAAACGTTATTTTATTTCAGCCCCTGAGTTTGCTGCTGATAAGACCTACGTGTACAAATATGAAGCATTCCTCATGGGTGGTCTGCCTGAGGAAGGTCTAGCACGGGCTGGAGTCAAAGTCAGCAGCAAAGTTCTCATCAGTGCTGCGGCCCCAGGCACCTTCATGATGAAGGTAAAGACGATGAATAAGTCTCAAGACAATTCATTATTGATGAATGATAACAGAACAGCTCACTAATCAGGTTCAGTATCTCTTCTCTTCATAATGAACAAAACTGTGTCACTTTTCCTTGTAGCTTGCGGAGCCTGAGCTCTTTGAGTACAGTGGCATCTGGCCAAAAGAACCTTTTCTCCCAGCCACCAAGCTCACTTCAGCCCTGGCTACTCAACTCTTGACACCCATCAAGTTTGAGTATGCTAACGGTGTTGTCGGTAAGCTGTTTGCACCAGCTGGCGTCTCTGCAACTGTGTTGAACGTCTACAGGGGAATCCTGAATATGCTTCAGCTTAACATCAAGAAGACACAGAATGTCTATGAGTTGCAAGAGGTTTGGATAATATTTCTTTTGTATAGTTTCCACCCACAAAATACCACAGAATTTGAGTTCACAAATTCTGTGTAAATTTCTGTTAACTAGCCTGGAGTTCAGGGTGTGTGCAAGACCAACTACATCATCAGTGAAGACACCAAGGCTGATCGCATCTACCTGACCAAAACCAAGGACCTGAACAACTGCCAGGAGAGAATCGTTAAGGACTTCGGTTTGGCATACACAGAGAGATGTGCTGAGTGTGAGACTGTAAGTGCTCATTTATTTGAAACTCTACCTACCTATGCACAACATACTCCTAGAAACGGCTAGTGTGATAACATTGTGTGTCCTGTCTAAACAGAGCGGTAACAGCCTCAAGGGAGCTGCTGCCTATAACTACATCATGAAGCCAGCAGCCACAGGCGCTCTGATCTTGGAAGCAACTGCCACAGAACTCATTCAGTTCTCACCTTTCAACATAATGAATGGTGCTGCACAGATGGAGGCTAAGTATGTGGTTAAAAACATAGTGCAATAAGGAAGTGATATGGACACTATTCACAGCAGAAAATGTGTCTCTGCAGATTGTAATTGTTCTCACACATATGCACAGGCAAAGCCTGACCTACCTTGAAATTGAGAAGACCCGAGTGGAGCCTATCAGGGCTGAATATATTAGCCGTGGATCCCTGCAGTATGAGTTTGCCACTGAGCTTCTCCAGACACCCATCCAGCTTATGAGGATCAGCAACGCAGAGGCTCAGGTACTGTGGAAGACAAAAACAATGTGCTCTTCAAATTCTCATTGAATTCATATGTTCTGTCAACACATTGCAAGCATTGCATTTCTTGACAGATTGTTGAGATTCTCAACCACCTGGTGACCTTCAATGTGGCCAAGGTCCACGAAGATGCACCCCTGAAATTTATTGAACTTATCCAGCTACTGCGTGTGGCCAGATTTGAGAGTATTGAGGCCCTCTGGTCTCAGTTCAAAGCAAGACCCGATTACAGGTACAGTAATACAAGCGTTTATCCAAAACAGAGCAGAAGTACAAACATGGACAGCCACGGAGAATAACTTTTGATGCCATGTTTTTCTTTGTATTTAGACACTGGCTTCTGAATGCTGTCCCTGCCATTGGAACTCATGTTGCTTTGAGATTCATCAAGGAGAACTTCATTGCTGGTGAACTCACTGTAGCTGAAGCCGCTCAAGCTCTGATTGCATCTGTGCACATGGTGACAGCTGACCTGGAGGCCATCAGGCTTGTTGAGGCAAGTCAATCTCTTAAGTGCTCATGTGGATCTACTCTGATTTGAGAACTGGAAAACATCAACAGTCTTCTTTTCACAACCCCTCAGGCCCTGGCTTTCAACCACAAGATTCAAGAAAACCCAATTCTGCGTGAGATTGCCATGCTGGGCTATGGTACCATGGTTGCCAAATACTGTGCCGAGAGCACAGTTTGTCCAGCTGAGTTTGTGAGGGTAAAGTTCTTAAAGTCTTTTCTTTTTCCATAACTAAAATTATGTTATTATATTAGTGACATGAATGAAAAACTAAACCATCTTTACTGTACCTCCCCACAGCCCATCCATGAACGTGTTGTTGATGCTGCTGCCAAGGGTAACATGGCAGATCTCCTCATTCTTCTCAAAGTTCTCGGTAATGCCGGCCATCCTTCTTCTCTCAAGCCAATCATGAAGCTTCTGCCTGGATTTGGCAGCGCTGCTGCTGCTGCTCTGCCGTTGAGAGTTCACATGAATGCCATTGGGGCCCTGAGGAACCTTGCAAAGAAGGAGCCCAGGATGGTAAGACTGAAACTGGTCACACTGATGCCGTTATGATGGATCCCACAGCGCTTGCAGGCAAAACACGCCCTGCGCCCGCCTACGCACCACTCTGCATCCACGCGTCATCACACTCTGCATCCACGCGTCATCACACTCTGCATCCACGCGTCATCACACTCTGCATCCAGGCGTCATCACACTCTGCATCCAGGCGTCATCACACTCTGCATCCACGTGTCATCACACTCTGCATCCACGCGTCATCACACTCTGCATCCACGCGTCATCACACTCTGCATCCACGTGTCATCACACTCTGCATCCAGGCGTCATCACACTCTGCATCCACGCGTCATCACACTCTGCATCCACACGTCATCACACTCTGCATCCACGCGTCATCACACTCTGCATCCACGCGTCATAGCGATTTCATTAAGCAACTGAATTAATCTGGATAGCTGACATTGAAATAAATGGGCACATACGTTCCTTAACTCATTGAGTGCCAGCCACTTTTGGAGAACGGAAGCTCCCAGTGCCAGCCCTTTCAGAGCGTTTTCAGTGATAACTCAAGACCCACAGAATATTGTGTGATATTACTATGTAAACACCAAACAAAGAACGATGAGACTCTCTTGTATCATCAGCAAAAAAAAGTTTATTGATATCATTTTCCGTTCTTTAGTTATCAGCCGGAGAAGATAGGTTGATTTCACCAAAAACAGACGTTTCAAACTAGAAGCTGAGATAATGAGCCTTTTGTGAAATGAAGCATTTCAAGCAAATCACAGACCTTTCTGACCTGAAACATCTGAACAGTAATTTCCTTCAATAAAACAGCACCCCCACCCCCCTCAACTGCAAACTCCTCCTCCGTGGGAGTGTCTCTGGTGGCTCTGCTCGCTCTGCTGCGTGTGTCAGGCGAGTCTCTGCTGCCTGCGTCGGGTGGCGAGTCTCTGCTGCCTGCGGATCCACGTTCGGATGGCGGCCGCTCGTCGGGGGAGTCTGGATCGGGCTAGCTGAGTTCGTCTGACATTTCTGGGGTTTCGGTTGTGAGCTGGGATGAAGCTGCGTCCGATTCAGGGCTTTCTGCTGCGCGTTTCAAAGTGCGCTGCACCCAGAGTCTATTTTCGGAGCGCTCCGCCGTTGTGCGCCGGCTCCCAGCGCGACACCGAAAAGCCAAACCATTCTCATGAGAATGGTTTGGCTTTGGTTTTCTTTTCTGGCGGCTAATCGTGTGGAGAAGCAGAGACAGAGGGGCTCAGTTGTGGGAGCGGATTGGCTGCTGTTCGCAGCTAACGTTAGCTCCAGCCAGAGCAATCTGTGCCGCTCTGGCTCCAGCATGCATCGGTTTCCGTTTCATCACGGCTTTTTCTGCTGTTTTTCCTCACCTTTCTCAAATCTGGAGAGCACTGTCGCCACCTAATGGGTCCGTAAAATAGCTTCTACACCTTCAAAATCCCCCATACTTTCACAGGAGATGCATCAGATTTTGATCCACGTCCCACCGTCAAAAAACGCAATTGACGTCTTTAGACGTCATTGGCACTCAATGAGTTAATGTAACATGTGAACGCTGACGTGGCTTCCTTCGATCAATATCGCTCGACTGTAGCCCACCTGAAGACACCATTACTTTGTTCAATAACGCAAACCTTGTGAGTTCCTAAACCATGCAACGAATATTACAACACAACGTTAATGCTATAAAGGCTAGTCTGTTATTTTAGTCATTGCGCTACCCTACTTGTAATATGTGACCTGCTCTATCAAAATCACTCACATTGACCCCGAAACACATTTTGAGTTTTATACACTGTTGGAAAGAGAAGAATGTAAGCTTTCTGGTGATATCATGAGTGAGATGCATCCCTTTATGTCTTGACTGTTTCCAAACTATGTTTTTGAGGAAAAACAGACTGAAAGATTGACAAAGCAAGCTAGTTCTGCTTGTCACTCTACATTTATGAGCTTCAAAACTATATTTAATCTTTGAATTTCACAATAATCTTTCCAGAAAATGAAGGCCAAGGTTTTATTTTGCTAAAATCTGGTGAAACCCCAAAACAGCCAAAATATATATATATTTTTTCTCATAAAATCACATTTCTACACAAACGGGCCAGTGCTACATGTGACTGATTTGGTCAGAGCAGGTCACCCATGCGGGGACTGCCCCCTAGTCCGACACCTCACGAGACCGACACCTCATGGTTTTGGGTTAGGGTCTGGGGGAGGTTAGGTTTAGGTGTGGGGGTGGGAGAGGTTAGGTTTTGGGTTAGGGTCTGGGGGAGGTTAGGTTTAGGGTTAGTGAAAAACGGGGAATATAGAACCCGGGGAACATAGAACCCGGGGAACATAGACATGATCCCTGTCCAATGCCTCTTTTTTCGGACTCGTGAGGTGTCGGACTCGTGAGGTATCGGACTAGTGCCATGGCACCACACATGCAGTGGTGCCATGCAATGTTAAACAACAATTAGCCGGCTTACGCGCATTCCCACGAGTCCGTATCATATCCATCAAAACCCCTTGTATAAGATCCGCATTATAGGAAAAGCAGCTGTAGTTAAACACTGGCAGGTCATGATCCTGATCATGTAGCTGTTATGTCTGAGTGGGCGGGTGGTGGCACTTCACATTCACGTAGTTTATTAATTAATGAATCGTTCAGGCAATCGCTTATATCAACGAATTAAACGAGCAAACTCACAGTTTCCTCAAGTGCTGCAAACGGCTTGAATTGTTTGGTAGAGCCTAGGGATCCCAACGCGCTTCAGCTATGCAGGCAGGCAGGTCCGGTGCATCAAAGAGGAGGGACGCTTACTGCTGCGCTGCTTGCTTAATCCCATGTCAGAAAAAGTGAGACATAGGCCTAGCCTAACTTTTGTGGGGAGAAATACATTGAAAACTAGTCCGATATGACTTGAATGCCACTTGTAAAATAAATCACCCACAGTGATTGACGACGGTCCGACCACTATTTTGACTGGGCGGCTTTATGTAACAAAGGCGGAAGCGCTCATTTTTGGCACATTGCCACCCCTCGTGGTCGAATGGACCCTCCGTTAAAACGGTATGTTTTTGAATGGAGTTTGGTTACAGATTCGCTAAAGCTGTTTCAACTTAGCACAGCGCCGACGATGACTCACACGACAACTATTTGCCTTGTAGGGAATAACGTGCATGGTCCCGCACCCCCTCCCCCGCCCCCTGGCAGAGAGAATACTGACCATTTCCAGCTGTTTCTAAACAAGGACCCCTCATGTTTAAAAAGGTAAAACCGGAAAATATCCTGCTAGCCGCTAGCCAGACATGATCCAGACTTCATGTTTAAAAGTGGCTATAGCAGGGGTGCCCAAATTATTTCCCATGAAGGGCCAAAACTCAATCTGGGTGGAGGGCCGAGGGCCGAGGGCCAAAAATAAACATTGTGGAATTACATTAAAATGTATTGTGTTTTATAGAAAATTAACATTCTAAATCTAAAATAACATTTCAATAAAATAATGTACTTTTTATCCGTTTGGTAATTGTAATAATTTGCAATTGGTTATATATATTTAAAAAAACATCTGCATTTGTGGGGAGCTTAAACCTTTAATCAGTAAACACCCAGTTAAAAACAGTTGTATTTTCCACCTTTGTAATCAAGAGAGAAATTTGACTGAATTCACAACTTGAAAAATCCTCAAGGTACTTTGAAAATCAGTTTCGTAGTGGCGACGTATATTGTACTCTTTCAAAACAGCCACTCTGTCTGCAAATGAGACAAACCGCTGTTGAATTTACTTCGGGGGAAAAAATACTCGTCTTGCCACTCCGTCCTAAACTTTCTTTTGTCAGTGTGCCACTGCCGTGATGATGATCTGTCCATCTTGCTGAGCTGGTGTAAAGCCAGTGACTGGGGAGGGATCAAATATCAGAGCTCACCCCCCAACCAGGTGATTCAGCCAACCAATCAGGAGCAATCAATCCTCAGATAGCAATGCCTCACACCCGTGTGATAGAGTCGGGGAGAGAGAATACCAGCTGCACAAAGTTATCATTAATCGTAGATAGAAGAGTCCCGACATCTCCATTCAGGCGTGGACTGCATAATCGGGCACGTCGGGCAACTGCCCGGTGGCCTGGCCTGCAAAAAAAAATATATATATATATATTTATTTTTTTTACCCCCAAATCCGTGGCGGGCCAAAAAAAAAAGAGCGCCAAACTTGGCCCGCGGGCCCCAAATTGGGCACCACTGGGCTATAGAGTAATCAATACATTGTAGTAGAAACTTCATTGTTTCTCTGGAGTTGTGCAGTGATCCCCACACCCATATAATCAAACATGAGTGGAATTAATGCTCTAGAGGCTTTTGCACTGGCATCTGATGGGCAAACTCTGAGATATCACTCTTCCTGGGGTTGATGCAGGTAAACTTTGTCTTATTTTTCTCACTGGGCCTTTCTTTTAGTCTTGCAATCAAGTCAAATTGTCACGCAGAACAGGCTCACGCAATGAAAACAACAGGTAACTTAATGTTATATACCGTATTTCCGCTAATAGTAACCAGGGCCTTTATTTACTGAGCCGCAGAGAGCCCCCGTCCTATATTAGAGCAGAGGCCTGTATTCGAGTGAGGCCTTTATTTCTTAATATTAAACTCTCATGGACATACTCCTTTATTTTCATGACTGTTATTGCAAAATATTGCATAAAACCAAACAACGCAAATAAATATTGGTGGTCACTCACTCACTCAGTATCCTCCTCCTCCTCATCTAGTATGTCGGTATCCTCCGCATCATCATCATCAACATCATCCAGAACAACAAGTTCATTGTTGACCAGTTCCTCTTCATCTTCCTCATCCTCGGCTGCCTGTCTGTTCTCCTGGTCCCGCTAACGCAGCTGGGCGAGAGCCTCCCGTCCAGCGGCGCAGGGCTGTCCCTGCTTGAAGCAGTGGATGAGGTTGTCTTTACTCCCGTCAGTTTTCACAGACTGTCCACAAACTTGGAAGGACTTTTTGATCAGATCCTTGTCCAGCTTGTCCCAGGCGGCGATCACCCAGTCCACAAGCAGGCGTCGAGCAGGCGCTTTTAGGTTTCCACCTCCAGCTGTGTACTGCTTATCTGCATCCCCAGCTATCCACTCGTCGTAGGCATCGTGCAGGCTCTGCTTGAAGGGCTGATTCCACATCACAATGTACCAAATTTTCCGCTGCATATTGCACAACGCTCTCTTTAAACTTAACGTCAAACTTTCGTCTGGTTCGTTTGGTCGGTGCCATGTTTGTTTTTATTTCTCTTGTCTGCGTTACGTCCGGTTACGTCACACGGTAGATGCGTTGTGTTATGGGAAATTTACAGTACCGTATTCACCGTAGGTTTTGCTCCTTCGTTTTTTGTTTTCTTTGACCCGGCCTGTATTGAGGGAGGGGCCTTTATTTGTCCGTGCAGGCCGTGCCCCCGTCCTATATTAGAGCAGAGGCCTGTAATGGAATAGAGGCCACTAATAGCGGAAATACGTAACATGACACGTCGATCACCACCTTGCCTCAAATATCAGATTGAGGGGAGATGAAAATCCCTGGTACGCTACTCCTGTAGCTGGTACGCTACTCCTGTAGCTACTCCTGTAGCTGGTACGCTACTCTTGTACCACGTACCAGCGTGTTTTTCCTGCAATGGCTGTGGGTTCCATAATAACACAGTGTGCACACTGGTAATGCTGCTCCAAAAGGTTTTATTGAGTTATCACAAGCGTGTGACGTTTCAGGGACGAAGCCATTCCTCAGACATGATGTCTGTACTCTTGACATATTTTGGTTATGTGCAGTTCGGTCTATAATATTAATCTTTGTGAATTAGGTCCAGGACCTTCTTGTTCAGCTGTTCATGGACAAGGCTCTCCACCCAGAGCTCCGCATGGTTGCTGCTATTGGGATGTTTGAGACTAAGCTCCCCATGGGTCTGGTGATTGCACTTGCCGACGCAGTTATGAAGGAAGCAAATCTGCAGGTTGCTAGCTTCGTCTACTCTTACATGAAGTCCATGACCAGGAGCAGTGCCCCTGACTTTGCTGCAGTGTAAGAGCCTGAATAATGATCCTTTTTATATAATTTTTGTTATTGTTGAATAGCTAGAATCTCATATTAATGTTCTACTTTCAGTGCTACAGCCTGTAATGTTGCTGTGAAGATCCTCAGCCCCAAATTTGAGAGACTGGGCTACCAGTTCAGCAAGGCTCTCTATGTTGACGCCTACCTCCGTAAGACGATCGCAATTTAATATTTTGCCATCAGTGATGTCGGGGCAAAATGTGGCGTTGATGGTTCTCTTGTTCTTTCTCCAGACCCCTGGATGATGGGTGCTGCTGCTAGTGCTTTCTACATTAATGATGCCGCAACGGTTTTCCCAAGAGGTGTTGTGGCCAAAGCTCGCACCTACCTGGCTGGAGCTTACGCTGATGTTCTGGAGGTAAGTGAATGATGTTTTTTGATGTTTTTTGCAGGTTAACAAACCAAATGAAAGGCTAAATCAATAATAATATACATGTAGCCTACTACTAGCAATTCTGTAAGCAAAACTCTTAAGATGGCTCAAAGTTTGATTTGGTAAGTGTATGTACATATATGTATATATGTATTTTTTTAAATGGTGTATCTCTCATTTCGGAACATTTCATATGCACAAAGCTTATAGCTGCCACACACTCATTCACATTATAGCACAATGTGTTGTGCCAAGAATCCTGAGGCTAGTTGAACCTTTCCTTGGTCTGAATAGTTTAATCTTTCCTTGGTCTGAATAGTTTGATCTTTCCTTGGTCTGAATAGTTTAATATTTCCTTGGTCTGAATAGTTTAATCTTTCCTTGGTCTGAATAGTTTAATATTTCCTTGGTCTGAATAGTTTAATCTTTCCTTGGTCTGAATAGTTTAATATTTCCTTGGTCTGAATAGTTTAATATTTCCTTGGTCTGAATAGTTTAATCTTTCCTTGGTCTGAATAGTTGAATCTTTCCTTGGTCTGAATAGTTTAATATTTCCTTGGTCTGAATAGTTTAATCTTTCCTTGGTCTGAATAGTTTAATATTTCCTTGGTCTGAATAGTTTAATCTTTCCTTGGTCTGAATAGTTTAATCTTTCCTTGGTCTGAATAGTTTAATATTTCCTTGGTCTGAATAGTTTAATCTTTCCTTGGTCTGAATAGTTTAATCTTTCCTTGGTCTGAATAGTTTAATCTTTCCTTGGTCTGAATAGTTTAATATTTCCTTGGTCTGAATAGTTTAATCTTTCCTTGGTCTGAATAGTTTAATCTTTCCTTGGTCTGAATAGTTTAATATTTCCTTGGTCTGAATAGTTTAATCTTTCCTTGGTCTGAATAGTTTAATATTTCCTTGGTCTGAATAGTTTAATCTTTCCTTGGTCTGAATAGTTTAATCTTTCCTTGGTCTGAATAGTTTAATATTTCCTTGGTCTGAATAGTTTAATCTTTCCTTGGTCTGAATAGTTTAATCTTTCCTTGGTCTGAATAGTTTAATCTTTCCTTGGTCTGAATAGTTTAATATTTCCTTGGTCCGAATAGTTTAATCTTTCCTTGGTCTGAATAGTTGTTCATTCCAATTGTTGCCCCCCCCCCTTTTTTTTTGTCAGTCAGCAGGTTGCCTACTTAATTAATATTGACGCTGATATTGACCTTGAGGATTACCTTAAGTGTGATTTCTCTCTTTCAGATGGGAGTAAGAACTGATGGACTCCAGGAGGCTCTTCTGAAAATCCCTAAGGCTCCTGAGGATGCTGACAGGATCACCAAGATGAAGCAAATTATGAAGGCTGTAAGTTTAAGGGATTCTTCCAGTATGAAAATTCTACAATATTTAATAAAAGTGTATCTGTACAGAAACTAGAGTAGGTAAATGTACTATTTCCTTCCTTCCAGTTCTCTGAATGGAGGGCTCATCCCTCAAGCACGCCCCTGGTCCATGGGTATGTCAAGTTCTTCGGACAGGAAATTGCATTTGGCAGCATTGACAAAGCAATTGTTGATCAGGTTATTGAGGTACTATATCTTGTACAGTTACACAAACTTGTTATTTAAATGAAGTAATAACTATACTGCGAGCTGAAAAGCTGATGTCATTGAACTAAATATTTGTTTTCTTATAGCTTGCCACTGGACCTGGAGTTCATACTTATGGAAGGGAGGCTTTGGATGCTCTCCTGTCTGGTATCTCGTTCCATTATGCTAAACCTATGCTGGTTGCTGAGGTACGCCGCATCCTCCCCACTGCTGTTGGTCTGCCTATGGAGCTCAGTTTCTATACGGCTGCTGTGGCTGCTGCATCTGTTGAGCGTAAGTTCCACTGCTGCAACTCAACTAATGTAGATTACAGATGATGACTTTTAGTACTTAATACTCATAATAATCTTGGTATTTCACAGTCCAAGCCACTGTGACACCACCTCTTCCCGAGAACTTCCATGTAGCCCACCTTCTTAAAACTGACATTGAGCTGAGGGCTGCACTTACTCCAAGGTAAACAACCTATAACTTACTTTGGAAAACGATGACACTTTTCATCATCACTTCATCAGAAGGTTAACTGGAATTCCCCTAATATGTTAATGTCCCTTTCTGTTAAGTGTTTCCATGCACACCTATGCCGTTATGGGAGTGAATACTGCTTTGATCCAGGCTGCCCTGATGTCAAGAACAAGAGTCCACACAATCGTCCCGGCAAAGATGGAAGCAAGATTTGACATGATTAAGGGCAACTTCAAGATTCAGGCTTTGCCTGTCCTGGGTGTCAATAAGATTGCATCTGCAGTGTATGTACCTTTCCTTTTCATAAAGCAACTTGTATGAAGCACTATTTATTTTCTGCTAAAACCAACATTTTTTTTCTAACTGAAACAGTGTTGAGACTTTTGCTATTGCAAGAAATGTGGAAGATCTTGCAGCGGCGAAAATGACACCAATGATTCCAGCTCAAGCTGCGACACAGCTGTCAAGGGAGCTCTTCAATTCTAAGTTCACGTCTAAGTTTGCATCTTCACTTGCTGGTAGCATGGTGAGTTTGATTCCTGACCATCCTTTCCAACACAACATTTTACATGTTCCAAAAAGAGAATTTACTGACTTCTGTTCTGTTTTTAAAGTCAAGGTCATCTGAAATGATTCCTGTTGATGTGCCCACCAAAATCACCCAAGCGATGAAAATCTTCTCATTTGAGAAGAAGATGTGTGCTACACTTGAAACCTTTGGAATCAAGGCATGCACTGAGATTGAATCTCAGAATGCCGCCTTCATCAGATTCAGTCCACTCTATGCCATGATTGGAAAACATGCTATCTTTGTTGAGGTTGCTCCAGGCAAGTAAAATTGATCACTTCATTGACATCAAATAATGCATTTTGGGAGGAGTCATGGAAAAGTAATGTTTTGCTCTTTTTTGGTGTAGCTGCTGGACCAGTCATTGAGATGATTGAGATTGAGATTCAGGTTGGAGATGAGGCTGCAGAAAAGATAATGAAAGTGATCAACATTAGCGATGAGGAGGAAACTGCAGAGGAAAAGAATGTCCTGTTGAAACTCAAGAAAATCCTGGTTCCTGGTCTGAAGAATGGCACCAGATCTTCCTCCAGCTCCAGCAGTCGTTCTGTCAGCTCTCATTCCAGCAGCTCCAGCTCTAAGGTCCGTTCAAGCTCCTCTTCTTCCGTATCATCCTCTCGCCGCAAGAGCGCCGCTAGTAGTCGTTCTAGCAGCTCCTCCCGCAGCTCTTCATCTAGAATCCGCTCTTCCAGCTTTAGCTCCTCCAGCTCTAGCTCCTCCAGCTCCAGCTCTCGCCTCTCAAGGGTGAGACACAACTTCATAGTCATCGCTTCATGTGCAGAAAACAGCAGTATCATGTGAAATAGGTTCAGGATTTCAGTTCTCATTATTCCTTTTCTACTGCAGCAGGAGATCTATAATATGAAGTTTACCAAGAACCACATCCACCAGGTGATTATCTGACTGCTGTTTAAATAATGGAGAGAGTCACATCACATCTCTATTTGATCAGGCAAAAAAAAAAAGTTTTTGTTTGTTTTTAGCATGCAGTCTCTACAGCCAGAGCCAACAGCAGGAGTAGCGCCTCCAGTATTGAGGACATCTACAATAAGGTGAGTGAGGCATCTGACAAAGCCAAGAGAAGTCTCATGTACTCAAAGGGAACATTAGAAATTGTCATTAACATCAATCCCTGGTTTGCATCTTCAGGCCAAGTACCTTGCTAATGCTGTCACTCCTGCTGTGACAATCCTCATCCGTGCTGTGAGAGCCGACCACAAGGTTCAGGGATACCAGGTTGCTGCTTACTTGGACAAAGCTACTTCCAGGGTGCAGATCATCTTCGCCAACCTTGCTGAGGATGACCACTGGAGAATCTGTGCTGATGGTGTTATGCTAAGCCACCACAAGCTTATGGTAAACCTGTAATTTCACCTTAATATCAATTGAGTTGATAATAAAAATAGTTGTAAGGATTGGTGTTTTGCCTGAAGTTCTGAATCAGAAAAAAATACTTTTTAGGCCAAGATTGCCTGGGGTATTGAGTGCAAACAGTTTGAGACTGAGATCACAGCTGAAACTGGTCTTGTGAGTCAAGATCCTGCAATCAGCCTGAAGATGACCTGGGAGAAGCTTCCACATAGCATACAGCGCTATGCAAAGCAGTAAAGTCACAGAATAATATAATTTTCAAACATTGTGTATATACAGCACCATCTATTACAATTTTGTTTTAATTTTTAACAATTAATCTACCAATTCATGTCTGTCTAGGATCTCTGAATATATTTCATGGATTGAGGCTGCAGTGAAAGTGGCAAAGGCCAAGAACATTCGCAATCAAATCAAGCTGACCATCGCCATCGCCTCTGAGAGAACCCTGAATGTTGTGCTGAAGACACCAAAGGTATGGTTTTATTGCTCAGTCCTTTTCAGAGAGATGTACAAAGAAAATGTCTGTATTCCATTTTGTTGTTCAGTGTAAATATATTTTTCTGACGCATAACTGTTTCAATTTTTATATTATAGAGGACCATCTACAAACTGGGTGTGGGACTTCCTGTTTATCTGCCCATTGGAGAAACTGCTGCTGAGATGGAAGCCTATCAGGACAATCTGGTTGACAAGATCTCCTATTGCATTACCAAGGCTCATGCAGGTGAAGACCACTGAGATATATGAATGGAGAGAGTGTCCCTATCTCTTCCCTGTATGTTTTATTGAAGCCAAAATCCGGCCAGATCACTGAACCAGAGTCTGCGCAGTAGCTCCCTTGATTGAGAACCTCTGAGAGCTCCACGCCCCTCTGAACTTTCTTATGTAGAGCTGCTGTTTCTAGAATGCGCACAGTGCGTTGTGTATTTATATACAGTCTAGCTCTGTAAATATGACACTTTAACACGTTGAGTGCCAAGGACGAGATATCTCGGCTTACATAAACATTTTTTTTTTTTGACGGTGGGACATCGATCAACCCCTTTTACGTCTCCTACACCAGAATTGGAGGTATTGAATGTGTATAATCTATTTTACCGACCCACTGAGTGTCGACATGTCTCTCCACAGTAGAAAGAGGCGACCCAAAACTGGACGGAAAAGCGCGAGCAAGCCGTTCTCATACTGTAAAATTGATGGCGAAAACGCTTTCACTTTCGCGCTGATGCACAGCGGTGGCAACGGTGGGGGGTTCCAAGAATAGATTGGATGCACACTTTGAAACACGCAGCATAAATATGACCAGAATCGCATCAAAGCTCTCAACCAAAACTCCACGAAACGAGCGAGTCCACCCAGACTTCCTCAAACAGCGGCCGCTCAAACAGGCACCAGCCAGGCAGCAGCAACTTCGTTGTGACACGCCCGCTGGAGAGCCAGGGAGGCAGGAGGAGAACACACACGGAGGGAGGAGTTGGAAGCAGAGGGGGGTTTCCTGCTGTTATGGAGGAAATTACTGTTCAAAACTATTGTTTAGATGTCTGACTCTTACTGATGCCAAAAATGAATGGTTAAAGTGACTGTTCTATCGAATTTCACAAAAAGCCGTTTATCTCTGAATAATTTTTCTGACGCTGAAACCATGCTGTATTCAACTGCTAATGCTTACATAACTACTAACTCTACAAACTAACTCTTTTAGACAGAGAAAGCACACATTCTATTAGTTCTTTTTAGATGATTGGTGTTCATGAAGTCTTAACAGAAAAGAATCCTCGGCTCTTGTAAAATGAGCCAGAATCCTCAAAAAAAAACCTGGCACAACCTACCTACAGCATTGAAAAAAGGGCTGGCAGTCAATGTGTTAAGTTGTAATATTTTTTGTCTCGCCAAAAGTAACCAGGAAGATTCCCACTATGAGATCAGTTTATCAAAATGACGCCTGTACGAAAATCTGATTTTGGTTGTCGGAGATTTCAGACCTCCGGGCTGCTGCCGAGTGCTCTCAGCGCTCTCAGCGCGGGCCGGAAGTGGAAGCAGGCCTCACTCACCTTCAGCCTCACTGGGGGGATTGCTGTGTTGATTAAGCTAGCCTAATGTTTTCGTGGCATTTTGATTAACTTTATGATTTAATTCCTTTTGGAGCAAATGTTGGTTTTACAAATCTAACCTTGACGCTTTACGCAACGTTGTTTGCTGGTATAGTGTTGTGGGTAGTGCCGCCCTGTAACGTTCTCCGTTGTCGGAGATTGAGTTGTATCAGCCAGACCTCCGCAAGAGGAGCCTCTCAGCCTGGAAGAGGAGCCAGGCCTGCTTGGCTCTCAGCCTCTCACTGGGGGAAATTCTCGGATGAACAGCTCTGTGTTGATTAGCCTAATGTTTCCGTGGCATTTTGATTAACTTTATGATTACATTTCTTTTGGCGCAAATGTTGGTTTAACCCGTTAGCGATGAGCTAATGGTGGTTGTGTACTACTAGGCCTCATCATCTTATACCCCGGACGGGAGTTAACGTTATAAAACACATTTCCTGTCAGTTGGACAACCTGGTCAGTTCTGAAAATATGTGTCTATTATTGTGTTATTCCAGCTATCGTTATCGGTTGTTAAGTTATAGTAATATGAAAAACAGCCGACTAGCGCAAGCAGCTAACGCTAATGCTAGCCTGCATGTTAAAACCATTGTGTACCTATAACGTAGCTGGAGTAACTCATAAAACACATATTTTCTGAATTTACTTCAGTCCCCAACCAACGTTAATTCCTCGCGCACAAAACATTTGTTTTCATTCCTCAAAACAATGTTCTTTTTATTGGGGTCCATTGATGTCTGGTAGCCAGCACAGCCAACCCATGAGCCACCCGACTTCCAGGGAGCGTTAGATAACATGAAGCCGTGTGTCTTGTCTATGACGATAGATCTATAATGTGCAGAGCCTGTCCAGCCAATGACGGCTTGAGACTGGCTGCCACAGCTGTCAATCATCCATTTTTATCCCTTTTTATATGTCAAATAACTACTTAAAAACAAACTGATCAGACAAATGACCACTTGCACAGGCATTAGCATGATAATGACTATCTAAAATGATACAAACCACCTTTGGAAAAAAATTATCTGACGTATACTGTGATTATTTCGGTTGTGATTTTCCCATCCACTAACATGGGGAGGCGGGCCTTGTGACCTAATACTGGATTCAGCCGCCAGAGCGGCGATCTAACATGCAGCGGCTTCACTAAACGGGACCAATGCCCAGTCCATCTTATAATAGGTCCATGGTGAAGACAGCTGAATAGTTAGACTAATCAATCAATTGTTCACTTATTAATATTTTCTTCCCACTCTAGTTAAGTGTGAAATGGTGAACGACGTGTTGACCACATTCAACAACAGGAGATACCAAAACGAGATACCACACTCTTGCTACCAGGTTTTGGCTCAGGATTGCACACCAGAACTCAAATTTATGGTTCTGCTGAAGAAGGACTACACACAAAACCAGAACTTGATCAATGTGAAAATCGCAGACATGTAAGTATAATCTTCTTATGATAAGAATGAGAAGTGTCCACGTGTGTGTGTGTGTGTGTGTGTGTGTGTGTGTGTGTGTGTGTGTGTGTGTGTGTGTGTGTGTGTGTGTGTGTGTGTGTGTGTGTGTGTGTGTGTGTGTGTGTGAGTGAGTGAGTGAGTGAGTGAGTGAGTGAGTGGGCAGAATCTATGTCGTTTTACGTGTGATTGGGCTGAAAATTTCAGGAAGTATAAAGAGCACCCATGCGGGTGACCTGACGGAGCCGGATTTTTTTAATTAGGTGATTGCCCTAATTAATTACCTAATGATGTGATGTCATCAGTGATGTCAATAGTGATGATGTCATCAGTGACATCATCCTTCCTGGCTGAGGCTATATAACATAACAACATAACCCAGCATTTGCTGTGAATACCTAATAATGGCTTCGCTGGCCCCGCCACTAATAATAATAACAATAATAATAATACATGGCATTTATATAGTGTTTTTCTAGAACTCAAAGCTGCTTAACACTATACACTGAGGGGCGGCATTAGTCTGTCTCTCTTACAAAAGAGAGACAAACAACACAAGCGCAGAAGGATGGATGGGAGCAGGGGGGCTAATGGCTCATTTCCACCACATATAACAGCACAGTTACAGCTCTACTCGATCTGGTCTTACTCGGCTCTACTTGATATAGACTCTCTTTCCATAGCAAGTTTACTTGCCTCCACCCACACCTGGTCTTCATAGCGACCGCATATCTGCCCTCCGCCCATAGCCGAAGTAGGCTATAAGTATAACGTTAAAATTAAATCCATACACGGAACTTTTAAACTGATTATGAAATACTGGTGCCTCTAAATGACCTACAGTGTACATGGGCAAACGTGACAATCGGCTAGGAGAATGGATATCACTTTGTTGTTACTCAAACTCACATGCATGCACTGCGCGGGGACGGGACAGGTGCTACGGGGAGAACCCCAGCAGCAACTCAACAGGCAAGACCGCGGCTTCGCCTGCGGCCTAGCGGAGCCAACTACAAAGGGCTTCCCGAGGAGCGGACTTTTTTCTCTCTCAAAACAATTGAAAACCACCGCATGTTAAAGCTGAACAAGGAGATCGATTTTATTTCACCAGAGCCGAAGGCAGCAACACAAAAGAAATAACTTCTGGAAATAACAGAAGAGAAGGTAAGCCCCACACTAAACTGGTATCCAGCATTGACAGTAGATGCCTACAGTAAACACGATTCTGCCTGACCAATCAGTCGTCTACAGTGTTTTTACGTCACCGTATGGTACCGGGTCCACAGCCCTAGAACCTAAACAGAGCAGGGACCAAAAGCAGCACGACTCAACCCCGACTCAACCCGGGCTGTCCACGTTTTTGATCGGTGGAATGAGACAAAAAAGCGAGACGAGCTGTGCGGGGCCGCGTTGATACCAGCGGTGGAAATGGGCCATAAGAGAAGCCAATGGAGAAGAGACGGGTCTTGAGGCGGGATTGAAAGACTGAGAGGGACTCAGAGTCTCCAATGTCTTTGGGGAGGGAGTTCCAGAGCCTGGGCGCTAACCTGTCACGAAATTGCGGAGGTTGGACTTGGGGGTGGAGAGAAGGCTGGCAGAGGTGGATCTGAGAGACCGTGGGGTTGGTAGGGAGAGAGGAGGTGGTGAGATGTGGGGGGGCCACTTGGGCTTTGTAAGTGATGACAAGGAGTTTGTAGTTGATCCAGTAGGAGAATTCTAACAAATATTTTATTCTAAATTACTGCGTTTGTCAAAAAAGGCATCATCTTCTGTCCAAAATATTCAAACTTTGGTTTATCTTTCACTCTTGAATGTTCTTCCCAATGTTTTTTCCAACAGTGATGTCGATCTTTACCCGAAGGCCAATGCCGTTATGGTGAAGGTTAATGGACTGGAAATCCCCATGAGTAACCTGCCATACCAGCATCCTACAGGTCTTCTATTTCATTCATTCAAATTGAACTGTCATGCTGAAGTGATTCCGCTTGTTAGGAGTTAAGCCTACTTCACATATTTTGTACTTGCACTGATTATAGGTCAAATTCAGATCAGACAGAGAGGTGAGGGCATCGCTCTCCACGCTCCAAGCCATGGTCTTCAGGAGGTCTACTTTGATGTGAACACATGGAAGGTGATAAAACATCTTACCATTTTAAGGTCTTTCTTTTTCTAAGTATCTAAGTATTGGTAATGACAACATTCCAACAGTTTGATAAACCCCCTACTACTGAGTAACTATAAGAGAAAAAATTAATCTGTTTTTATGTGTTTTTTGGATGCGTCTAAGGCATTTGATCGGGTGAATCATGGGAAATTGTTTAAAAAATTGAGTGCAGCTGGTGTCCCTAAATATATAGTAGTTATATAGTCTCCTGTTTTATTCAATTTCTACATTAACGATCTATCATGTAAATTAAGCTTATGTAAAACTGGCTGTATGGTAGGCAGTACAGTGATGAACCATCTTATGTACGCGGATGATTGTGTCATTTTTAGCCCGAGCTCAGCCGGTCTGCAGCAGCTCCTTAATGTGTGCTCTGTGTTTGGGGAACAACAGGATGTAAAATATAATGATGCAAAAAGTGCTATTATGATTTGCAGAACCGTGGAAGATAGACGTATGACCTTTCCTGACTTTAAACTGTCTGGTAATGTTCTGAATGTCTGCAGTGAAGTGAAATATCTTGGTCACGTGATCACAGACCAACTGACAGATGACGAGGACATTCATCGTCAGTGTCGTATGTTGTATGTGCGAGCAAATGTATTGTCACGTAAATTTGGTTGTTGCACTGATGGAGTGAAGCTGACTTTGTTTACAGCGTACTGTTCACCTTTGTACACTGCACATCTGTGGTTGAACTATAAAAAAGCCAGCCTTCAGAGACTGCAAGTGGCATATAATGATGCTCTGAGAATACTGCTAAAAAGGCCCAGGTGGACTAGTGCGAGTGAGATGTTCTGAGTGCTGGAGTGAACACACTGCAAGCTGTCTTGAGAAATGTAATGTACAGGTTTATCTGTCGGTTAAATGATTCTGAAAATCAACTTGTTGTGGTGCTGGTGAACATTGCGTACAGTGCCACACGCTGCGCGTCTCAGCTTTGGGAGCACTGGTATAGGTGTCTTTTAAAATGAGTCACTAGACTATTTTTATTTTGTGTTTTCTTTTAATCTTTTCTGTATTATGTGTATTTGACTGTATTTTTGTATGGACCTTGAGTCTGCAATAAAGTCTATCTATCTATCTATCTATCTATCTATCTATCTATCTATCTATCTATCTATCTATTATTATTATTGTTCTTCAGGTTAAAGTTGCAGAATGGATGAAGGGACAGACCTGTGGACTCTGTGGAAAGGCTGATGGGGAAGTCAGACAGGAGTACCGCACCCCCAACGGACGTCTGACCAAGAACGCAGTCAGCTATGCTCATTCCTGGGTTCTCCCTTCTAAGAGTTGCCGTGACACCTCTGGTAAAACTCAACTGTTTCACCTTGTCTCTGAGAACAGGGTTCACACTATGAAAGCTGTTTCACCTTGTCTCTGAGAACATGGTTCACACTATGAAAGCTGTTTCACCTTGTCTCTGAGAACATGGTTCACACTATGAAAGCTGTTTCACCTTGTCTCTGAGAACATGGTTCACACTATGAAAGCTGTTTCAACTTGTCTCTGAGAACATGGTTCACACTATGAAAGCTGTTTCACCTTGTCTCTGAGAACATGGTTCACACTATGAAAGGCAAAACAAAGCATAATTAACTTGATACCCTAATGATAATAAATCCACACCAAACAAGTATTAGTTTCCAGATTCATTCATTCATTAAGAGTGGGCCTGATATTCCTGTATGTTCAGATTTCATAAGTTTACTCACCAAGTGCTGAACACCTGAGCATTTAAAAACAGACATGAGTGTATGGTTCTTCCGCACAAGGACTCAATGAATGTTGATGCTCGGTTTTGGGTCGTTGACTCCAGAAAACAGATATACTGTACATACCTTGCATACCTTTGCTTTTCCAGAATGTTACATGCAGCATGAATCTGTGAAGCTGGAGAAGCAGATGATCGTCCAAGGCGAGGAGTCCAAATGCTACTCTGTTGAGCCTGTGCTGCGCTGCCTGCCCGGCTGCCTCCCTCTGAGGACTACTTCTGTCACTGTCGGCTTCCACTGCATCCCTGCTGGTAAGTCTGCCACAAACCACAGCTGCTTCATCAAATAGACGTATAACATATCTATGTCGAAACAAGTTCTACACTGTCTCATTGCTTTGCTCTCTTCACTGTTGCAGATTCTACTCTCAGTCGCCCTGCTGCTCTGATGTTTGAGAAGAGTGCGGACCTGAGGGAAACAGCAGAAGCCCACTTGGCCTGTCGCTGCACTCCTCAGTGTGCTTAATCTCACCACCTTCAGTTACATTCTGTTGTGATATTATCTATTTCAGACCAATGTTGTCAATTAGTTTGTTTGAATTATAATGTTATATAAATTGCAATAAGCATGTATGTTGTCTGAAATGTGTTACCAATTTTGAGCAGTGTCATCCTATATATGCAGATGTAAGCACAGATGTCGAAATTAAACATTTACTGTATATGCATTACTCAAGTATTATTCTTTGTTTTTTTCTTCCACAAAAATAAAACTTCATCAATCCAATGTCACAATTTTGTTTGATCTTATTCTCGATCTCAAATCTTATATTATCTCAGCTTACAGTACACCGCCAGTGTTTTATTTCCCAATGTCTCAGTGAAGGAAGAAACTCACACTTATTCCCTGTAATCTTGAGCAGTTCAGTCACATTATCTGTATGATGTCATCAAGACATCTTGGATATAACGATGAAATGAAACGAGAAGACCCAACTGTATTTACTGTAGAGTCCACAATGTCAGTTTCCCACCTATCCATCTCGTCTCAGTTCTCTGGTCTAGTTTTGGGATATGACTCTTCATGTATCCATCTCGTCTCAATTCTCTGCTCTAGTTTTGGGATATGACTCTTCATGTACTGCAGTATTGCCTGAGCAATCTGGGTCTAAAGAAAAAATGCTATATGACAAAAAAAATATCCAATTTAAAATAATCCAAACTGAACTAAACATATTTTGGAATGAATGTTTTTGTTTTAAACACACTAGAGATGTAACGGTATGAAAATTTCACATCACGATTATCGTGACCAAAATTATCACGGTTATTGTATTATGTACGGTATTCATAAAAGATTGATGAAAATGTTCAAAAAGTACTGAGAGACTCAATGAAATAATTTTACGTTTTATATTGAAAACTCAGACCAAAAAAGGCTGCACGTTTGCATCTGGGAGACTGTTGCCAACTTTAGTTGATGGTCAGTATTTACCATGTTTTTCAAAGCACTGTAATCACGGTACCACGGTTTTAACGATAATGAAAATTTGAAACGGTACGGTTATCATAAGGAATTTTAAACCGGTTATCGTTACATCCCTAAAACACACCATCAGTTTTGTGGGTTACAGGCTGTTATGAATAAAGCCTTTGTTTCTGGGTTTAATGGTCACTTCCATCATGCCACATCTGTCAAGAATCAACATGCTGAAATGTCATCTCAACTCTGGTCACCCCGACCAAGTGAGCAAACAGCCATAATCATCGTGTTCATTGAACTTTGAAACTCCATTTCAACAATATGATGTAGAAATGCCACATACTTCCATGGGCTCTAAATATGGCTTACACACATTATATTATAGCATTAAATTAAATATAGCAGAGCAGAATTGGTGTAGTATAAGTACAGGATTTCTTTTTTATATTATTATTGTAAAATGAATTGTGAGACACAGCAAAAAAATCCAACACAGATACTTAACAATGACCGATATTTGAGCCGAACAAGTCAGGTGGCCGTAAACCTCTTGAGCCACGCTCTCCTTGGCTCAAATCTTGTTTAAATCAGAAAGGGGCAACATCTATCTATCCAATCAGCTTTCTCCATGGCATGCGCCAGGGTTGACATCATAACTTCATGATATGCTTGGAGGGCGTCATCAGCAGAAAGTCCACTTAACCCATTGATACCTGCAGATCTGACACTGGTAAGGATCAGTAGTCAGATGGGGAGAAGGTCCAGTGTAGCAGATCTGACACTGGTAAGGATCAGTAGTCAGATGGGGAGAAGGTCCAGTGTAGCAGATCTGACACTGGTAAGGATCAGTAGTCAGATGGGGAGAAGGTCCAGTGTAGCAGATCTGACACTGGTAAGGATCAGTAGTCAGATGGGGAGAAGGTCCAGTGTAGCAGATCTGACACTGGTAAGGATCAGTAGTCAGATGGGGAGAAGGTCCAGTGTAGCAGATCTGACACTGGTAAGGATCAGTAGTCAGATGGGGAGAAGGTCCAGTGTAGCAGATCTGACACTGGTAAGGATCAGTAGTCAGATGGGGAGAAGGTCCAGTGTAGCAGATCTGACACTGGTAAGGATCAGTAGTCAGATGGGGAGAAGGTCCAGTGTAGCAGATCTGACACTGGTAAGGATCAGTAGTCAGATGGGGAGAAGGTCCAGTGTAGCAGATCTGACACTGGTAAGGATCAGTAGTCAGATGGGGAGAAGGTCCAGTGTAGCAGATCTGACACTGGTAAGGATCAGTAGTCAGATGGGGAGAAGGTCCAGTGTAGCAGATCTGACACTGGTAAGGATCAGTAGTCAGATGGGGAGAAGGTCCAGTGTAGCAGATCTGACACTGGTAAGGATCAGTAGTCAGATGGGGAGAAGGTCCAGTGTAGCAGATCTGACACTGGTAAGGAGAAGTAGTGCATGTATTCCAGTGTATGTATACTATCACTAACTGTAACATTCATACTAATCTCTCGAGACAGACTTTTGACTTGCATCGAAAATCTTTCCGGTTATTCAGGCATTCAAACAAGCCTGCTGTGATACACTGCCTCCAAAGTTTAAACAAGCCTGCCTCCAGAGTTTAGGGAGGGGGGGGGGGTTCATACTAATACTTAATTTGAAAACAAACACTAATATAGTTTATTAACATATGAAATGGAATAACATCAAAGAGGGGCAGAAAGGAAGATTTCTTCTTCAAAATAATTTAAAATACATATTACTGTCAAAGGTGCCACAACTCACCATTGTCAGAGTCAGACCATCAATTTTACATTCATCTCATTTCCGAAAACATTGACAGGAAATCTTGTCCTGGGCCTGGCTACTAGCACTAACTTGACAATTTTTGCCGTACCATCTCCACATCATTCAATATGTTAATTATACATTCATCCTATTTTGAAAAACCACTGACAGGAAGTCTTGTCCTGAGCCTGGCTGCTAGCAGTAGCTTGACACTCATTGCTGTACCATCTCGCATGGTTCAGTATGCTAATTTTACATTCATCTTATTTTGGAAAAAAAAAACATTGACAGGAAGTCTTGTCCTGAGCCTGGCTGCTAGCAGTAGCTTGACACTCATTGCTGTACCATCTCGCATGGTTCAGTATGCTCATTTTACATTCATCTTATTTTGGGGAAAAAAAACATTGACAGGAAGTCTTGTGCTGAGCCTGGCTACTAGCAGTAGCTTGATGCTGGTTGCTGTAAACACCTCAGCATTTTTGCGTAGCAACAACAGACCGGAAGTAAGTCTAGCTTATAGCTATGAATAGCTGTGTCCAGAGCCGTATAATAGAAGAGTTCCGACATCTCCATTCACTCCAATGGACCAGTTTTTTTCCAGGAAGTAGAAAGTGGAACTCTTCAGTAAAAAAAGCAGCACTGTCGAGTTGCATCAAAATAGACAGTGTTGTACTCTGAAAGGGTTTTTCATCCCTTGAAATTAATCAAATTGTACATTATCGGCTTTATTTTAGCATCCAAAAGTAGCGCGAGACCCATTCCTGGCTGTTCATTGGCTAATGATTCTTGCATTTTGGTCCTCCGCTGACGCCACTCTCTTACTAGAGGACACTAGCTGTGTCATATGAACGAATATAAGACTTCCGCTTTACTTCCGGTTTGCGGAGCTAGCGAATATAAGACTTCCGGTTACCTTCAGAGTAAAAGCGGCGTAATTCATGTTTTTAAAAGGCATAGAAAAATGGTTAGTTCGCAGATTAAAACAATAAACAAAGCATCTAAACGAAGGTATACAATACAAATTATGTTTCTGTTTAACACCAACTGTTTTAATAACATTGAGAACGCTCTTCTCAGTAGGCTATGTAAATGGCTAAAACCTGTTCACTGGAGTGCTAGCCTTTACAAATTGGACACACACTGGACAGGTTTGTGTTCAGAGTGGGAGCTTGCCAAACATATGCACGCGCTCAGGAAGACCTCCTCTATGACATCCCACTCTCCGCTAAGGCCATTAGGAGTAAAAAAAAAATATGGCGGCCCATCAAACCCACCCAAACACACTACGGTGACATTTCTGGACAGCTTTTGGACAGTGGACACCCCTGTGTCCGAGATGTCGGCACAAACTATATATGCACGCGCTCAGGGAAACCTCCTCTATGACATCCCACCCTCCGCTAAGGCCATTAGGAGTAAAAGAAAATTTGGCGACCCACCAAACCCACCCAAACACACTACGGTGACATTTCTGGACAGCTTTTGTTGCTGGATCATTTAGATTTTTTTAATGTTAAGCGTGATGATTTTTTTTCCTTCTTCTTTTTGGCTCTCCTCTCCCCTGCTGTCATCCGCTGTTCTCCTCAGGAGGTGGCGCTATGTGGTCAGATCCCTATGGAAGCAGACAGTTTAGCCTCATCACTACCACCTGCTGGGGCCAGTCAGAACAACAGCAACAACATGGCCACCAGTGGGTCAGACCCCTTCCTCAACAGGTAACAATGGAACAACATACCAGTCATGTTTAAACTGATTGAATCTAATAGCTAGTTTACACACCAGATATTTAGCCTGGTTTGACACAGGATTTCCAGTTGGGTCCAGTCTGTCTTTGTTGACTCTAGTCTGCAGTTGTTGTGGGCAGTCGGCACCGAAAATGTGTAAGTGTCTGATGGGTACAGATGTCTGAAGTGTCTCTCTCCTCTCTCTCCATACACACAGTACTCATTTCCACCACTCCAGAGAGCAGAGCACTGACAGTGGACTGGGGTTGGGTTGTTACAGTATTCTGACCACACCTGAAGACTTCCTCAATAACATGGAGGAGATGGATACAGGTCTGTTAGCACACACATTGCTCTCTAGGAAAGTTACATGGAGGAGATGGATACAGGTCTGTTAGCACACACATTGCTCTCTAGGAAAGTTACATGGAGGAGATGGATACAGGTCTGTTAGCACACACATTGCTCTCTAGGAAAGTTACATGGAGGAGATGGATACAGGTCTGTTAGCACACACATTGGGAGGAGATGGATACAGGTCTGTTAGCACACACATTGCTCTCTAGGAAAGTTACATGGAGGAGATGGATACAGGTCTGTTAGCACACACATTGCTCTCTAGGAAAGTTACATGGAGGAGATGGATACAGGTCTGTTAGCACACACATTGCTCTCTAGGAAAGTTACATGGAGGAGATGGATACAGGTCCAATATGGTGAGTGTTGTTGTTTTGTGTGTTTGTTTATTTGTTTGTTTTTTCTTGGACAGAATAATAAAATTAGCTTATTCAAAGGCTGTCCATATAGAACATGTAAAAATGACATTTGATTTTGGTAATACATTTCAGAGCCAGGTCTGAACCCGAGGAAAACCTGAGTACCAGTATGTGGGAGTGATGAATTTTGGACGTGGCATGCCAAACCTGGCAGAGTCAGGCGTGAGAATGATGTGTAAGGTGAAGATATTTGGTGTGTCTGCACAAACCTTCATGCTTCAGGTAAGAAGCTAACAATAGAATATTGACATTTCTAAGCCTAACAAGCTATGAGTTCATGAATAACAAAGTTATTATCACATTATAAATATTGTAAGTGAGTAGGACACCCTTTAGTAATGACATGATGTTAAATTAGTTTGTATCTGATTCACAGTAAATAATGTTATTCTATTTCTCATTCATTTGTGTATTATAAAATATTTGTATGTAGCCTACATTTGATAAACATCCGTTAAAAAGTTGCACAGACCTTTCCAGCCCCTCATCAGTTTCATGTGAAACTGTTCAGCATGTAAATATTAATTTTGTAAAGTACTCCTTGATTTCATCCACAAAATGCAGAAACAACATTAATGCAAGCACGAAAATAAGTTTGTGACTTGGCAGATTAACTGACTTCAAGTGCCTTCAAGTTTGGTTATTCAATGACTATAGTGTTGATAATAATATACTGTATAGTCTACTTCAGCTATACTTTAGCATGCAATGTAAAAAAGAATGTGGCAAACAGTTGTAGTGTGTGCCAATCTCTCCACAGCACCTTTGCGCCATCTAGTGTTTGAAATATGTATGTTGTATGCATGTATGCTGACATTTTGACATTGAACCATAAATAGAGCATCGCAGGAATGACTCCGGAAGTATATTTCCGGGTTCGTCAGGGGAAAACGGAATGGTGTTTTAGAATGGGGATTTCACTTAAATGCATAAAATAAGGTCTGTGGTTATTAAGATTATGGGAGTGCGAATTTAACTTTTATGAATTTTGGAACGTAAATGCGTTTTTTAAATGCATTTTTTTAAATTGCATTTTTTAAATGCAATTTTTAGAAAACGCTTCAAAAGGCTTAAAAGTGGGGGTACGGTGGTGCAGTGGTAAGCGCTGTCGCCTCACAGCTCGAAGGTCCTGGGTTCGATTCCCACCTAGGACGCTGTGAACGCTGAAGGAATGCGTGCCCGTCCGCATGTCCTCGAGAGGCTTAAAAGTGATTCACGTTTGTCAAGATTATCCTGCTCAACCCAAATCTGTGCTCCCATAAACTTTTGTTAACCACAGATCTTATGTTATGCATTTAAGTGAAATCCCCATTCTAAAACCCCACAGACTTTTCCACTGACGAACCAAAATGGCTGCCATTTCTGGTTAAGCCTACAAAAAATACATCATCCCTGCGGTACTCTATTCACCTTATGTAGCCCCGCCCACTTGACCCATTGTGTCATGACTTCCTGTTCAAAACGCCGGCTGTTTTACCTGCTCAAACTAGTCTGACTCACATATGAGTCAGACTAGGTTTATGAGTCACAGGAAGTGTAGACACAATCAGAACTTCCGATTGTGTTTACGCTTCCTGTTACGTCTCTCAAGCCAGACTGTCTCTTCTTCATGAGGTGAATTAGCCAGAAGATTAACCATATACCTCCCCTGAATATGTCATATGAATGATGCAACATCTCAGTTCATCCCCTGGTTCAAAGGTTTCAGATTTGGCCTTCGAGGAGTTCAACGGTTTCCCTGGGAAGAATTCATTTGATGCCTCGCCAAAGCTCACCCAACGCATCGCCGCCCAGTTTGCTAAGCCCTTCATGTTCCAGTACGCCGACGGACGCGTCAGCGACATCCGCGCTCCCGCTGAGGTTTCTGACACGATTGTCAACATCGTGAGAGGGATACTTGGTTTCTTCCAAGTCACCGTCAAGACCACCCAGAGAGTCTACGAGCTGGAGGAGGTACGTGGTCCAATCACAACTGACAAATGATTAATTGCTCCACTCTCACCATCAAATCTCTAAAGTACGGGAAACATGTAAGTAAACAGGTCCATTTATTTTTGTCTGCAGTTTGGCATTCATGGATTGTGCCAGAGTAACTATGCAATCGAGGAAAACATGAAAAGGAAGGAGATGATCATCACTCAAGTTGTCGATGTCAGTAACTGCAGGGAGAAAGCAGCAATTTACCGGGGAATGGCTACGACGGTTGTCGACAAATTATCCAAAGAGGTCTGTTTATCTCACCGCGGCTAGATCTGATTCCACGATAGTAAATGAAATAATAGGCCGCAGTAGTCAATAATCCTTTTGTTTATTTGTGTCCTCCAAATCTAGAAAGGAGAATCTGTCTTTTCAACTGTGAGATATGTTTACACAGTCAGACCAATGGAAGAGCATGGGCTCGTTACCAGAGCCCACGCTCTGGAGCGCCAGCACTTCACTCCTTTCAATGTGAAGGGCGGCAGTTTCAAGATGCAAGCAACGTAAGCAATCTAATGTCATGTAATGTAATACAATCTGTCCAATCAGCTGCAATGCTCATCCAAAATGGGCGCTTTAAATGTCCTCTCTTGCAGGAAGGAATTGGTGCTGCTCAGTGTTAGTGACACAGCTGTAAGCGTCACTGTCGGCCCCATGGAGAACAAGGGCAGCCTGGTGTACAGGTTTGCCGATAAGGACGCCATTATCCCCATTCTGATAGAGAACCTGGACGACCCTGTGCCAAAGGTAACAGTGATGGATACATTTCATCTGCATAAAGCATCAGAAAGAGGCAGGAGGTGCCTCGCAGAAAGACAGATAGAACAGCAGCAGCTGATGACAGATAAAAGGGGCAATCAATAAAATGGATGGATATGATGAAAACAAATATTAAAAGCAATTGAAATTTCAGCAATCAATATTTCAGAAAGACTAGAGTGGATTGTCTCGCAAAGGACCTACGTTTCCACACGGCCACAATGCATTTTAAATAAATAAATGTCTAAGCATCACTTTCTCACAGGCTCTGCCTCGTGGCATCCATTTATATAATGGCGTTTCCATCCTACGTTGGAAATGGTCAGAAATTCGGACCCTGACGAAGACGTAGGCTCGAAACATAAATGTTTAACTAGGTGGCTTGGTCCCGCTTCAGGAGGGCGGAGGTGGGCCTGTTCACCAATCGGCAGAACACACACTGTCCCACTGTGGATCTACCTGTTCCCCCGCGGTGCCCCTCCACTGGCGAGTGGATGAGTTCACACACACATAGAATGGTCACCTTTTTTAGTATTAACTCTTGGTGTGTTTATGCTGTAGGTACAGTAGTGTAGCTTAGGATGCTTTATTTATTTTATTTATTGGTGTTAATTGGTGTATTGTATGTATTTGTTACTATGTTGTTTGTCCCAGTCCAGGGACCACAGTGGAAATAAGTCGAAAGACTTTCATGTGTCTGTATCCCTGACGCTCTGATAAACTTGTTGTAACTTGTTTTTTCTATGATTGACGTCTAATAAAATCAAATAAAATCAAATCACATGCAGTACGTACGCCTTCCCTCCCCACTTGCTCATCCCCCTCCCTTTGGTGAGGGTGAGGAGACAGAGACACTGTCGATCATCCTGGTAGCCCCGGACCACGTGATGGCACCGTGCTACACGGAGATGAGACGGATGCTGGCGGTCCCGCTCTGAAAGGTCCCCCAGTTTTGGGGGGGCGGTGTCTCAAGCAGGAGGGACAATAGCAGTTGTGCCCCTCCTGAGGCAGCCGCTCAAGATCAGTCTCCTGAGAGGGACAGACTGAGGCACGCTGGTTTGACTGATGACGTTGTGTGGTGCACATCATCATCTAGTCTACGGTCTCCACGTACAGTACCGTACAGAACCTTGATCCTTTGAGCTACTCAATAGGACCTGTTCCATCAAGGTGTATGCGTCAGCGCAGCGGTCTCCTCTTGCCACGAGGGTTTTGGGGAGAAACTGGTGTTCAGCCATTTTCTCCTCAAGCGTTTGGAGATCCTGGTCAAGGTGCCAATTTAACCCTTGGATCACATTTAAAAACTCACTGAACTAGGAGCCAAAGAAAAACAAAGAACTCGGCCTGCGGCGGCAATAATGACCCTGGAAACCGGCAACATCTGTAGATAAATGGATGCCACTAGGCGTAGCCTGGGAGACGCGTGATTTCTAACCCCACATAGGATAAGCAATAACCACGCCCTGTGGCGCCGGGATTGGCCAGGAGCAACACTGGAGGGCACGCAGCCCAGCGATTTCATGAACCAACTGAATAGCTCTTGAGAACGGACAGCGATTTCGAGAGCGGACATTGAGAGCGGACATTGAAATGAATTATGGTCACCTACCTTCCTTAGCATAGTAATAATAATAATAAGCATAATAATTGTAATCTACACAATGTACACAATCTACAAAAACATGCAATAATATAAACGGTGTTGTGTTCACGTTAATAGCTCATATAATATAATGTATCATATTGTTAATTTCAAGCTCAATTCTTACCCAGAGAAAAGGTACAGCACTGAAAATGTAACAAGCAATAGTTTTTTAAACATCTTTATTTTAAAAGATGAAAAAACCCAGGTGCTTTAGTCCCAAGCTTCAATGCTCCTGGCCAATCCCAGCGCCACAGGGCGTGGTTATTCCTTATCCTATGTGGGGTTAGAAATCACGCCTGGAAGACATATAATGAAGGTTACGTATTGTAACTCTAGTTACATGATCACAGATGGAGCTTAGTGGTCGGTGACCTACTGCGCCATGGTTGCTAGCTGTGATTGAAAAGTGGAACTTGGGCAGCATTACCACTGCTTTTATGTGCATCGCTTCACTCTAATTGGTTGAAATGCAAATTTCAGTGTACGATTCCTCTTTCGTGATACGTTGAGGCAAATGAATGTCACTAGGCTCCACCTGTGATCATATAACTAGAGTTATACGTAACCTTTGTTATCTCTTTTTATCTCCACAGGCTGTTGAAATTATTAAGCACTTGGCTCAAGCTAATATGTACCAGATTGATAGTTCAACAACAGAAGACACCATGAAGTTATATCAGCTCCTCCGTGTGATCCCCTTTGAAGGCCTTGAGGCAATGTGGAAGCAATTTGCAGGAGATGAGGAACACAGGTGAGTATTTAGCTAATGTCATACAGAGCTCATATTTGGTCCATTTAGGACGCAGAACAATTCCCATCCCAAATCCTACAATATATAAAGAATGCAACCTTTTCAGCATTCAAGTAACAAATAAATCAAACCAACGGTAGTATACTGATGAAACGAACAAGCAAACCCAATTGGTAAAATATCAGTTTAAAGACACCTATCTTGCTTCTCTAATTTGACTTATTTCCAGTTGAAACATAATTTTGTGATGGGTGGGAGTTTGGGTGAAATGGGATGGGATTTTGATATAAAAATGCTAGAAGATACAAAATTGTGTAAAAGTTTTCACACTTATAGTCCAGGCATTTTACGCAAATATGTGGGTCAACCTCACACTAATTGCAACAAAACCAAACTCAACTGATATTGTATCCTCAATATGTCCTCAATGAAGGAAAAAAAGTGTTAAGGAAATGTATGAAGGGAAAGTTTTGAAAATTACCTAAATATGATGGTAGCCTATGGAAGCCTTTTTTTTTTTTTATTATGTGCCATAAATCTCATCACTTATATCCTGTATGTTTTTTGCTTCAAGGAGAAAAAAAAATAATAATAAAAAAAAATAAAAAAAAATGTTAAAAAATAAATAAATAAACGTTTTTGGTAGCATCATATAGGTCATTTTCAAAAATTTCCCTTCATACATTTCCTTAACACTTTTTTTCCTTCATTGAGGACATATTGAGGATACAAAATCAGTTGTAAAGCTAAATGACAAGTCTAAATCAAAACAAAGAATCTGTCTTAATTACTAAATAATAGGGGTGTCACAATATATCGTCCCACGAAATTTCGCGATAGTAAAACGTCACGATATGTATCGTTGAGATGAAATCTCATATCGCAATTTTTTTTTTTTTTTTTTCAAAAATAGACAAAGAAACGTCTTTGTTTGTTGAAGTTCAATGTGTGGAAAGTAGTTCAGTTGAACAAGTCTCTGAAGAGACACATGAGAAGTTATACAGGAGAGAAACCATTCAATTGAGTTTCTGGCAAAACTGTTTACTTGACAGGAAAAACTGAAGATGCATAAAAAATAGACTAAGAAAAGTCTTGTTGTTTGAGTTTGAAGAAAAACTGAAGATGCATAATGAGAATTTATACTGCTGAGAAACCTTTTAGTTCAAAGTAAATCTAAGTGACGGTGTAACTCATTCTATTTCAAGATAAGCCTTATCTCCAATCTCATGTTTTTTCTAGTTGTTATTGTAATAACAATTTCCCACAACAGCATGTTTTGTATTTGTGCATTTCAAATAAAATACTACTTTTCCAGTCATATATTGTCATTATTCAAGTTTAAAAAAATATTGTTAAAATCGTATCGTATCGTATCCTTATCGTGAACCCAGTATCGTGATACGTATCGTATCGTGAACTGAGTGTATCGTGACACCCCTACTAAATAATTATGGGGCATCCGGGTAGTGTAGCGGGAGATTACCTGCCTACCAACACGGGGGTCGCAGGTTCGTATCCACGTTACCGCCGGCTTGGTCAGGCGTCCATACAGGCACGATTGGCTGTGCCTGAGGGTGGGAGGCCAGATTGGGGGTATGTGTCCTGTGTCCTGTCATGTGAGGCTGCAATAGCGCCTCCTCTGGTCGGTCGGGACGCCTGGTTGGGGTGGAAGTTGAACTGGTGGGAATAGCGTGATCCTCCCATGTGCTGCTACATCCTACCGGTGAAGCTTCCCCTGTCAGGTGAAAAGAAGCGGCTGGCAACTGCACATGTGTCGGAGGAAGCATGGTGCTAGTCTCGGCACTCCCCAGATCGGAAGAGGGTGGAGCAGCGACCGGGGCAGCCAATAGGGCACCATGGGATAAATTGGCCAAGTACAATTGGGGGGAAAATGTGGAAAAATCAGGGGGGGAACGAAATAATTACTTTTATTATCCAGTCATTTGTAAAGTAATCAAATTACTTTTGAGACAAGTAACTACTAGTAACTGTAACTAATTACTACTTTTCGGTAACTTTCAGTAAAAATTTCAGTGTAGCACATTTATATTGATGAATGGTATTTTCATAGTGTCAGTGTAATGAAAAGCTACATCTGAGCCTGACTTTATAAAATCTTTATGTTTTATTGTTTCCTTTTCACCCCACCCCCATCATCCTCTTAAGCTACATAAGTGATAAGACCATTGCATCTCTGTTTCACGCATCGTATCTTCTTTCACCTTGTGGTTGATAGACGTTGGTTTCTGGACATGATCGTTGAGGTCAACGATGCCCGAGTCCTGAAGTTCCTGGAGCTGAGATTCAAGGCTGGAGACGTGTCTGCCGCTGAAGCTTTGGAAACCCTTCTGCTGGCATTTAACCATCTCGAAACTTGCCCTGAATTGGTCGAGATGGCTAAAGTGAACTCTCACTGAAGAAGGAGAAGTAATTTTTTTCACAGTGTAGGAACATGATACCACGGGCAGTCTCTCTATAACAAATGAGAGATGCTGAAATGTATAAAGGAAATTGTTTCAGCATCAATCGTAAGTAATAGAACAGGTTTTCTGTGGGAAATCCCAGAGCCGTGTATATAGAAGAGCCTCCATTCACTCCAATGGACCAGTTTTTTACTCTCAAGAGTTCCAGGAAGTAAGGTCCTGGATTAAGCAGCACTGTTGAGTTGCATAAAAATTTACAGTTTGTGTTGTACTTTGAATGTGTGTGTTTTTTTTTATCAAATTGTAGATTATCATCTTTATTTTAGCATTCAAAAGTAGCGCGAGACCCCTTCCTGGCAGTTCATTGGCTAATGAGTCATCATGCATTTTGGTCCTCCGCTGATGCCACTCTCTCTCTAAATTGCATCTGGGAAATCCAGATGAGAAACAAAGTAAAACAAATGATTGTCTCTTGTTTTCTAGGAGTTCCTGACCATGCCCTTCAGTCAATCACATACGTATGTGTGGCAAACTGTGCTGCTTGCCTACGCTTCCCTGGTGAATAAGTTCTGTTCCTATAACACACCTTGTCCAGTAGCTGCTGTCCAGGTAATCAAACAAAGCCACAACTCCATTTTCTCTCATCAATATTTGAGACATCCAGTGACATGAGATAAGAATTTACTTTGAAGCTTTTAAAGGATAAGGCTGGTGTTTTTTAATGCATTGCTTACCATCAACAAATCATAAGAAAAAAACAAAATCAATGCATTCTCTACTCCGACTTACTTTCTCACATCCCACGTATCGTTTGATCCTGTCAACCTGGGCGTCATTGGCTCCACTTGTAAGCTAGAAATCTTTGAAATACAGATCACAAAGACAGTTTTGATTTAAAAAAAAAATGCTACTACTGTTACCATGAAAATTCAGACTGTTGTAGTTTTTAGCTAATGTAATTCAAATACATCTAATTCAGCTACATGGATGAGACTTGTTGGCAAAACAAAATCATTGCAGATTTAGGTATTTTCATAGGATTTGTTGGCGTATGCAATGAATGAAAGAAACACCAGCCTTATCCTTAAAGAGGACAAGACACATTTGATCATGACTCTAGTTGATTTGCATTTCACCTCAGACAGGACAGGACACTGCTTCCAAGTCTGAAATGTATCTCGATTTGCTAGAAAGATTCAATTCAATTACATTTTTATTTGTTCAATAGGGCAGTGGTTCTCAAATGGGGGTCCGTGGACCCCCAGGGGTCCGTGGCACTTTGCCAGGGGGTCCGCGAAAAGTTTTCAGGTAAAAAATAAAAATAAAAAAATAATAATAATAATAAAAAAAGAAAATGCTACATGTTACTTATTCCTTCTCAAACTACTTCCTACATGGTGCTAGTCTATCAAAATATCTTGGCTGTCATTGATTGTGTGGCATAGTGGTTTTCTGTACTGTTGACAAATTGTGATAAGTCGCTTTGGACAAAACAAAAGTGTCTGCTAAATGACGTAATGTAAATGTAAAAAATCTTCATAGTTCAACGAAAATAGTTCATGCTTTAAATCTAAAATGGTTCATGGATTACATTCTAATAACAAACCTATCAAATTAAAAGTCAAGCACGTTACCGTGGAAACAATTAAGCTTAGCCCAAAATCACCAATCAGAATGAGGGGGTCCCCGGTATATTTTCTATCTTGTAAGGGGTCCTTGGCTGAAAAACATTTGAGAACCTCTGCAATAGGGGACAGTGTACATTAATGAACATTTTAGCAAAATGTAAATGCACGACAATTGCAGTCACAAGACTGATTTTCATGAAGAAAAAAAAGATGAACAACATGTCAACTTTTCTCCAACTAGTGCGCTGCTGGAATACAGGCTAGTTAGTTATTTTGACTTCTAACAGGGTCACAGCATATGCTGCTGTTGTGTTTCTGACTTGGATTGTGGTCGTTTTGATTCATCAAAACATTCAACATTGTTACTACTGTGCTGTACAGTCAAGCTAGTGACATCATCTAGCAGCGCCCTAGATGATGAAAAGCTGAAATGTTCATCTGTCGAGCAAATCTAGGCACATTTCAGACTTGAAAGCAGAGTCCTGTCTTGTCTGAGGTGAAATGCAAAAGAACTAGAGTCATATGATCAAATGTTTCATGTCCTCTTTAAATATATAGGTATACTATGCCAGTGGTTCTCAATTTTCTTTCACATGAACGACCCCTAAACTGACACAAATTAGACCCCCATTTGATAGGATTTTGTCCCATGTTCCCCCATATGATAATAATATTGATGCTTTTTAGATGTTTTATTAGGCTACAGAAAGTGTAGCCTAATAGAAACCTATGACCAAAATAGTCACTGTGTTATGAATGGAATTATAGCGAAAATAAAGTACCCCCCTTTTGGCTGGGAACCCCCTCAAGGACCCCTGGGGGTCCCCGGACCCCCATTTTGAGAACCACTGCACTATGCAACTACCGGTATATACTATTATGCAACATTAACCATTCAATCGTATTCTTCTCATCATCGTGTCAGCTAAACTCCTAACATATAACATGCAAATGTGGTGTTGAATATGTGTTTCTGTTTGGTTGACCTGCATGCTAGCCTCTGCTGGACATGGCCCTGGAGGGTCTGAGGAAGGCCAGTGATGCAGACATGGTGCTTGCTCTGAAAGCCCTGGGGAACGCCGGTCATCCAGGCAGCATGAAAACCATCATGCGCTTCCTCCCTGGAGTGGCTGCCACGCCCGTGGAGCTCCGCCCCCATGTGCTCAGTGCTGCTGTGCAGGCTATGAGACTCATAGCTGTCAGAGACCCTCACAGGGTAAGAGCAAGAGATAGTGTGCAGTTAGCACTGGACGTTTTATAGACACTCAATTACCAAAGCAATATAGTTTGTCTTCATATTCAAGATGCAAGATTCAATAGTTTATTGCCATATCAATGAAACATTGGTTATAATTTGTCTTGATGTGGGCGTAGTAGTAGACAAAACAATTACAATGACAAACACACATCATCGATACAAATACACATTGCTATATAAACATATCAAAATACTCTAGGTCAAAAGTGTACTATATGCAAAAACATAATGCAATACTGACAGAGGAAGTACGCTGCAGAGTAGGCACGGGTGTCTGGTGCAATTACAAAGTGTTTGGTGCATTAAAATGTGTATGGGTACATTAAAAACAAACCACTAGGGGGCACAGTTAAATTGGGTTCATGGACTGAACTGTTGAGGAGCAGATAGGCCTCACTGCTTGAGGGTAGAGCTGTTGCGCAGAGACGAGTAGTTATACTCTTAATAATCTGTAACCCTTTTCAACATATTTATGCTATAAACATGATCTGTATCCCATCGCCTACTCTGAAAATTCAGAAAGTTCTCTCCAATTCAGAATAAGAGCACGGACATACTGATGACAGCCGTCCGTTGTCCGTCAGATTTCCGCCCAGTTTAACTTTTTTCTGGACGGGCGGATTTGTCACCGTCCATTTAGCCAATCAGAGTGGAGAAGTGACCTGAAAGATTGAGAGAGAGAGAGACAAAGGTTCTGGGCCAGAATCAAACCCAGGACATTGCGTTTACATGCCTAGACCATTGCAAGAAATTTAGTGAGATTGTACTGCTTGCAATAGAGTATCGCAGGGATGACGTATTTTTGTAAGGCCAACCCTGAAGTTAGCATTGTGCTGAAGTTAGCATTGTGCTGGGTTCCCTCATGTGGAACCCAATTGGGTTTTTTGTATGGGGATTTTGGTTAGATGCCTGAAATAAGGTCTGTGGTTAACACAAGTTTATGATACGGAGACCTGTCTGTTCAGCAAGACAATCTTCACAAATACATTTTTGAAGTGTAAATGTGATCGCCAAAAAACCTATACAAAAACACCCATTGACTTGGAGACGAGGGAACCTGGCGATGACAACTTCCGGGTGTTGCTCATTCCTGTGGCACTCTAGAATGACATTTCGGAATTCACCCTAGTATCGCAGTAGCCAGCCGTAGATACGATACATCTACGTCTGGGAAGACAACTCTGAAAAGTGGTTAACGCCTGCCCCCCAAAGAGACGTGACAGACATACGAATTGACCAACCACAGACAGCATAACAGCCCAGCCAATCAGAGCGTGGGGTGAGCACACTGGCCCTATACTATAACACTGTAACGAGCGTGGGGTGAGCACACTGGCCCTATACTGTAACACTGTAACGAGCGTGGGGTGAACACACTGGCCCTATACTGTAACACTGTAACGAGCGTGGGGTGAACACACTGGCCCTATACTATAACACTGTAACGAGCGTGGGGTGAACACACTGGCCCTATACTATAACACTGTAACGAGCGTGGGGTGAGCACACTGGCCCTATACTATAACACTGTAACGAGCGTGGGGTGAGCACACTGGCCCTATACTATAACACTGTAACGAGCGTGGGGTGAGCACACTGGCCCTATACTATAACACTGTAACGAGCGTGGGGTGAGCACACTGGCCCTATACTGTAACACTGTAACGAGCGTGGGGTGAGCACACTGGCCCTATACTATAACACTGTAACGAGCGTGGGGTGAGCACACTGGCCCTATACTGTAACACTGTAACGAGCGTGGGGTGAACACACTGGCCCTATACTGTAACACTGTAACGAGCGTGGGGTGAGCACACTGGCCCTATACTGTAACACTGTAACGAGCGTGGGGTGAACACATTGGCCCTATACTGTAACACTGTAACGAGCATGGGGTGAGCACACTGGCCCTATACTGTAACACTGTAACGAGCGTGGGGTGAACACACTGGCCCTATACTGTAACACTGTAACGAGCGTGGGGTGAGCACACTGGCCCTATACTGTAACACTGTAACGAGCGTGGGGTGAGCACACTGCCCCCCCCCCCCCCCCGCTGTTACAATGCTATGTTATTTTCCACATTCATGCCATCATCCACCATCGAATAACTACTCATTAAGAACTCAAAGAACCATATTAAAATGTTCCTGAAAGGTTCTTTGTGGAACCATAAATGGTTCTCTTGGCATCACTCATTCAACCTTTTTCTGTTCCAGTTTGCACCTTTATTGCTGTGTTGACAGTAGCTCATGCAACAAAGAAACAGTAGATTTCCATCACTGTCGATGCCTTCAATCATCACGTGTCTCCTTCATCAGCCCACGCTGTCAAACCTGTTGACAAAATCCACTTTGAGGTTGACGCCGGCCCAAGCAGGCATCCAATCCAGAGCGTGCGCCAACTGCTTGAAACTCCGAGGAGGCTTTCCAAGGTATTTGGCTACGCTTGTTGTTATTATCACAGCACCTGTTCTGTCATGTTCCCCATTCAAATTCTCTGAATCCTTATTGATTTATGTTTACAGGAAGCCACCAATCATTTCAGTGTCTCCTCAGATTCAGCCCCAAGCAGCAGAAGGTCTCGTCGCAGTCGCCCAGACAACGTAACACAAGTACGCTAAAGCATGATGCAATGGACAGTTTTCAGCCATGCAAACAGTTAATTCTTAATTCTGAATATAGCATATTTGTTTTTCTCTCCCTTATGGTTTTTGTTTGATTCTTACCTCATTGCCCTGGCCACAAGCGATGCATCACTCAACCATACAGGATATGATGCACCTACCATGAAACCTAATGAACAGTTTCCTATTGCGTTCCTCAGGTGTGGGACTCCACACCTGAAGCTGTGTTCATCAACATCAAAGCCCTGGCCATCAGCGGCAGCACCACGCCTGAGGGTTAGGTCACAGCGCTCTACTACACGCCAGAGGCAGGCGTGGAGAATGTCCAGCTGATCGTGTCCCAGTTTGGAGAAGAAAACAACTGGAAGAAGATGTGCACTGATGCCACTTTGAATGAGCTCCATGCAGAGGCTAAGGTAATACATACATGTAGACGGCTTCTTTTGGTGTGTTCGAGGTTCAAGGTGACTTTATTTGTCTGGAGTTAGAGGGGGGAAATGCTGCATTTTACACACAGACAATACATGAAAAGATACATTAAATGGTGACACATGTGCAAACACTGAGCAAGTGGAGGTATAGTCACAGAGTCATTCACACTACATCACCTTACAGGCAAACTTCTTGAACATCATATAATACCGCATTGCAAAATACAATAGAGAGGCAAAGTGAAACGTCACTTCCTGCTTTCTCCCTGTACCAGCGCTTACGAAAAATATGAATGTCGGTGGACGGAGAATAAGGTTACTTTTTTGATCCCGTTTGAATTGTGTCACGGGGTGCCAACGCTAATTTTGTCCATTTAAAACATAACTTTGCATGTCAAGAAAGTCACAGTTTGTCGTCAAACTGAAACGTAGGGGTTAGTTTCGTATAAAAACGACATAGCTCGTGGAAGCTCGTAGCATGTTGCCGGTCTTCAGCTTTGCCGGTAGAGAAAGTGACGTCACTTAGGCGACAGTGTATGTAGTCTTTTGGATTTATAACATCTAGTGCAACAGTTTGGCGACAAACTGTCACTTTCTTGACATGCAAAGTTACGTTTTAAATGGACAAAATTAGCGTTGGCACCCCGTGGCACAATTCAAACGGGATCAAAAAAGTAACCTTATTCTCCGTCCACCGCCATTCATATTTTCGCAGTGCTGGTACAGGGAGAAAGCAGGAAGTGACGTTTCACTTTGGCTAAGTTACAGTGCAATAGGTTACAAACAATACTAGTGTATCTCACATAACAGCAAACAAGCGAAGGTTCATGTGTTATCTATGAACCCTGCAATTTGGAGAGGCTGCTTCCATGACTGATCTCTTGTGTGTCTGGACTAGGCGCACATGAGATGGGGAGCTGAATGTCAGACGTATGAATTGTCAATGAAGGCTGCCACTCTACATCTGCCCGGCTGCAAGCCAACACTCAAGGCCAAGGTGCACTGGACCAAGATCCCAGACGCCATGGCGGAGATAGGCAGAACGTGAGCTGCGTCGTATATGGGGGGCAGTTTGGTTGTATTGTGATGGGAGGTAATAAATAAATAAATAAATAAATAAATAAAATGCCTCCATATTGATAGTTTGGCATCTTTTCAAGTCAACTTGGCATTTTGGGGCTTGGATCAGATTTACATTTGAAAGTTGGTCACCATTCACTTTGTGTAGCAGAATGCTGTAACTGTGTTTCCCTGGAAAACTCCACAAATGTTTTATCCTTCCCTGTTCTCTTCTCCCCCACATTTCCCATTCCCTCCCCACCTCCTCCCTTTCCCTGCTCTCTCCTCCCCCACATCCCCCCGCTCTCCCTCCCCCTCCCTTCTCCTGCTCTCTCCTCTTTCCCCCTTCCCCTACTCCTTCCCCACCTCCTATACACCTCCATTTCCCATTCTCTCCCCACCTCATCACTTTTCTGCTCTCTCCTCTCTCACATTCCCCCTGCTCTCCCTCCCCTGCACCCTCCCCACCGCCTCCCTTTCCTGATCTCTCCTCCCCCACTATTTCCCCCACTATTCTAAAGCATGGCACCCATTCTACCCTAAAGCATGGCACCCATTCTATTCTATATTTCTATATTTCTCTATCAATTGTTCAATGTGTTATTATTACTACTGTCATTTGCTACTGTTGTGTCAGCTAGAATTAGCTAGACATATTTTCTGTGAAGCCCTCTGGGACATGCTTGTGAATTAGGGCTATACAAATAAACTTAACTTGAGTAAAAGAAACTTCACCCGACTCTTCCCCCATCATGGGGCTGAGTAGATCATATGACTTTTGAGCATTAATTTTCATTTTTGGGTGAACTTTTCCTTTAATGCTTGACTAGAGCGAGGGGAAACAGACTCTAGAGTGTTTTGTGATTCTGACAGACACAAACGGACACATTTTGCTGCAAACATTCTTCTTCTTCTTTATTTCTACCTTCCCTAGAGTTGAACGATACATCCCAGGCATGGCTTTCCTCCTCGGCTTCTACCAGCAACATGAGATCAACGCCAAGCAGGAGGTTTCTGCATCCGTTGTTGCTGCCTCAGCAGACAGCATAGATATGAAGCTGAAATTCCCAGAGGTGTGGGAGGAAATATTCACGACCAACATTATATTTTAATGCCTAAATCCTCAATCCTAGCATTGCATATAATTGACATGGTTGTGTCGTTTTTGTGTCTTGTCAGTATACTGTATACCGCCAGGCTATTCCTATTCCAATGCCGGTTGCCAGTTTTCAACCCAACACAACAATGGACAGCTTTGGAGATGCGTAAAGACATGTGAGCAACACAAGCCAGCTTGATTGAGCATAACTGAATGTTCCTCCTCACTGTATGAGTATATGCATGTGTGTAAATGACAGTTTTCGGAGCACAACTGACAAGCAAAACGAAGCAAAGAGCTACGCCGCTTTAGCTCGTTTTCTAAAATGTGTTTTGCGTTGCAGAAAGGCAACACAGCCCAGATGGGAGCCAGATGTCTCTTTCACAGAGATAACGGCGAAACCAAAATCTCAACCGCCACTCAACCGCCACGCCGAACGTCACGATCATAAAAGACGCATCAGTAATCCGTCAGAAGACAGTAGTTTGGAAATAATCTGCAAAGGTCCAGATTTACTCAGTTGAAAGCATGTAAATATTGAACACCCTCCTTTGAAGAATTATTCTAAATTTGTGTTTGTCCCAAAATATTGTATCTTCATAGTGAATCGGCCGAGAAATGTTTAAGCTAATTTTTGCTTTTTGAGTCAGATTAAAATGCAGAACAGCATCTGTTCTTTAGTTTTCTTTGACTTTACCATGTCTATTTCTAACTACATTTCCACCGAGTTCCATTTCTACTTTCTGCTTCTACTAAAATAGGCACTCGCTAAGATTAAAGACTATATCGAATGGATTCTAAAGGTGTCTCTCACTGAGCGCTTGAGCAAAAATACTTGTGATAACCAAATTACTGATATCGTATTGATATAAGCATAAACGGAGCTCATTGATAAATATCACACACTATTGTCAAGTTACACAACGATCAGTACTGATGAAATCCCTGGAAATCATCGTAAACTTGCTTCAAATCGAATCATGTAATCTCAATAGAGTGAGCTTCTGTAGTGGTTAATTGGTTAAATAGAATGTAATTAGCCTGACATTCGATTTGGAAAACTGATTTTACTTCAATTATGTGAGAGATGGGAGGGGACTTGATACCCCGCCAAAAAACAGTGCAAATGCTGAAGCTGCCAAGTGTGTCTACCTGCCAAGCTTATGATGAAGACTGTGATGAGTGAGCTCCTGTAGTATTCAAATCCCATTGGGTTGGAAAAATAGTGAAAGTTGGAATAAGGTGGGCGTCTGTGAATGAGAAGGTTAATTTCCTGCTCTGTTTGGAGGCTTTCTGATGTGTACGGACTGGATGACCTACAACACTGTGTGTTGGCTAAGCTGATCCAACACGACTCCTGGTTACTTTGGCAGCCGTGCAGAAAGTCATCCCGCCCTCAACGTTTAGAGCCACAGAGCACTGCATGCCCTTCAATGCAAAGTGTCCAGTTTATGGGATGTTTGGACTATATTGTTTCAATATTTAAATATTCTTGCACAGTTACTCATACGGATGTGAAATATAGCCATCTTGCATTGTGATTTGTTATTGATAAGGATGTGAATATAACCGTCGTGATTGTGATTTGCTCAAAGATCTGACGAACATGAATTGGCACTCGCATATTATAACTGAGCCATATATATATATATATATATATATATATATATATATATATATATATATATAAAATTGTAACACAGCACATTTGAGAAGTGTTCACACATTCAAGCCTCTCTCTCTCTCTCTTTTTAATCGTTGTCTGTGAGCTTCTGTAAAGCTGTTAGTTCTCATAAACATTCTCAGTGTTGTAACAGTGATTAACCTTGATCCCTGTCTCTCAAACTAGGCCGTATTGGGTCCTTGAATTTGAGGAAATTGGGCCTGGAAAGTCCTTGATTTTGATGTAGGTGTGGGAACCCCTGAGTCATAGCAAATGGGATGTGTCACTGTAGCCAAAGACAATGGTTGCACCCTAACCAAAGAGTGATGTCCTAACTACTCTGTGACTCCACCTCACCTCCCTGTGCTGGTTTAGCCAGATGGTGTTGAACTGCAGAGGAAAGACATGGCCATCAAAGGCTGAACAGGATGAGCACATTATAATGATGTCATTATGTTCCATTCACATGTCTAATATCCTGCGGGTTTTTAAAGTGCTGCTTGACAGGCTGATTGAGGGGGATCATGTCTATGTTCCCCGGGTTCTATGTTCCCCGGGTTCTATATTCCCCGTTTTTCACTAACCTCTCCCAGTCCCGACGCCAAACCTAACCTCCCCCCATGCCTAAACCTAACCTCCCCCAGACCCTAACCCAAAACCTAACCTCTCCCACCCCCACGCCTAAACCTAAGTTCATAGAAAGGGTTCTATGTTCCCCGGTCCCACAAAAACGGGGAACATAGGACCTGGGGAACATAGGACCCGGGGAACATAGGGATGACCCCGATTGAGGATGTGTTCTGGTTCGACGTGGAGAGTCACATGACCTGCCGCAGACAGCCGACGTGGAGAGTCACATGACCTGCCGCAGACAGCCGACGTGGAGAGTCACATGACCTGCCGCAGACAGCCGAGGACACCGAGGCCACGCTGACCTTGTGCTGACAT
>NC_139632.1:2120985-2150985 GCF_964638095.1 Poromitra crassiceps | reverse complement strand
GAGTTCTGGCATCGCACCTTCTACTTAGCTCACACATCTTCTCACCCACTAATTGCCAACCTCACTTTCACTCTCAACAAATGAGCGTGTTGCTATAACTGTTTCCTCAACGGCTCTGTAGTGTCAAGTGATACAAAAAATAATAAAGAGAGGAAAAGCATGATCTTGGAGTCTTCAGGGAGCTTAGGCTATAGCAAAATCCCTCTTTCGAAATATTAGCATAATGATATAACAATTTTTCCTGTATTAATTGAGATTATAATGTGTGATCATTATATGTAATATTTGCGTAACGCTTTAGAATATGCGCCGCAAATGACCCTGTAAGTACAAGTATGTGAGGAAGAGGTGTAACATTCTTACTATATTGCTGATTAGATTCTGATTTGCCATATGAGCACTCATATAGTTGTCATGCAGCCTCTCCTCTCTCCTCCACTCAGGTGAGCTCCATCAGTAGCTAATGAATGGAGCTCTCCGTGGTGCTGAACCTGTGTTCACTCATTTTGGCCAATAATTAGCCGTTTTATTTTTGCCTATTTAACCTGCCCTAATGACCTAGTTCCCCTAATTCCCCCCTGGTGCCCGGACTGACCAGAGGAGGCACTAGTGCAACAACCAGGACACATAACCTTAATCCGGCTTCCCACCCTCAGACACAGCTAATTGGTAAATGGTAAATGGTCTGCATTTATATAGCGCTTTTATCCAAAGCGCTTTACAATGAGTAGATAGTCTACATTCACCCATTCATACACCAATGGCGGCAGGCTGCCGCGCAGGGTGCCTACACACCATCGGGAGCAAGGAGGGTTAAGTGTCTTGCCCAAGGACACAGCGACGGCAGCTGGGAGGGAGCGGGGATCGAACCGCCAACCCTTGCGTCATTGGCCGACCCGCTCTGCCTCCTGAGCTAAAGCCGCCCCCACAGCCCCCCCACCGCCCCCACAGCTAATTGTGGCCGTATGGAGGCCCAATCAAAGCGGAGGCAACACGGGGGCTCGAACGTGCGACCCTCATGCTGTATATAGGCAGGGAATATACTGCTGCACTACCCGGACGCCCAGATAACGTGCTTCCACTGCATGTGGACTAGTCCCTTAACTCTCCTCACCACCTTGCATTAGTCAGCAGTCAGCTTATTTTCTTTTTAAATTATTATTATATTTCCTTATTTATATTATTATGCTTCCTCCGAGACATGGGCAGTAGCCAGCCACTTCTTTTCACCTGACAGGAGAAGCTTCACCAGTAGGACATAGCACGTGGGAGGATCACGCTATTCCAACGAGTTCCCCTCCCTCCAAACAGGCGCCCCTAACGACCAGAGGAGGCACCACTTCAGCAACCAAGATATTGCATGTTTTGGTGAAGGGGGTTCCTATATGAGGGAAACCCCCAGGGGGCACGGGGAGAACATGCAAACTCCACACAGAGAGGCCCTTTTGACGACCCCACCCGGGCGGTGGGCACTCGGGGACATGCGGACGGGCATGCGCTCCTTCAGCGCTCACAGCGTCCCAGGTGGGAATCGAACCCAGGACCTTCTAGCTGTGAGGCGACAGCACTACCACTGAGCCACCGTGCCCCCCCAGCAGTCAGCTTCATAACGGCCTCATAACTGTTTTAATTTTCTCCTTGAATGTTTTAATTTCCTCCCCTTAAAGGGGATCAACATGCCACTGCACAAAACTCGCCAGAAATTCTCTTCTAAAAGCTGATGTGGAAAAAAGAGCTCTTCCCGGGGAGCCGGAGCGTCACCTCCCCCCCCCCCCCCCAACCCCCGGGCTCCCTGAACATTTCTGGAGAAGTGCTCTTTTACAGATTATTTTCATGGCGTTTCTGCTTTATTAGACAGTTCACAGTGAAGGGAAGTAAGTGGGGGAGGCCGGGGGGTGTGTGTGTTGGGGGGGGGGTTGTGACAACCAACAGCTGTTCCATTATCAGAGTGGAAACCCTGCACCCTGCTTTCTTGGGGAGGGGGGGGGGGGGGGGTCGATACAGTATTGCGATATTTTTTGTGGCAATATATCGTATCGCGATACTTTATTATATAAATTGTCAAGTGCATGCAACATTTATGACAGGTTTTTATGACAGTGTTGGTCAAGTCTGTCTGCTTGACAATCCCATTTTGCTGCAATAAAAATGATTGAAGTGAGACGAACAGACTGGAAACTTTATCTCATTAGATAAAAGAGATGTTGACAACGTTTTCTTCCTTTGGGGACATCATTTGCAGTTGGAAAAAAGGTAATAAATCGCAATACTATCATATCGTGGCTTAGGTATCGTGATAATATCGTATGGTGGGGTATCCGGTGATTCCCACGCCTCTACTGCATTCACATGGCGGCCATCTTATCTTTTGCATGTTTTTTGTGGGGGGAGGTTCTTATCTGGAGGAAACAGGGAGAACATGCCAACTCCACACAGAAAGGCCTTTTTGACGAGATAGACGTTTTTTGAGACGGTGTACATGTAGTGTGGTGTGGTACATACATACATTTCCCCCAAGAAGAGTTAGAAATCAAATTCACTGTAGACAAACTCATTGCATCTTGATCTAAGTGTCATTTATTATTGCACTGCGGACGGCTAGTGACCAGGAACCACTTTCCCAAAACCATTTGAGTGCTAATATCAAATCAGCTCCATAAGAATCAAATGAACAAACATGATTTAAGTGCTAAGAAGCTTTTGGGAAACTCAGTTCATGTTGGCTTTAATCCATTTACGAGGTCGTTTCCCTCTGGTCCAAAGTGATAGCCTGGTAACAAAGCATCCTAATCACATGATGTCACATTCTGTTTCAGTCTGGACTCCAATACGTCCACAGTGATTTCAGTGGGTGGGAGTCCTGGCCTTGACAGACAACTCCTTCAGCCAATCGGCATCGCCAAATCCAGTCCAAATCTACTCGTGAGAATGGCGAAAACGTTTCCGCAGAGAAACTCCGCTGGTGCACAGTCCTGTTCTCGTTTAAGTAACTTCGCAGAGTTACAACCATCCTCGGCTTCGCCTCGGACGGTTCACGCCTCCACGTCGTCCCTTAAAAAGTGATAATGGACACCTCGAAGTGCATTAACCCGCTTATACCATGGTCACTTGCCAAAGAAACAAAACAAGACCATTCATTTATATTTTCATGCATTTTGCAATCAAAATCTAGTTTTCATAACCTTGAATATGAGTTGAGAACCGGCGAGATAAAATAGTCCCCTCGAGATTAGGCTATCATTGGATAAAATGGCTGCTTAGTTTCTACACCTGGCACAATTCTAGAATCAAGCTAACTAATAATTTGGCCTATGTAACAACATACAAAATAAAACGGCAATGTCTAAGAATGCAACGCCATGTAACTGGGTCGTTTAAACTCGCATTCCAGGGAATTGCGTTAACGTCTGCGGGTCTTATAAGACGTAAATGGCGCGAGGCAGGAGTAGAGTGAAAACTATCTGCTTTCAGTATGTTGGAGTCCAGGTATGTTTTGTACAAGGACGTCTCTCAGTGTGTTGCTGTTAACTCCCCATTTCGTTGTTTTCTTTTTGTTGATCTTGTCTTTTTCCTCTTTGACTTGATTTGTATCAGTGATAGAGGCAGCGCAGGCTCTCCCAGAGCGCCTGGCTGCTGGTTGCTGCAAGTTGTAAACAGAGGGTTTGACAGTTGACAGCTGAGAGCCCGGCTTCTGTCAGCTGACCAGAACAGAGCCGGCTTCTGCCAGGAGAGGGAATCAGGAGAGGGAATCAGGAGAGGGAATCTCCGAAACGGAAATCAAAATGGTAAATAAGTTATTTTTGATAAACTGAGCACACAGGGGTGATTTAAATACTTACTTACCGACTCATTTTTTTTCTCAAGTAACAAAAGTGCCATATTAACCCTTAACAGGGGTATAGAGCTCAAACTGGTCTCTTGATAACACTGTTGATTCTATGGCGCATTGATATGAATGGTGAACAGATCATTTGGCTGAACGACTTTACCAACTGTACATTATCACTTTTTAATGGACACCCTGCAGCCAATCAGAATCGAGTATTCACCCAGACCATGGTATAATTGTTGTTATTGATTATATTTCTGCAATAACTGCACTTAGGGCTGGGTTTACTCTACTAACGTTAACGTTACCACTCGTTGCCACCATACTGTTTTGCCAGCAGAGTTCCTGATTGGGCGATTACGTTATCAACTACGAGGCAGGTCCCTGATTGGCCGGAGGACTTTGTAATTTTTGGGAATCGCCCGGGGCGGGCTGGAGTCCAGACCAAACAGAATGTGAGTTCACGTGATCAGCAGGATGGTTTAGCAGGCTAGCATGATGCTCTCACCACTGCTCCTCTAAGCAGGGCTGTGGAGGGTCAACGCAAATAAACCTAGTTTAAGTTTAGCCACCTCTTTGAAATTAGGCAGAGTTTACTCACCAATTTTAAGATCAACTGTATGACTCAATGAAACAAGGTGGGTAAACTACTCACTCGCCTTGGATAGTTGACCCACCTCTGTGTTTACCCTGTCTCTTAAGTGTCTGCATGGCCTCTTTAGTCATCCTCAGTGAGGAGGTCTTCTAAACATGCCTGCCTTGTTTGAGACCCACATCTGCACTCTCTTTTCATGGCTGAAAGAAGAGAAACAGTCCAGAGATTTCTGCACATTTGACACTGATTGGCTAAACCAGAGGTCTTTAAAGTGGGAGGTGGGCCAGGGGGGGGGGCTCCAAACAGTTTCAGGGGAGGCTCAGTGAATGGAAGTGAAATATTCCATTATCAAAAGGAGATCACATAGAATAGCCTAAATAAATATAATGTTTTTTGTCATTTGAGCTACTCAGACATTATCATAGCCATTGTGAAGAATACTGTAGTAGAATGATTTTTTTTTCCACTTTTAATTGGGAGGGCAACACACACAGTCAGACCGCCAAGAGGGGGCAGTGTTGATCTTATCAGTGGTGAATAGAACTTTCCTTGTGGAGCCTTCCATTCTATTTTTACTTCCTGTGAAAATGTGATGGCGTCCTGTAGCCTATAGATCAGTGTGATTCTCCTCTTCCGTCTGACCCAGATATACAGATACTGTACAGACAACAGCACCAGTCTTATTTATTTATATATTTATATATATATATATATATATATATATATATATACATATATATATACGGTGTATATATATATATATATATATATATATATATACAGTATATGCACAGATGTGGGTCTCATATATATATATTTTATATATAAATATAAATATATATATATATATATATATATATATATATATATATATATATATATATATATATATATATATATATAGAACACGGCTCTCTTGAATACTCGATTCTGATTGGTCAATCAACAAGATTCACCGGTCATTATTTCTCGACAACCGACCGCTGCTCTGCCACACCTGGATTAATCAGTTGATAAGAGCCTTTTGTCAGCAGACACTACTAATTAGGCTAGCCAACCAGTTGCAGCTGTGGTGTCTTGTGTGCCAATTACGAATGAAACCGCTTTGTCGTTGAAAACGCTATTAAAAAATCTATTTGAATAATTATTTTTGTCAGATTATTGTATGATTTAGTTGTAGGCCGTGTTCTAAGCGGGATAATGTATAGTGAGCCGGTGATTACTGGAAATAATGACCTTCAGGTGAATGATTAAGCCCTCCGCTGCGCGTCGGGCTCAATCATTCACCTGTCGGTCATTATTTCGCCCGTAATCACCGCCTCACTATACATTATCCCTTACATATATATATATATATATATATATATAATTTATATTGACCCTTTACCAGCCATAGAGTCGAGTAATATAGTGTTTCCTCCTGTGGAGTATTATAGGCTCTGTATCGCTCGCGCAGGAAGCCCACTGATCCCCCTGCTTGTGAAGAGCCGTCGCCATGGCAACCTCACATCAAGAACCACATCAAGAACCGGAGAACCTTGATCAAGGCGCACACACGCGCACACGCGCACGCACGCACGCACACACACACACACACACACACACACACACACACACACACACACCAGAGATGGTGACTTGGACTTGTGACTTGTACTGGAGTCACACTTAAGTCACACAGAGTGACTGTGTGTCTTTTGTTTTTATGTTTTGTGCATTAACATTAAGAAATGCCCACTAATAATAATGTAATCTAGTCAATGCTGATACTGCACGCTATTAAAGGAGTGGAGAATACAGTCCGTGCTTTGAATCCCTTAGTTTGAGCTATGCAGTGTCTAAGCAGACCGGACGGCATGCAGCAGGTGATACAACGCTCATCCATAAGAGACTTCACTTGGACTTCGACGGCACGGTGGCTCAGTGGTTAGCACTGTTGCCTCACAGCAAGAAGGTCACGGGTTTGAACCTCGCCTACCTCGGTCCGTCCCAGGTCCTTTCTGTGTGGAGTTTGCATGTTCTCCCCGTGTTTGTGTGGGTTTTCTCCGGGTGCTTCTGGTTTCCTCCCACCACCTAAAGACATCCATGTTAGGGTAAATACTCCTGTCAGTGCTCCTGACCAAGGCAATGGCATAAAGAACTGGAGTTGGTCCCCGGGCGCTGTACTGTGGCTGCCCACTGCTCCTATAGTTCTAGGAAAGTTCCTAGTGGAGGATGGGTCAAATGCAGAGGATGAATTTCCCCATGGGGATAAATAAAGGATAACTTAACTTAAAGGGATAGTTCGGTTTGTTTGAAGTTCGGTCCTATCAGCTAGTCAGATACACTAACGTAATTCGGTACAGTGGTCTGGAAGCGAGGCACAGTGTCTAACGAGATCCGGCACCCAGAGGAGCAGCCTCGCGCAGCCTCACCAGCCTTTTCTCTCTCAGTACTGGGGGTCAACAACTAAAACGTAATTTAGCCACCTCAAACAACGCCCACCTAAACAAATCGATATCTGTGTACATGCACGCTCTATTTGAGAATTTTCTACGCTTTACTTTTCCGCCAAACAGTCATTTCATTCGGTACTGCTTTTTCTCCCAACCGTACAACCACCGTATTCCTCCGCTAAAGCCAGCACAGAGCACAGAGCCGCGGTTTACAAAACAGGAAGGCTTAGAAGAGAGATAAAACACTGACTTACTTTAGAGACAACAAGTCACCTGGCCTCTCTGGTCTGGGTCGTTTTCCACAATTTATCCTGGGAATGGTGAATAAGGTCTGCAGCCAGGGCACCCAGGCATTTAGGCAGCAGGCGCATCTCTCTGCCTGTTCACTCTCTGCAAAAGTTCCTCTTCTGTATTCTCTCTGGTTCATAATTGTATCCTCTTGTCACCAAGGTGAATGGCATATCATCCTCGCTATCAAAATCACTCATATTTTCGTTCGTGTATTCTATTTGTTGTGTCTTCAAACCGGGAGAAATAAAATAGCCTACCCCCAAATAACTGCGGAGTAATCCAGTGCTGCGGCTCGGAGCTGGCTTTTAGCGGAGGAATACGGTGGTTGTACGGTTGGGAGAAAAAGCAGTGCCGAATGAAACTGCTGTTTTGCGGAAAAGTAAAGCGCTGAAAATTGTCAAAATAGAGCGTGCATGTACACGATAATCGATTTGTTTAGGTGGGCGTTGTTTTAGGTGGCTAAATTACAGTTATAGTTTTAGTTGTTGACCCCCAGTACTGAGAGAGAAAAGGCTGGTTTGGCTGCTGCTCTGGGTGCCGGATCTCGTTAGACACTGCGCCTCGCTTCCAGACCACTGTACCGAATTACGTTAGTGTATCTGACTAGCTGATAGGACCCAACTTCAAACAAACCGAACTATCCCTTTAACTTAACTTTGACTTGCAAAAGATTAGCATCACTGCTGTGTCTCACACACACTCTCTCTCTCACACACACACACACACACACACACACACACACACACACACGCGCACACACACACACACACACACGTATACAACGCATTGAAGCATAATGCAGTGAGGGAGGGAAAACACATGAACACATCATGAGGTGTTTAGTCCCCGTCACCATATTGTCATCTTGAAATAGCCTGGTGTTGCTACTGACTGTCAGGGGGAAATGCCTCCATATGCTCCAGTGCTATAAATGAGCCTGCGAGGCATCTCATGAGGTGATGAACATACACAGGCAGATGGTGACAGGGTGACAGGGTGATAGAGATACAGCCATGTGACTGGAGGGTCGCACGTTTGATTCCCGCACAGAGCAGAATCCATCCTCGTTGACACGTCCTTGAACAAAACACTGTCTCTTTGCTCTGACCCCTCTGCTGATGTGTGTGTGTGTGTGTGTGTGTGTGTGTGTGTGTGTGTGTGTGTGTGTGTGTGTGCGTGCGTGCGTGCGTGTGTGCGTGCGCCGTTTCCAAAATCTCACAGAGTTCAGAACACAACTTCTGTTTGGCCTCACCATTCAGCAGAATAACATCACATTTATATCAGAAATGTATCATGGCAATATAGGCTGTGATGACTCTGCACACACAAATAAATGTTTGACCAAACATAACATTCCATTCAGTGGTGGGTGGTACCTTTTTATCCCCAGTGGGGGGCGATATACCAAAAATCATGAATTATGTATATCGGCTGCGAGCTGCCAACTAAAGCTTCTAGAGCCGCAAAATTCTCGCGAGCCGCGCAATGAGGAACTAGGTCGAGCGGGGTAGGTGTAAGATTGAAGTTGTAACGTATGCCTGCTGTACGTTGGTACTATGTCACTTGGTGCAACTGTAATTCTTTCAGTAGCGCGTAAAACTCAGACTTGGTGACATTTTCTACACTCAAACTAGGTCGCTGTACGAGAAAGCGACCGCTGCTCCTGGCCTGCGCCTCGGAGGAAAGGACATGCCTGGATGGGTTAAATGCAGAGGACACTTTTCACCGGCCACCGTCAGCATGAGTGTGTTGTGGCCGCATGCATGTGTTGTGGTGTTCGTGTGACAATAAAAGACGGGCTTGTCCGTTACGAGAGAGAGGTCAGGTTTGAACTTACGCACAGTGAGTGCAGTAATTGAACGGCTAAACTCACTAATGCAGTGATGTCATTTCGCTCAGAGAAAACAACACTCAAAGATGTGTTTTTGGAATCTGCGTGAATGAGTTGCCTCACTTAAGCATATTCCTAGAAGCTTTTCACTCCAAGTGGCACTTTCCTTGTTTTTCACACATCCACCAATTAGCCCTGAAAGGAAATGGAGGTAAAGTGGCCGTTGATGGACTGTGGACACATCCTTACAGCTCAATTTGAGATAATCACCAAAATTAGGGTGTTTTTCTGTCCCATTAGTCGCCCCAAAATGCTCTAAGCATGTTTTGTTGTTGTCTCTTTATATTCTAGGCCATTATTATTATTATTATTATATGCTTTATCAGAGGGCAGCATCGTTGATGGTTAACACTCCTCCTCAGTACATGGCCCACATTGCTCCGTTGGTGGCTAATGTAGCCGGGCTACTGGTTTGTATATCGACTTAATTGTCTCTCCATAAATATTTCAACATTTGCAAATTGATACAGCAGGCAACAACGTGTGACAAGCTAGAGGCAAAACTGTGATATCATGATGCCACTAATGTGTTCTACCAGTCAACTTCATGCCATACACCACTGTTACGCTACGTTCACACAGACACAGGGAACCTACGCCTTGCCTTGCCTCAACCCACGCCTACGCCTGCAGACCTTGAGCTGGGCGTGAACCGATCACACCGCACGCCTTTGCACGCTGAACCTGGAGCCGAGTCACAAGCGCCTCTCCTCTCTCCCGGCTATATTTTTTCATGTGTGGTCCCGAATTATCATGTGTAGGTAAAATAAATCTGATAGCCTATATTTAATGTTATATTGATGCTGGATATGTATAACCAGATCTGACTATAGTCAGACTTTTTAGAGACGTAATCTTGCAAGAATATGTGCTGGCACAACAACATTGTTCAACTTGCTTGCTATTCTCTCTCCTGAAGATTTTGTTTGCCGACGAGGAGAAAGCCCCACGTGATAGCCACCGTCAATCACTCTCTCTCTCTCTCTCTCTCTCTCTCTGCTCAACACTGTTGTAGTAACTCCATTTTATTTTGAAATTCAGTTGACTTTGCCATTTCCCACGGATATTGTCGCGTTTTTCTTTCATGGCTTGACAGAAGAAACCTGCCTGCACGCGCCTAGTCGGCTTGAAAATAGAACTCACGCCTAAACGATAAAATCGGCAAGGCACAGGCAAGGCGTGGGTACACGCAGGGTTCACGCTCAGGCGCCCGGTGTACACAGCCTCGTTGACTAAAACGGACGCCTATTTAAAAGCGTGGGTAAAGGCTTGGGTCCGCGGTGTGAACCCAGCCTTAGACTCTAACCTCTGCCCTAGGCCTGACTAGACTCTAACCTCTGCCCTAGGCCTGACTAGACTCTAACCTCTACCCTAGGCCTGACTAGACGCTAACCTCTGCCCTAGGCCTGACTAGATTCTAACCTCTACCCTAGGCCTGACCAGACTCTAACCTCTGCCCTAGGCCTGACTAGACTCTAACCCAGGGGTGTCAGACTCATATTAGGTAGAGGGCCGGATTTGTTCAACTGAGACCTCATGGGGACTGGATTTTTTTTTTTACTAAAATCAATTCGACTCATTTACCCATTTACTTCACAAAAGAAATACTGCTCTTTCCATTTCTCTTGAAACAGCCTGCATTCCGTGTCAACCTTTCTCTTTTTCGACAGCATCTTGTTGATTCCTTTGTTTTTTGGTAGGTAGCCGAATGCGCGATTCAATTCCAGCGTGGCATCATGGCGGCTTTGTTTACACCTGATGACCTACTGACATACTTCCTTGTAGTGCAGGTTAATTAACTTATGAATGAACTCTTAGCTTGCTTATTAGCCACACGTAGTTCATGATAATGGGGTGCGAATTTAATAATAATAATAATATATATATATTTTTTTTTATATTCCAAAACATCTCGCGGGCCGGATGAAACCTGTATCTCTGACATCCCTGCTCTAACCTCTACCATAGGCCTGACCAGACTCTGCCCTAGGCCTGACCAGAATCTAACCTCTGGCCTAGGCCTGACCAGACTCTAACCTCTGCCCTAGGCCTGACTAGACTCAGACTCTAACCTCTGCCCTAGGCCTGACCAGACTCTAACCTCTGCCCTAGGCCTGACTAGACTCAGACTCTAACCTCTGCCTTAGGCCTGACCAGACTCTAACCTCTGCCCTAGGCCTGACTAGACTCAGACTCTAACCTCTGGCCTAGGCCTGACCAGACTCTAACCTCTGGCCTAGGCCTGACTAGACTCAGACTCTAACCTCTGGCCTAGGCCTGACCAGACTCTAACCTCTGGCCTAGGCCTGACTAGACTCAGACTCTAACCTCTGGCCTAGGCCTGACCAGACTCTAACCTCTGGCCTAGGCCTGACTAGACTCTACCCTCTGCCCTAGGCTTGACTAGACTCTAACCTCTGCCCTAGGCCTGACTAGACTCTAACATCTGCCCTATGTAACCCAGGTCACAAATGGTGGTTACCATGGAAACATGTAGTCCTGTGTTTTCCTGTGGGCGGAAACATGTAGTTCTGTGAATGACACCAATATCAGCCAATCAGAGTGGCCGGTGTGAGAGCTCAGTTGATTACCTGCAGCAGGTGAGATGAGGGTGGCTGCTGTGGGGAGCAGAGCTGCAGGTTGGTAGAGCTGGTTAACATCTTACAATTCAATCCATAATGTTTGAACATGAAGTGATTGATTGCAATTTACTGAATCTGTAGATGTCCACCGTGCCAGTGGTGCCAATATTTGACAGAAACTCTGATTGCTGAATTGGTGAGTGATTGTTTTTCATCATGTAACAGCAACTAGCTGCTTTATCCATGAAGTGGTTTTGACCATGTATTTTCATTTATATGATATTATGTATTTCTTTATTTTGTATTGTATTAATGCGAAATAGTTGTGTGATTATACATAGTTCTGAACCCTAGTCCTGGCCTTGTGTGCTTATACAGGCCAGGTTTATTTGACTCTATCAGATGGCGAGCTAACTCATGGAGGCCCGAACCTGAATGGAACTCGAACTCACAACGGCAAACTCATTCCTACCTGGGCGGTAGGATTCCTACAAACCCAAACCCCTCTCATCTCATCTTCCCAATTCACCCACACACACACATTGCCAGCATATCCCAACTCACCCAATGACTTTGACTGACTCTACTTTGAATGACAATGGACAATTCCCTGGACCCTCTCAACTTCCCTGTGCTGGAAATGGACATATGAACAGTGGTGTAGTGGATAGGTGGTGAATGAACATTAATATCAGTTTTGGTTGTTTTGTTTGTTTATTGTTGCTTTAGATTATCCGACAGATGTGTGGTGTATTGAGAGGAATTATTTGCAGTATATGGATACTTACCTTGTCATCAATACTTACCTATGTTGGATCCAGAATAGAGGTGCATCATCGCAATTGATTCTTGACCCTTTTGACCTAACCTTAAAGGTACGATCTGTAGAGTAAATTGGTCCCTGACTATTGAATAATCGAGTGGATATCCTTATAAATGTGAATTGTGTTTCTAATGCAATCTCTTGGCCATAATCTGTTATGTTTGTTTATTTCTTTGCTTTATGTTTATAATTATATGGTACCTTTTCTTCAAATACATCACCGCCTCCTGAGTCTTCCTTTATTGTCATCAGTGTAATATTGCTCCTCCTTACTCCTACCTTGAATCTTCTGATTAATCTTTTCCAATATTATAATTTCTACACATAAATACAGTAACAGTATGCTACACCTAGGCCTGACAAACAAAGTGAAACAAAGCGATTCAGCTATATTTAGAATCAGGGGAGACAATAAAACGTTTAACACACACAAAAAAAAATATATATATATATGGTCGCTGTCGGGCGGAAACCTCGTATCTCCAAATTCTGCCATTTTCTCTTCTTTCGTTTCCCCCCATACATGGATTTAGTGGGTTGCAAAAAAAGAACCTGTGAAAGTTTCAGGTGCGTGGGGGCGTGTCTTTGGCTCTCTATTCCCCCTGATGACCTGCTTATGTAGAGTCAGTGAACTGGTTTGAGTTCTGCACCTGATCTCAAGCACTTTGTATTTCCCTGTGTAGGTTTGCTTTGTGTTACTCAGCAATTTGTTGAATTATGTTCATTTCACAACAGATTTATCTCCATATTATTTGATGCATCTGTATTAATTAATACATTTATTTATTGTCCGTTTATGGCTCGTTCTGTCCTCCGTCTAAATGTCCTCCATAAATATCTTACAGAATGAGTTTTTCACTAGACCTTAACCTCCACTCAACAGGTATATGTTATATGGAATGCCCTTGATAAAGAAAGCCTTCTATTTCGTAGACCTTGGGAACTCACCGGTAAGCATTTCTACATTCTGTTCAACTTCTTCACACGGCAAAATAGAGAAACCTTTTAGTCTAGATGAAAATCCCATCCAGGCTAATTGCCTGTTAAGTAAAATGATCACATTCAGTCTTTGAGTGGCTGTTTGTGGCCCTGACCTTCGTACTGATGATGACCAGGTCACTTCCTCTGAGGGATTCAAAACACTGGTGGAGAGCAATACTAAAACACACCAGTTTCTCTCCTCAAAGCCGCTGCAAATTAATAATAAAATAATAATATATAGAATATGTTTCCTATGGGCATATTCCTGAGTCATGCTGTGCTAAAGTTTGATTCTGTCTAGCACACCATTCCTTTGTTGGTGAAATAATACTTGCTGGTAGCTAATCTACAGAGACAGATTTGAAAGAGTCTCTCTTCCTTTGATCTCATGTTTTCATTATGATGCAACATGGAGATTTTCGTGCAACCTCTCCGATCTGAACCGATTTCCTAACGGAAATAGCCAGGAGGGCAAAAGGAAAAGTGTGATTATTTCGACCAATTTCGGAGTTTTTCTGTGATGGTATGTAGAAGTGCTTGCGGGTCAAATCTGAATGAGGATGGTGTGCGGCGCGCTAGCAGCAGCTAACTTGATTCATCCACATCTCAATTAACAAAAGGTTGAAGCCTAGTTGAAGTCTGACGCATGAGACTACATCCATCAAAGACATCCAATATTCAAATACTTGCTGTAAGAAGATTAGCCTCACGAGACTCGTGGAATCTTCTCCATATTTTATACATTGCAGTGTTCACTTGATTGATAGATGACGAACATCTCAAACTGAACCTTAAATTAAAACGTTCGGATTTTCTATCAATGCGATCATGACCTCGATTTAACATGACCCCTCAGTTACTGCCTGATCATTCCCAGCCCCTCCTCCCCACCTCCACCACTCCTCTCTCTCTCACCTCCTCCCCACCTCCACCACTCCTCTCTCTCCTCCTCCTCCCCACCTCCACCACTCCTCTCTCTCTCTCTCCTCCCCACCTCCACCACTCCTCTCTCTCTCACCTCCTCCCCACCTCCACCACTCCTCTCTCTCCTCCTCCTCCCCACCTCCACCACTCCTCTCTCTCTCACCTCCTCCCCACCTCCACCACTCCTCTCTCTCCTCCTCCTCCCCACCTCCACCACTCCTCTCTCTCTCTCTCCTCCCCACCTCCACCACTCCTCTCTCTCTCTCTCCTCCTCCCCACCTCCACCACTCCTCTCTCTCCTCCTCCTCCCCACCTCCACCACTCCTCTCTCTCTCTCTCCTCCCCACCTCCCACCACTTCTCTCTCCTCCTCCCCACCTCCACCACTCCTCTCTCTCTCTCCTCCTCCCCACCTCCACCACTCCTCACTCTCTCCTCCTCCCCACCTCCACCACTCCTCACTCTCTCTCCTCCTCCCCACCTCCACCACTCTCTCCTCCTCCTCCACCACTCCTCACTCTCTCTCCTCCTCCACCACTCCTCTCTCTCCTCCTCCTCCACCACTCCCCACTCTCTCTCTCCTCCTCCCCACCTCCACCACTCCTCACTCTCTCCTCCTCCCCACCTCCACCACTCCTCACTCTCTCCTCCTCCCCACCTCCACCACTCCTCTCTCTCTCCTCCTCCCCACCTCCACCACTCCTCTCTCTCTCCCTCCTCCCCACCTCCACCACTCCTCACTCTCTCTCCTCCTCCCCACCTCCACCACTCCTCTCTCTCCTCCTCCCCACCTCCACCACTCCTCACTCTCTCTCCTCCTCCCCACCTCCACCACTCCTCTCTCTCTCCTCCTCCCCACCTCCACCACTCCTCACTCTCTCCACCTCCCCCACCTCCACCACTCCTCACTCTCTCCTCCTCCCCACCTCCACCACTCCTCTCTCTCTCCTCCTCCCCACCTCCACCACTCCTCACTCTCTCTCCTCCTCCCCACCTCCACCACTCCTCTCTCTCTCCTCCTCCCCACCTCCACCACTCCTCTCTCTCTCCTCCTCCCCAGCTCCACCACTCCTCACTCTCTCCTCCTCCCCACCTCCACCACTCCTCTCTCCTCCTCCCCACCTCCACCACTCCTCTCTCCCTCCCCACCTCCACCACTCCTCTCTCTCCTCCTCCCCACCTCCACCACTCCTCACTCTCTCCTCCTCCCCACCTCCACCACTCCTCTCTCTCTCCTCCTCCCCACCTCCACCACTCCTCTCTCTCCTCCTCCCCACCTCCACCACTCCTCTCTCTCTCTCTCCTCCTCCCCACCTCCACCACTCTCTCGCTCTCTCTCCTCCTCCCCACCTCCACCACTCCTCTCTCTCTCCTCCTCCCCACCTCCACCACTCCTCACTCTCTCCTCCTCCCCACCTCCACCACTCCTCTCTCTCTCTCCTCCTCCCCACCTCCACCACTCCTCTCTCTCTCTCCTCCTCCCCACCTCCACCACTCCTCTCTATCTCTCTCCTCCTCCCCACCCCCACCACTCCTCTCTCTCTCTCTCCTCCTCCCCACCTCCACCACTCCTCACTCTCTCCTCCTCCCCACCTCCACCACTCCTCTTCTCTCTCTCTCCTCCTCCCCACCTCCACCACTCCTCTCTCACTCTCTCTCCTCTTCCCCACCTCCACCACTCCTCTCTCTCCTCCTCCCCACCTCCACCACTCCTCACTCTCTCTCTCCTCCCCACCTCCACCCTCCCACTCACTCTCTCGCTCTCTCTCCTCCTCCCCACCTCCACCACTCCCCACTCTCTCTCCTCCTCCCCACCTCCACCACTCCTCTCTCTCCTCCTCCCCACCTCCACCACTCCCCACTCTCTCTCCTCCTCCCCACCTCCACCACTCCTCTCTCTCCTCTTCCCCACCTCCACCACTCCTCTCTCCTCCTCCCCACCTCCACCACTCCTCTCTCTCCTCCTCCCCACCTCCACCACTCCTCTCTCACTCGCTCTCTCCCCACCTCCACCCCTCCTCACTCTCTCGCTCTCTCTCCTCCTCCACCCCTCCTCACTCTCTCGCTCTCTCTCCTCCTCTCCACCTCCACCACTCACTCTCTCTCTCCTCCTCCCCACCTCCACCACTCCTCTCTCTCCTCCTCCCACCTCCACCACTCCTCTCTCTCCTCCTCCCCACCTCCACCACTCCTCACTCTCTCGCTCTCCTCTCCTCCTCCCCACCTCCACCACTCCTCACTTCTCTCCTCCCCACCTCCACCACTCCTCTCTCTCCTCTTCCCACCTCCACCCCTCCTCACTCTCTCGCTCTCTCTCCTCCTCCCCACCTCCACCACTCCTCTCTCTCTCTCCTCCTCCCCACCTCCACCACTCTCTCGCTCTCTCTCCTCCTCCCCACCTCCACCACTCCTCTCTCTCTCTCCTCCTCCCCACCTCCACCACTCCTCTCACTCCTCCTCCCCACCTCCACCACTCTCTCGCTCTCTCTCCTCCTCCCCACCTCCACCACTCCTCACTCTCTCCTCCTCCCCACCTCCACCACTCCCCACTCTCTCGCTCTCTCTCCTCCTCCCCACCTCCACCACTCCCCACTCTCTCGCTCTCTCTCCTCCTCCCCACCTCCACCACTCTCTCGCTCTCTCCTCCTCCCCACCTCCACCACTCTCTCGCTCTCTCTCCTCCTCTCCCACCTCCACCACTCCTCTCTCTCTCTCCTCCTCCCCACCTCCACCACTCCCCCACTCTCTCCTCTCTCTCCTCCTCCCCACCTCCACCACTCTCTCGCTCTCTCTCCTCCTCCCCACCTCCACCACTCTCTCTCTCTCCTCCTCCCCACCTCCACCACTCTCTCGCTCTCTCATCCTCCTCCCCACCTCCACCACTCTCTCTCTCTCCTCCTCCCCACCTCCACCACTCTCTCGCTCTCTCTCCTCCTCCCCACCTCCACCACTCTCTCTCTCTCCTCCTCCCCACCTCCACCACTCTCTCGCTCTCTCTCCTCTCCCCACCTCCACCACTCTCTCTCTCTCCTCCTCCCCACCTCCACCACTCTCTCGCTCTCTCTCCTCCTCCCCACCTCCACCACTCTCTCTCTCTCCTCCTCCCCACCTCCACCACTCTCTCGCTCTCTCTCCTCCTCCCACCTCCACCACTCTCTCGCTCTCCTCCTCCCCACCTCCACCACACTCTCGCACTCTCTCCTCCTCCCCCACCTCCACCACTCTCCTCTCTCCTCCTCCCCACCTCCACCACCTCTCTCACTCACCCCTCCCCCCCACCTCCACCACTCTCTCTCTCTCCTCCTCCCCACCTCCACCACTCTCTCACACTCTCTCCCCTCCCACCTCCACCACTCTCTCGCTCTCTCTCCTCCTCCCCACCTCCACCACTCTCCTCTCTCTCTCCTCCTCCCCACCTCCACCACTCTCTCTCTCTCCCCTCCCCACCTCCACCACTCTCTCGCTCTCTCTCCTCCTCCCCACCTCCACCACTCTCTCACTCTCTCCTCCTCCCCCACCTCCACCACTCTCTCGCTCTCTCTCCTCCTCCCCACCTCCACCACTCACACTCTCCTCCACCCCCACCTCCACCACACTCTCCTCTCTCTCCTCCTCCCCACCTCCACCACTCTCTCTCTCTCCTCCCCCCACCACCACCACTCTCTCACTCCCCTCCTCCCCACCTCCACCACTCTCTCTCTCTCTCTCCTCCTCCCCACCTCCACCACTCTCTCTCTCTCCTCCTCCCCACCTCCACCACTCTCTCGCTCTCTCTCCTCCTCCCCACCTCCACCACTCTCTCTCTCTCTCCTCCTCCCCACCTCCACCACTCTCTCTCTCACCTCTCCTCCTCCCCACCTCCACCACTCTCTCTCTCCCTCCTCCCCACCTCCACCACTCTCTCTCTCTCTCTCCTCCTCCCCACCTCCACCACTCTCTCTCTCTCTCTCCTCCTCCCCACCTCCACCACTCTCTCTCTCTCCTCCTCCCCACCTCCACCACTCTCTCTCACTCTCTCCTCCTCCCCCACCTCCACCACTCTCTCGCTCTCTCCTCCCTCCTCACCACCTCCACCTCACTCCTCCCCCACCCCCACTCTCTCTCTCCTCCTCCCCACCTCCACCACTCTCTCACTCTCTCCTCCTCCCCCACCTCCACCACTCACTCTCTCTCTCCTCCTCCCCCACCTCCACCACTCTCTCTCACTCTCTCCTCCTCCCCACCTCCACCACTCTCTCCACTCTCTCCCTCCTCCCCACCTCCACCACTCCTCCTCTCACTCTCCTCCTCCCCACCTCCACCACTCTCTCTCTCTCACTCCTCCTCCCACCTCCACCACACTCTCTCTCTCTCTCCTCCTCCCCACCTCCACCACTCTCTCTCTCACCTCCTCCCCCACCTCCACCACTCTCTCTCACTCCTCCTCCCCACCTCCACCACTCTCTCGCACTCTCTCCTCCTCCCCACCTCCACCACTCCTCGCTCTCTCTCCTCCTCCCCACCTCCACCACTCTCTCACTCTCTCACTCCTCCCCACCTCCACCACTCTCTCTCTCTCCTCCTCCCCCACCTCCACCACTCTCTCCACTCTCTCACCTCCTCCCCACCTCCCACCACTCTCTCTCACTCCCCTCCCCCCACCACCACACCTCTCACTCCTCCCCACCTCCACCACTCTCTCTCTCTCTCTCCTCCTCCCCACCTCCACCACTCTCTCTCTCCTCCTCCTCCCCACCTCCACCACTCCCACTCTCTCCTCCTCCCCACCTCCACCACTCTCTCCTCTCTCTCCTCCTCCCCACCTCCACCACTCTCTCTCTCTCCTCCTCCCCACCTCCACCACTCTCTCTCTCTCTCTCCTCCTCCCCACCTCCACCACTCTCTCTCTCTCCTCCTCCCCACCTCCACCACTCTCCACTCTCTCCTCCTCCCCACCTCCACCACTCTCTCGCTCTCTCCTCCTCCCCACCTCCACCACTCACTCTCTCTCTCTCCTCCTCCCCACCTCCACCACTCTCTCTCTCTCCTCCTCCTCCCCACCTCCACCACTCTCTCGCCTCTCTCCTCCTCCCCACCTCCACCACTCTCTCTCTCTCTCCTCCTCCCCACCTCCACCACACTCTCTCTCTCTCCTCCTCCCCACCTCCACCACTCTCTCTCTCTCTCTCCTCCTCCCCACCTCCACCACTCTCTCTCTCTCTCCTCCTCCCCACCTCCACCACTCTCTCGCTCTCTCCTCCTCCCCACCTCCACCACTCTCTCTCTCTCTCTCCTCCTCCCCACCTCCACCACTCTCTCTCTCTCTCCTCCTCCCCACCTCCACCACTCTCTCTCTCTCTCTCCTCCTCCCCACCTCCACCACTCTCTCTCTCTCTCCTCCTCCCCACCTCCACCACTCTCTCTCTCTCTCCTCCTCCCCACCTCCACCACTCTCTCTCTCTCTCCTCCTCCCCACCTCCACCACTCTCTCTCTCTCTCCTCCTCCCCACCTCCACCACTCTCTCTCTCTCTCCTCCTCCCCACCTCCACCACTCTCTCTCTCTCCTCCTCCCCACCTCCACCACTCTCTCCACTCTCTCCTCCTCCCCACCTCCACCACTCTCTCTCTCTCTCTCCTCCTCCCCACCTCCACCACTCTCTCTCTCTCTCTCCTCCTCCCCACCTCCACCACTCTCTCTCTCTCTCTCCTCCTCCCCACCTCCACCACTCTCTCTCTCTCTCTCCTCCTCCCCACCTCCACCACTCTCTCGCTCTCTCTCCTCCTCCCACCTCCACCACTCTCTCTCTCTCTCTCCTCCTCCCCACCTCCACCACTCTCTCTCTCTCTCTCCTCCTCCCCACCTCCACCACTCTCTCCTCACTCTCCTCCTCCCCACCTCCACCACTCTCTCGCTCTCTCTCCTCCTCCCCACCTCCACCACTCTCTCTCTCTCTCCTCCTCCCCACCTCCACCACTCTCTCTCTCTCTCCTCCTCCCCACCTCCACCACTCTCTCTCTCTCTCTCCTCCCCCCCACCTCCACCACTCTCTCTCTCTCCTCCTCCTCCCCACCTCCACCACTCTCTCTCTCTCTCCTCCTCCCCACCTCCACCACTCCTCTCTCTCTCTCTCCTCCTCCCCACCTCCACCACTCCTCTCTCTCTCCTCCTCCCCACCTCCACCACTCTCTCTCTCTCTCTCCTCCTCCCCACCTCCACCACTCTCACTCTCTCTCCTCCCTCCCCCACCTCCACCACTCTCTCTCTCTCTCCTCCTCCCCACCTCCACCACTCTCTCTCACTCACTCCTCCTCCCCACCTCCACCACTCCCTCTCTCTCTCCTCCTCCCCACCTCCACCACTCTCTCGCTCTCTCTCCTCCTCCCCACCTCACCACTCTCCCTCTCTCCTCCCCCCACCTCCACCACTCTCTCTCTCTCTCCTCCTCCCCACCTCCACCACTCTCTCTCTCTCTCCTCCTCCCCACCTCCACCACTCTCTCTCTCTCTCTCCTCCTCCCCACCTCCACCACTCTCTCCTCTCTCCTCCTCCCCACCTCCACCACTCTCTCGCTCTCTCTCCTCCTCCCCACCTCCACCACTCTCTCTCTCTCTCCTCCTCCCCACCTCCACCACTCTCTCCTCTCTCCCTCCTCCCCACCTCCACCACCTCCACACTCTCTCTCTCTCCTCCTCCCCACCTCCACCACTCTCTCGCTCTCTCTCCTCCTCCCCACCTCCACCACTCTCTCGCTCTCTCTCCTCCTCCCCACCTCCACCACTCTCTCTCTCTCTCTCCTCCCCCCACCTCCACCACTCTCTCGCTCTCTCTCCTCCTCCCCACCTCCACCACTCTCTCGCTCTCTCTCCTCCTCCCCACCTCCACCACTCTCTCTCTCTCTCCTCCTCCCCACCTCCACCACTCTCTCTCTCTCTCTCCTCCTCCCCACCTCCACCACTCTCTCTCTCTCCTCCTCCCCACCTCCACCACTCTCTCACCTCTCTCCCTCCTCCCCCACCTCCACCACTCTCTCCTCTCTCTCCTCCTCCCCACCTCCACCACTCCTCTCTCTCTCTCCTCCTCCCCACCTCCACCACTCTCTCTCTCACTCTCCTCCTCCCCACCTCCACCACTCTCTCTCTCTCCTCCTCCCCACCTCCACCACTCTCTCTCTCTCTCCTCCTCCCCACCTCCACCACTCTCTCTCTCTCTCTCCTCCTCCCCACCTCCACCACTCTCTCGCTCTCTCTCCTCCTCCCCACCTCCACCACTCTCTCGCTCTTCTCCTCCTCCCCACCTCCACCACTCTCTCGCTCTCTCTCCTCCTCCCCCACCTCCACCACTCTCTCGCACTCTCTCCTCCTCCCCACCTCCACCACTCTCTCTCTCTCTCCTCCCCCACCTCCACCACTCTCTCGCACTCTCTCCTCCTCCCACCTCCACCACTCTCTCGCCTCTCTCCTCCTCCCCACCTCCACCACTCTCTCGCTCTCTCTCCTCCTCCCCACCTCCACCACTCTCTCCTCTCTCTCCTCCTCCCCACCTCCACACACTCTCTCCACTCTCTCCTCCTCCCCACCACCACCACTCTCACACACTCACCTCCTCCCCCCCCCCACCCCACCACTCCTCTCTCCTCCTCCTCCCCACCTCCACCACTCTCTCGCACTCTCTCCTCCTCCCCACCTCCACCACTCTCTCACCTCTCCCCTCCTCCACCCACCACCTCCACCACTCCCCACTCTCTCTCTCTCTCTCCTCCTCCCCCACCTCCACCACTCTCTCGCTCTCTCTCCTCCTCCCCCACCTCCACTCCTCTCTCTCACTCCTCCTCCCCACCTCCACCACTCTCTCTCTCTCCTCCTCCCCACCTCCACCACTCTCTCGCTCTCTCTCCTCCTCCCCACCTCCACCACTCTCCTCTCTCTCCTCCTCCCCACCTCCACCACTCACTCCTCTCACTCCCCTCCCCCACCTCCCACACACCTCCTCTCCTCCTCCCCACCTCCACCACTCTCTCTCACTCTCCCTCCTCCCCCACCTCCACCACTCTCTCACTCTCCTCCTCCCCACCACCACCACTCCTCTCTCTCCACCTCCCCACCTCCACCACTCTCTCTCTCTCTCCTCCCCCCACCTCCACCACTCTCTCTCACTCTCTCCTCCTCCCCACCTCCACCACTCTCTCTCTCTCCTCCTCCCCACCTCCACCACTCTCTCGCACTCTCTCCTCCTCCCCACCTCCACCACTCTCTCGCTCTCTCTCCTCCCCCCACCTCCACCACTCTCACCTCTCTCTCCTCACTCCCCCACCTCCACCACTCCTCTCTCTCTCTCCTCCTCCCCACCTCCACCACTCCCACTCTCCTCCTCTCTCTCCTCCTCCCCACCTCCACCACTCACTCGCTCACTCACCTCCTCCCCACCTCCACTCCTCTCTCTCTCTCCTCCTCCCCACCTCCACCACTCTCACCCTCTCTCCTCCTCCCCACCTCCACCACTCTCTCTCTCTCCTCCTCCCCACCTCCACCACTCTCTCCTCTCTCTCCTCCCCCACCTCCACCACTCCTCTCTCCTCCTCCCCACCTCCACCACTCCTCTCTCTCTCCTCCTCCTCCCCCACCTCCACCACTCTCTCACTCTCCTCCTCCCCACCTCCACACACTCCTCTCTCCTCCTCCCACCTCCACCACTCCTCTCCTCTCTCTCCTCCTCCCCACCTCCACCACTCTCTCTCTCTCCTCCTCCCCACCTCCACCACTCTCTCTCTCTCACTCCTCCTCCCCACCTCCACCACTCTCTCTCTCTCCTCCTCCCCACCTCCACCACTCTCTCGCACTCCTCCTCCCCCCACCTCCACCACTCACCCTCTCTCTCCTCCTCACCCACCTCCACCACTCTCTCTCTCTCTCTCCTCCTCCCCACCTCCACCACACCTCTCTCTCCTCCTCCTCCCCACCTCCACCACTCTCTCTCTCTCCTCCTCCCCACCTCCACCACTCTCTCGCACTCTCTCCTCCTCCCCACCTCCACCACTCTCTCGCTCTCACTCCTCCTCCCACCTCCACCACTCACTCTCTCTCTCTCCTCCTCCCCACCTCCACCACTCTCTCTCTCTCTCTCCTCCTCCCCACCTCCACCACTCTCTCTCTCTCCTCCTCCCCACCTCCACCACTCTCTCGCACTCTCTCCTCCTCCCCACCTCCACCACTCTCTCGCACTCTCTCCTCCTCCCCACCTCCACCACTCTCATCCTCTCTCTCCTCCTCCCCACCTCCACCACTCACTCTCTCTCTCTCCTCCTCCCCACCTCCACCACTCTCTCTCTCTCTCTCCCTCCCCACCTCCACCACTCTCTCTCTCTCCTCCTCCCCACCTCCACCACTCCTCTCTCTCCTCCTCCCCACCTCCACCACTCTCTCTCTCTCTCTCCTCCTCCCCACCTCCACCACTCTCTCTCTCTCCTCCTCCCACCTCCACCACTCTCTCTCTCTCCTCCTCCCCCACCTCCACCACTCTCTCTCTCTCTCTCCTCCTCCCCACCTCCACCACTCTCTCTCTCCTCCCCTCCCCTCCCCTCCCCCCCACCTCCACCACTCTCTCTCTCTCTCTCCTCCCCCACCTCCACCACTCTCTCTCTCTCCTCCTCCCCACCTCCACCACTCTCTCGCTCTCTCTCCTCCTCCCCACCTCCACCACTCTCTCCTCTCTCTCCTCCTCCCCACCTCCACCACTCACTCTCTCTCTCTCCTCCTCCCCACCTCCACCACTCTCTCTCTCTCTCTCCTCCTCCCCACCTCCACCACTCTCTCCACTCTCTCCTCCTCCCCACCTCCACCACTCCTCTCTCTCTCCTCCTCCCCACCTCCACCACTCTCTCTCACTCTCCTCCTCCCCACCTCCACCACTCTCTCTCTCTCTCTCCTCCTCCCCACCTCCACCACTCTCACTCTCTCCTCCTCCTCCCCACCTCCACCACTCTCTCTCTCTCCTCCTCCCCACCTCCACCACTCCTCACTCTCTCTCCTCCTCCCCACCTCCACCACTCTCTCTCTCTCCTCCTCCCCACCTCCACCACTCTCTCTCTCTCTCTCCTCCTCCCCCACCTCCACCACTCTCTCTCTCTCCTCCTCCCCACCTCCACCACTCTCTCTCTCTCTCCTCCTCCTCCCCACCTCCACCACTCTCTCTCTCTCTCTCCTCCTCCCCACCTCCACCACTCTCTCTCTCTCTCCTCCTCCCCACCTCCACCACTCTCACTCTCTCTCCTCCTCCCCACCTCCACCACTCTCTCTCTCTCCTCCTCCCCACCTCCACCACTCTCTCTCTCTCTCTCCTCCTCCCCACCTCCACCACTCTCTCTCTCTCCTCCTCCCCACCTCCACCACTCTCTCTCTCTCCTCCTCCTCCCACCTCCACCACCTCCACTCTCTCGCTCTCTCTCCTCCTCCCCACCTCCACCACTCTCTCGCTCTCTCTCCTCCTCCCCACCTCCACCACTCTCTCGCTCTCTCTCCTCCTCCCCACCTCCACCACTCTCTCTCTCTCCTCCTCCCCACCTCCACCACTCTCTCGCACTCTCTCCTCCTCCCCACCTCCACCACTCTCTCTCTCTCCTCCTCCCCACCTCCACCACTCTCTCTCTCTCTCTCCTCCTCCCCACCTCCACCACTCTCTCTCTCTCCTCCTCCCCACCTCCACCACTCTCTCTCTCTCTCCTCCTCCCCACCTCCACCACTCTCTCGCACTCTCTCCTCCTCCCCACCTCCACCACTCTCTCGCTCTCTCTCCTCCTCCCCACCTCCACCACTCTCTCGCTCTCTCTCCTCCTCCCCACCTCCACCACTCTCTCGCTCTCTCTCCTCCTCCCCACCTCCACCACTCTCTCGCTCTCTCTCCTCCTCCCCACCTCCACCACTCTCTCTCTCTCTCTCCTCCTCCCCACCTCCACCACTCTCTCGCACTCTCTCCTCCTCCCCACCTCCACCACTCCTCTCTCTCTCCTCCTCCCCACCTCCACCACTCTCTCGCTCTCTCTCCTCCTCCCCACCTCCACCACTCTCTCGCTCTCTCTCCTCCTCCCCACCTCCACCACACCCCACTCTCTCGCTCTCTCTCCTCCTCCCCACCTCCACCACTCTCTCTCTCTCTCTCCTCCTCCCCACCTCCACCACCTCTCTCTCTCTCCTCCTCCCCACCTCCACCACTCTCTCTCTCTCCTCCTCCCCACCTCCACCACTCTCTCGCTCTCTCTCCTCCTCCCCACCTCCACCACTCTCTCTCTCTCCTCCTCCCCACCTCCACCACTCTCTCGCTCTCTCTCCTCCTCCCCACCTCCACCACTCTCTCTCTCTCCTCCTCCCCACCTCCACCACTCTCTCTCTCTCTCTCCTCCTCCCCACCTCCACCACTCTCTCTCTCTCCTCCTCCCCACCTCCACCACTCCTCTCTCTCCTCCTCCCCACCTCCACCACTCTCTCTCTCTCTCTCCTCCTCCCCACCTCCACCACTCTCTCTCTCTCTCTCCTCCTCCCCACCTCCACCACTCTCTCTCTCTCCTCCTCCCCCACCTCCACCACTCTCTCGCTCTCTCTCCTCCTCCCCACCTCCACCACTCTCTCGCTCTCTCTCCTCCTCCCCACCTCCACCACTCTCTCGCTCTCTCTCCTCCTCTCCCACCTCCACCACTCCTCTCTCTCTCTCCTCCTCCCACCTCCACCACTCCCACTCTCTCCTCTCTCCCTCCTCCCCACCTCCACCACTCTCTCGCTCTCTCTCCTCCTCCCCACCTCCACCACTCTCTCTCTCTCCTCCTCCCCACCTCCACCACTCTCTCGCTCTCTCTCCTCCTCCCCACCTCCACCACTCTCTCTCTCTTCCTCCTCCTCCCACCTCCACCACTCTCTCGCTCTCTCTCCTCCTCCCCACCTCCACCACTCTCCTCTCTCTCCTCCTCCCCACCTCCACCACTCTCTCTCTCTCTCTCCTCCTCCCCACCTCCACCACTCTCTCTCTCTCTCTCCTCCTCCCCACCTCCACCACTCTCCTCTCTCTCCTCCTCCCCACCTCCACCACTCTCTCTCTCTCTCTCCTCCTCCCCACCTCCACCACTCTCTCTCTCTCCTCCTCCCCACCTCCACCACTCTCTCTCTCTCTCTCCTCCTCCCCCACCTCCACCACTCTCTCTCTCTCCTCCTCCCCACCTCCACCACTCTCTCGCACTCTCTCCTCCTCCCCACCTCCACCACTCTCTCGCTCTCTCTCCTCCTCTCCACCTCCACCACTCTCTCTCTCTCTCTCCTCCTCCCCACCTCCACCACTCTCTCTCTCTCTCTCCTCCTCCCCACCTCCACCACTCTCTCTCTCTCCTCCTCCCCACCTCCACCACTCTCTCGCACTCTCTCCTCCTCCCCACCTCCACCACTCTCTCGCTCTCATCTCCTCCTCTCCACCTCCACCACTCACTCTCTCTCTCTCCTCCTCCCCACCTCCACCACTCTCTCTCTCTCTCTCCTCCTCCCCACCTCCACCACTCTCTCGCTCTCTCTCCTCCTCCCACCTCCACCACTCTCTCTCTCTCTCTCCTCCTCCCCACCTCCACCACTCTCTCGCACTCTCTCCTCCTCCCCACCTCCACCACTCTCTCCTCTCTCTCTCCTCCTCCCACCTCCACCACTCACTCTCTCTCTCTCCTCCTCCCCACCTCCACCACTCTCTCTCTCTCTCTCCTCCTCCCCACCTCCACCACTCTCTCTCTCTCCTCCTCCCCACCTCCACCACTCTCTCTCTCTCTCCTCCTCCCCCACCTCCACCACTCTCTCTCTCTCCTCCTCCCCACCTCCACCACTCTCTCTCTCTCCTCCTCCCCACCTCCACCACTCTCTCGCTCTCTCCTCCTCCCCCCTCCACCACTCTCTCTCTCTCTCTCCTCCTCCCCACCTCCACCACTCTCTCTCTCTCTCCTCCTCCCCACCTCCACCACTCTCTCTCTCTCCTCCTCCTCCCCACCTCCACCACTCTCTCTCTCTCTCTCCTCCTCCCCACCTCCACCACTCTCTCGCACTCTCTCCTCCTCCCCACCTCCACCACTCTCTCGCTCTCTCTCCTCCTCTCCACCTCCACCACTCTCTCTCTCTCTCTCCTCCTCCCCACCTCCACCACTCTCTCTCTCTCTCTCCTCCTCCCCACCTCCACCACTCTCTCGCTCTCTCTCCTCCTCCCCACCTCCACCACTCTCTCTCTCTCTCCTCCTCCCCACCTCCACCACTCTCTCTCTCTCTCTCCTCCTCCCCACCTCCACCACTCTCTCTCTCTCTCTCCTCCTCCCCACCTCCACCACTCTCTCTCTCTCCTCCTCCTCCCACCTCCACCACTCTCTCTCTCTCCTCCTCCCCACCTCCACCACTCTCTCTCTCTCTCCTCCTCCCCACCTCCACCACTCTCTCTCTCTCCTCCTCCCCACCTCCACCACTCTCTCTCTCTTCTCTCCTCCTCCCCACCTCCACCACTCTCTCTCTCTCCTCCTCCCCACCTCCACCACTCTCTCTCTCTCTCTCCTCCTCCCCACCTCCACCACTCTCTCGCTCTCTCTCCTCCTCCACCTCCACCACTCTCTCGCTCTCTCTCCTCCTCCCCACCTCCACCACTCTCTCGCTCTCTTCTCCTCCTCCCCACCTCCACCACTCTCTCTCTCTCTCCTCCTCCCCACCTCCACCACTCTCTCGCACTCTCTCCTCCTCCCCACCTCCACCACTCTCTCTCTCTCTCTCTCCTCCCTCCCCACCTCCACCACTCTCTCTCTCTCCTCCTCCCCACCTCCACCACTCTCTCTCTCTCCTCCTCCCCACCTCCACCACTCTCTCTCTCTCTCTCCTCCTCCCCACCTCCACCACTCTCTCTCTCTCCTCCTCCCCACCTCCACCACTCTCTCTCTCTCTCTCCTCCTCCCCACCTCCACCACTCTCTCGCTCTCTCTCCTCCTCCCCACCTCCACCACTCTCTCGCTCTCTCTCCTCCTCCCCACCTCCACCACTCTCTCGCTCTCTCTCCTCCTCCCCACCTCCACCACTCTCTCGCTCTCTCTCCTCCTCCCCACCTCCACCACTCTCTCTCTCTCTCTCCTCCTCCCCACCTCCACCACTCTCTCGCTCTCTCTCCTCCTCCCCACCTCCACCACTCTCTCTCTCTCCTCCTCCCCACCTCCACCACTCTCTCTCTCTCCTCCTCCCCACCTCCACCACTCTCTCTGCACTCTCTCCTCCTCCCCACCTCCACCACTCTCTCTCTCTCTCCTCCTCCCCACCTCCACCACTCTCTCTCTCTCTCTCCTCCTCCCACCTCCACCACTCTCTCGCTCTCTCTCCTCCTCCCCACCTCCACCACTCCCCTCTCTCTCTCTCTCTCTCCTCCTCCCCACCTCCACCACTCTCTCTCTCTCTCTCCTCCTCCCCACCTCCACCTCCTCTCTCTCTCTCCTCCTCCCCCACTCCACCACTCTCTCTCTCTCCTCCTCCCCACCTCCACCACTCTCTCGCTCTCTCTCCTCCTCCCCACCTCCACCACTCTCTCTCTCATCCTCCTCCCCACCTCCACACTCTCTCTCTCTCTCTCCTCCTCCCCACCTCCACCACTCTCTCTCTCTCCTCCTCCTCCCCACCTCCACCACTCTCTCTCTCTCTCTCCTCCTCCCCACCTCCACCACTCTCTCGCTCTCTCTCCTCCTCCCCACCTCCACCACTCTCTCGCTCTCTCTCCTCCTCCCACCTCCACCACTCTCTCTCTCTCTCTCCTCCTCCCCACCTCCACCACTCTCTCTCTCTCCTCCTCCCCACCTCCACCACTCTCTCTCTCTCTCCTCCTCCCCACCTCCACCACTCTCTCTCTCTCCTCCTCCCCACCTCCACCACTCTCTCGCACTCTCTCCTCCTCCCCACCTCCACCACTCTCTCGCTCTCTCTCCTCCTCTCCACCTCCACCACTCTCTCTCTCTCTCTCCTCCTCCCCACCTCCACCACTCTCTCTCTCTCTCTCCTCCTCCCCACCTCCACCACTCTCCTCTCTCTCCTCCTCCCCACCTCCACCACTCTCTCTCTCTCTCTCCTCCTCCCCACCTCCACCACTCTCTCTCTCTCTCTCCTCCTCCCCACCTCCACCACTCTCTCGCTCTCTCTCCTCCTCCCCACCTCCACCACTCTCTCTCTCTCTCTCCTCCTCCCCACCTCCACCACTCCTCTCTCTCTCTCCTCCTCCCCACCTCCACCACTCTCTCTCTCTCTCCTCCTCTCCCACCTCCACCACTCTCTCGCACTCTCTCCTCCTCCCCACCTCCACCACTCTCTCGCTCTCTCTCCTCCTCCCACCTCCACCACTCTCTCTCTCTCTCTCCTCCTCCCCACCTCCACCACTCTCTCTCTCTCTCTCCTCCTCCCACCTCCACCACTCTCTCTCTCTCCTCCTCCTCCCCACCTCCACCACTCTCTCTCTCTCCTCCTCCTCCCCACCTCCACCACTCTCTCGCTCTCTCTCCTCCTCTCCACCTCCACCACTCTCTCTCTCTCTCTCCTCCTCCCCACCTCCACCACTCTCTCGCTCTCTCTCCTCCTCCCCACCTCCACCACTCTCTCGCACTCTCTCCTCCTCCCCACCTCCACCACTCTCTTCGCTCTCTCTCCT
>NC_139632.1:2086583-2120785 GCF_964638095.1 Poromitra crassiceps | reverse complement strand
TCTCCTCCTCCCCACCTCCACCACTCCTCTCGCTCTCTCTCCTCCTCTCCACCTCCACCACTCCTCTCTCTCTCCTCCTCCACCCCTCCTCACTCTCTCGCTCTCTCTCCTCCTCCACCACCCCCACTCTCTCGCTCTCTCTCCTCCTCTCCACCTCCACCACTCCTCTCTCTCCTCCTCCCCACCTCCACCACTCTCTCGCTCTCTCTCCTCCTCTCCACCTCCACCACTCCTCTCTCCTCCTCCACCCCTCCTCACTCTCTCGCTCTCTCTCCTCCTCCACCCCTCCTCACTCTCTCGCTCTCTCTCCTCCTCCCCACCTCCACCACTCCCCACTCTCTCTCTCTCTCTCCTCCTCCCCACCTCCACCACTCCCCACTCTCTCGCTCGCTCTCTCCTTCTTGATCTCTCTATCCCCGCTCCCTTCAAGAGCGAGGGGGGAAAAGAGACAAATGAAATTGGGTGTACTTGCGTGCCCTTCAGTGCACACTCCCCCCGTGAGGCTCAATGTTTGGAGGATAAAACGTGGTGAAAATGGATTAATTACCGCGGTCACTTTCCACTTGCAGCCCGGGGGACTCGCTGCGGGACTGAAAGATTCGCCTAGTCCCCCGCCGCTAACTCCATCTGCTGTGTCACACCTATGGTTCAGCGCCAGCCCAGCGCAGCTCCTGTGGCCCGCCAGGCGCACGGGCCTATTAGGAACACCTGGCTTGGCACAGAACACTATAAGAACTCTGGGGGACAAAACTAAGGGTGAAGGTCAAAGGTCGGGGAGGGTGCAGAGAAGGTGAGGTTAACGTGCTTTGACAAGAGCGCTTTGAAGCCCACCAGTGTGTGCTCGCTTTCTGTCTGCGAAAGCGCCACAGCGCCACCTGCCATATCTTTGGCACACTCCACCCCCGACATGGTCTCACGTAGGGATGGAACCATATGACAATTCACAGTATGGTACTGTACTGTATGTACTAAGATATCACAATAATATGTATTTATTAACCCCCCTCACCACCACCACCCTTTAATTAAACCAACTAACAGGTTTGGCCAAACAAAGTATTTTGCTTTGAAGAAACATATTGCTTTATTGAATTGAAACTAAAACTATGTTGAGACAAGGCTCCTCTGTTATGAACTTATTTGTCATGGCGTGCAGTGCTGCTGTGCATATTGCACAACCAGACGGTATAAAAAACATGGACGGTGTCACCATGATGTCACCCATTGGTTTGTGATCTGGCGTTTTGGCCGCTGCCAAAAGATATTTATTTTCATTTATTTCCAAAGTATGTTTTTCTGATTGTAAATAGTCTGCAGTAGCAGATCTGAATTGTTTAAAAGGACTTGATGTGTTACAAACTTGCACTTTACCAACCAAAGTGATTGTATTTTCCTTGATTGTTTTGCTTGTTACATGTCCAGTCACCGAAAATAAAAATAAAAATAAAAATAAAAATAAAAATAAAAATGAACTGAACTGAACTGATTGTATGTATTTATTTTACCAAAAGAACCCCCCCCCCCCCCCCCCCCCTTTGGTTATTTGAATGATGTTTTGATCTCCGGCGCTGTTCTGTGACGTTGCGCGGTCTCTCTGGTGCCGCCCTGTGGTGTCGCAGGGTTTCACACTATTTCCTCAGTCTGCACATTACATGGCCTGCAGTCAGAGGTGAGTCGCGTTTGTTTGTAAGGATGTAGTGAGTTGATGCTACAGGTTGATTGTGTATCATTCATTGATTTTTCAGGAGTTTGACTGAGTAGAGAGGTGTGCTGACTGAGTAGAGAGGTGTGCTGACTGAGTAGAGAGGTGTGCTGACTGAGTAGAGAGGTGTGCTGACTGAGTAGAGAGGTGTGCTGACTGAGTAGAGAGGTGTGCTGACTGAGTAGAGAGGTGTGTTGACTGAGTAGAGAGGTGTGTTGACTGAGTAGAGAGGTGTGCTGACTGAGTAGAGAGGTGTGCTGACTGAGTAGAGAGGTGTGTTGACTGAGTAGAGAGGTGTGCTGACTGAGTAGAGAGGTGTGCTGACTGAGTAGAGAGGTGTGCTGACTGAGTAGAGAGGTGTGCTGACTGAGTAGAGAGGTGTGTTGACTGAGTAGAGAGGTGTGCTGACTGAGTAGAGAGGTGTGCTGACTGAGTAGAGAGGTGTGTTGACTGAGTAGAGAGGTGTGCTGACTGAGTAGAGAGGTGTGTTGACTGAGTAGAGAGGTGTGCTGACTGAGTAGAGAGGTGTGCTGACTGAGTAGAGAGGTGTGCTGACTGAGTAGAGAGGTGTGCTGACTGAGTAGAGAGGTGTGCTGACTGAGTAGAGAGGTGTGTTGACTGAGTAGAGAGGTGTGCTGACTGAGTAGAGAGGTGTGTTGACTGAGTAGAGAGGTGTGCTGACTGAGTAGAGAGGTGTGCTGACTGAGTAGAGAGGTGTGTTGACTGAGTAGAGAGGTGTGCTGACTGAGTAGAGAGGTGTGTTGACTGAGTAGAGAGGTGTGTTGACTGAGTAGAGAGGTGTGCTGACTGAGTAGAGAGGTGTGCTGACTGAGTAGAGAGGTGTGTTGACTGAGTAGAGAGGTGTGTTGACTGAGTAGAGAGGTGTGTTGACTGAGTAGAGAGGTGTGCTGACTGAGTAGAGAGGTGTGCTGACTGAGTAGAGAGGTGTGCTGACTGAGTAGAGAGGTGTGCTGACTGAGTAGAGAGGTGTGCTGACTGAGTAGAGAGGTGTGTTGACTGAGTAGAGAGGTGTGCTGACTGAGTAGAGAGGTGTGCTGACTGAGTAGAGTTGTGCTGACTGAGTAGAGAGGTGTGTTGACTGAGTAGAGAGGTGTGCTGACTGAGTAGAGAGGTGTGCTGACTGAGTAGAGAGGTGTGCTGACTGAGTAGAGAGGTGTGCTGACTGAGTAGAGAGGTGTGCTGACTGAGTAGAGAGGTGTGTTGACTGAGTAGAGAGGTGTGCTGACTGAGTAGAGAGTTGTGCTGACTGAGTAGAGAGGTGTGTTGACTGAGTAGAGAGGTGTGCTGACTGAGTAGAGAGTTGTGCTGACTGAGTAGAGAGGTGTGCTGACTGAGTAGAGAGGTGTGCTGACTGAGTAGAGAGTTGTGCTGACTGAGTAGAGAGGTGTGTTGACTGAGTAGAGAGGTGTGCTGACTGAGTAGAGAGGTGTGCTGACTGAGTAGAGAGGTGTGTTGACTGAGTAGAGAGGTGTGCTGACTGAGTAGAGAGGTGTGCTGACTGAGTAGAGAGGTGTGCTGACTGAGTAGAGAGGTGTGCTGACTGAGTAGAGAGGTGTGTTGACTGAGTAGAGAGGTGTGCTGACTGAGTAGAGAGTTGTGCTGACTGAGTAGAGAGGTGTGTTGACTGAGTAGAGAGGTGTGCTGACTGAGTAGAGAGTTGTGCTGACTGAGTAGAGAGGTGTGCTGACTGAGTAGAGAGGTGTGCTGACTGAGTAGAGAGTTGTGCTGACTGAGTAGAGAGGTGTGTTGACTGAGTAGAGAGGTGTGCTGACTGAGTAGAGAGGTGTGCTGACTGAGTAGAGAGGTGTGCTGACTGAGTAGAGAGGTGTGCTGACTGAGTAGAGAGGTGTGTTGACTGAGTAGAGAGGTGTGCATTTCATTTCCTTGTTGGTGAAACCTGTTTTATCATTCTTGGCCTGGCTGTAGGGATGAGCAACTAATGTGTCTCTGACGTCTCTTTAGGCACACTTGTTACGTATAATTATTATTGCATGTCTGTCTTGTTTTTTTGTTGTTGTTTATGGGAACATACTGTATTGTAATTTTGATATAGTATATTTTTTTGTATGTTTATTGCATTTCAATTGTAAAATTGGAGTCTGCACATGGCCTGCAGGAGAGAGGGATGAGCAACTAGCCTGTCTCTAACGTGAAACAAGACGATTTGCTCTGTCAATTGAATTGCAGGAAATAAAAGAACATCACCTGCAGTCGTGGTATGCCGTAATCTTTGTGCACCAGAACACAACGCAGTGTGGCCAGCTTGGACCAGTCTTTTCTATCGTCTATTTTACTCTAAACGGGCGAGTTATGTGAAAATTCACCCTCTTACAGTTGTTATGAAATGTGAAATCGGTAGCATGCTAATCTACAGAGACAGCAGCACTCCAGGAGGATTGTGGCAGGTCCTGAATCTATTGGAGTGAACAGGATCTCAGATTGTGACAGATTCTTTCGGCCCCCATTGTCATCAAAGTAAATATTGGGCCCATTTTCTGAAGCCACATATCGTCTGAACATTCTGAAACTAAAATGACATTTTTCACACAGACCAATCAGGAGAAAATGTAATTTGTTCAAGACCTGTCTCAGTCTCAGCAACACACTCTTGCGAGATTTGGCAACAGGAGTTAATGTTAGCAGGGAGCGATTAGCTAAAGCTACATGTGAATGTTTTTTTAATCGAATATCTTAGTTACAACTATATTGAGCTAACAAGGAGCAGCTTTGTGTTTATATGCGTGGTTTGTGTGGAGTTTGAGAACTCACAATCTCTAGGTCAAGACCGCAATGCCGATAGCCCACAAGCAGAACCAGCTGAGCGATGCGGCGTGCAGCTAAGCTCTCCCAGCCCCCATACCTAAACCTAACCTCCCCCAGACCCTAACCCTAAACCTAACCTCTCCAACCCCCATGCCTAAACCTAACCTCCCCCAGACCCTAACCCTAAACCTAACCTCTCCAACCCCCACGCCTAAACCTAACCTCCCCCAGACCCTAATCCTAAACCTAACCTCTCCAACCCCCACACCTAAACCTAACCTCCCCCAGACCCTAACCCTAAACCTAACCTCTCACACCCCCCACGCCTAAACCTAACCTCCCCCAGACCCTAACCCTAAACCTAACCTCTCCCACCCCCCACACCTAAAGCCAGGGCTGTAGTGGTGGCTAAACGCACGTAAACGGCGTTTACGTACCTTTTTCAATGCTCTGCAGCGTTTAGGCACCTTTTAAGATCGTTTACTCACATGTTTAAATCGTTTATGCACACTTATTATTGCACGAGTTTTAACACGTTCGCGTAAACTCCGTTGATGCGGAGACCACGCCAAGCACGTCACACACCAAAAGAAAAGAAAAAAGATTACTCATGGGCATGGCACTGACCAGGATCTCCGCGAACCGTAGCCTATTTTTGTGGAGCGCTCCGCGGGAAAGGTACACGGCCCCGGTCACGTTGGTGCCTTTATCGAGCTGTGCTTGCCTGCCCAGACAGCGCTCCCTTCAAACAACTTAACGGTGCCATTGTGCCAGCGATGCGCAATGCGCATTTGGAGAGCTGAACATAGGTAAGGTTGGTTAAAAATGTGTGTCCGGAGTGGGGAAAATCATATAGGCTCACCGTTTTACAACTGAAGAGTGAATCACTGGTGTAAGAAACATGATTGATTTCCCTCTGATCAAGTAAAGTTTGTAACATTAGGTGCGTGCGAGTCGACTTGAATAGTCCAGGTGCTAGGCTACTGTATAAAGCCAATATAATACGACCATGTTGAAAACTATCTAGAAACATACTGGTGTTTGTTGTGCCGAGATCTGTATAAATAAATATTGGCTGACTAAAATTTAGTGGCCAGAGTGGCAGAACTACTTTTATTTCCATGTACAGTATGTTGTCTACCTATCCTTGCCCAATGTGTTTGTGGACAGTTTGGTATGGTATGGTATGGTATGGTGTTTATTCTTAATCCCCGAGGGGAAACATGGTTTGAATTATATATTGGTATTCAAGAATCACAGATTAAATCTGTCTACACACTTTTAGCTATAAAGCTGAAGCTGACAATCACAGGTACAGTGTGTATGAGAGAAAGAACTATATTACTCTTCAAACTGTATATACTGGGTTCATACAAGGTCCTTTAAAGTAGGCTACCTACTGTATAATTTAACTTTTCATACCTGGAGAAATTCAACAAATGTTCAATAAATACATTTTATATTGATTGTTTAGGCCTAATTATTTGTAAAGTCACAACACATTAGAGATGTGTGTAGTTCATTTTGCTCTCAAATGCACCAGGTTGATGAATTTTACTTTCAAATGTAAAAAAAAATCTTCCGGGGGAGAATCCCCCCGGACCCCCCTTGAGGGGCAAGGCCCATCCCATAGCCAGCTACTTTTTCTATCTGGCTGGCTACTCAGAAATGTGGGGGAACCCCCTGATAGGGCTATATGATTCAGATTAAGTTGTTCTATATACTCTCATATTTTGTCTTGTATATTGGTCACGGAAGCTTATTTATCCGCCGTTATAACACTGCCGGTGCCGTGTGAGAAAGCTGCCTCGAGTCAAAAGTATAGTTTACCCACCTTTTTTTTTACCACTACAGCACTGCCTAAAGCTAAGGTCGGCATTGCGGGTGGTCGGCATAGCGGGTAGACACCGCGTCACCAGGCTCAGTCCTCTCACAACACTTCAGGGGAGAGGTGACTTATGAGTGCGTTTACATGCAGACAATAAACAGTTTATTAGCGGATTTCTGGAGTTACCTGATTATTCAAATGGTCATGTAAACAGCATACACCGATAAGCTTTATCCGTTTATGGCCGTTATCGGGTTATGAATAAACCGATAAACATACTTAGGTTTTTGGCCAATAACCTGTCTTTTCAGTGCATGTATACAGCGTATCAGGTTTCTTGTGGGTTTATACATCTGCGCATGTACAAGTTGCATGTAAAAAGTTGAATTACCGCCGCCTTCTGGAGAGAAATCCGACTAATTGACTGAATCATGTAAACCCAGGTTTTTCCTATTGTCGGATTATTAAAGTGCATGTAAACGCAGAAATCAGATTATTGCCATAAACTGATTACTCACAGTTATCAGTTTATTGGTGTGCATGTAAACGCACTGCATGTGACCATTTAGGAGACTTGCTAGTACCATTTCTTACAATTGGCGGAGCCTTAGGGTGCCTTATCTCTAATATGGACCGTCTCTGCTCACAGTTTCTAAGCTGCAGATACTTTTAGCAGAGAAAATGAAAGAAAGAATAATAATTCCAGCAAACACAATAGCGTTCCAGCACAGCGCTACGTGCCTTGACTTAAAGTTGGAGATAACACCCCTCCGGTTGCATATCGGGGAGCGTAAGTGCCAGTGCTTAGCCCCGGAGGCGGGCCTGGCAGAGGAGGCGGGCCTGGCAGGGGAGGCGGGCCTGGCAGGGGAGGCGGGCCTGGCAGGGGAGGCGGGCCTGGCAGAGGAGGCGAGCCTGGCAGGGGAGGCGGGCCTGGCAGGGGAGGCGGCCCTGGCAGGGGAGGCGGGCCTGGCAGGGGAGGCGGCCCTGGCAGGGGAGGCGGGTCTGGCAGGGGAGGCGGGCCTGGCAGAGGAGGCGGGCCTGGCAGGGGAGAGGCACAATTGGTATTCCTGCTCGAGTCGCATCTCAGACGGCCGGCCCTCATAAATAAAACGATAACGGTGTGTTTGGTGCTGCTGAGGTCAGCTGTACTGTGGCGAGGAACAGAGCTGTGCAAGTGACCTGAGGTGAGCAGCAGAGGTCAGCTTCCTGCGGGGGGGGGGGCATCCTGAGGCGATTGCCTTTCCGAGGACAGGAAGTGCCGTTGACAAGTTTAATCAAGCTGTGTCAAGCTTGACAAGTGCAAGAAGGGCTGCTGTAAAGATGGCTGCCAGGGGCCTTGTGTTTATGCAGAAAGCACAGTGGCGGAACAGAGCAGTTAACCGGGGTGTGGGCTTTGCTGGAGGAATGCCTGAGCCCCTTGTTTAAGCTTAGGGGATCTGGCTCTGGCTGCTCCTCTCTCTCTCTCTCCTCTCCTCTCCCTCCCGAGCCACTCCTTCAAAACACAGCTCTCTCTGCTCCGAGCACACAGGCTACGAGAGGGGAAACATCGCATTTCATTCTGACACGGGCTGCAGAGACGGGGAAACTAAGGGTTCGGCGTAAAGAGTTGACTGCTCTCTGAAATCAACAGAGACACAGGCACGGGGGGGGGGGGAGATAGTGTAGCACTGTTTTCTGTCAAGGAACAGCTCCCGCAGCATATTTTGACATCTTCATATTTATGCAGAACTGTAATAGTGTAATAATGGTATTATATCTCTTTGGGTTCATTGTGAGGACGGTGTGGATGTTGACGGTTTATGTGGCGTTATTATCCCTAAGCCATTTTTAATCTCTCTCTCTCTCTCTCTCTCTCTCTCTCTCTCTCTCTCTCTCTCTCTCTCTCTCTCTCTCTCTCTCTCTCTCTGTCATATTCTGTTTGGGGGTATTTTTGTCTCAAGAGTTGGCAGACAGGGGGCGCTCTGGTAGTGCAGCGGTATCGATTCCCAGCCTACCAACACGAGGGTCGCAGGGTCGAGCCCCCATGTTGCTTCTGGCTTGCTAAAGGCGTCCATACAGGCACAATTGGCCGTGTCTGCTGGCGGGAAGCCGGATTAAGGGTTTGAATCCCGGTCGCTGCACTAGCGCCGCCTCTAGTCGGTCGGGTCGCAATGTTCTGGTTGGAGGAGGGGAACTGGGGGGGGATAGGGTGATCCTCCCATGCGCTACATCCACTGTACATCCTGTCGGTGAAACTCCTTGCTCTCATGTGAAAAGAAGCGGCTGGCAACTGCACATGTATCGGAGGAAGGATGTGCTAGTCTACAACTCTCCCCAGATCGGCAGAGGGGGTGGAGCAACGACCGGGACAGCAGGGGGGGGATTTGGGAGTACAATTAGGAGAAAAATCTGGAGAAAGAAAAGAAAAGTGTCAGTCAGCATCGTACACACCGTGCCATAATCACTCAAAAGTAAGCAATAGTTTACGCACTGAAGTTGACCAACTGAGGTGGAAAATGTCATGTAATGCAGAGCAGAAGTGATGGTTTTGTATCTCCCTGTGGTGAGTTGACTATATGAGGAAACATCTTTTTATTCACATTGTGCTGTAGAATATGTCATATTATTGCACATGGAGCAGAACAACCTGCTATGAATGTTGTGGTGCATTGGAACAGGCCTATTTTTCAACGACAGTCATCGCAATCCATTTCTGTGATGGCTGAGGCAGCATTATCTGGATCATCACCGCTCAGGCCTTCAGAGGCTTGTTTTGGGCAACATTTCAAAGATGAGAAGGTACTTTTCCAGGTTCAGGTTCTCATTACAAACCTATGTGTGTTTATGTTCAGCATCCCCAGAATACATTTTCACAGTCGTTCCACATTCCTCGAGAGATGGTTTCTCACAGCTTCATGGCGACACTATGCTAAACACCGACACTGTACAGATACAGCAATCTTCAGATGGCATCTGGCCAAGATCCTTGGCAGATTAAACAAGCAAATGGTAAACATGGTGTCTCCCACTGGAATAGACCACGACAATTGACCAAACTTTGGAAATCAATGATATGAAGACGGTGTGGACTATCAAAAAACTGCTCTGGGACAACATTTGTATGAGTAGCAGCTCTTATCTCTGCTGTGAGGCGCAAGGAGAGATCTCCGACGAGGATAGAGGAGAGCAGACGAGGATAGAGGGGAGACGAGGATAGAGGACAGACGAGGAGAGACGAGGATAGAGGAGACGAGGATAGAGGAGACGAGGATAGAGGAGAGCAGCCTTCCCACAAGATAATTGAATATTGTGTACCTTAATATAACATGTTACCAAAAGGGGATTTAAGACCAAAAGTGACTTGAGTTCATGAATTCCCTTGACATTGCACACTCTATCCTAGACACTGACAAGACTATGAGGAGTTGGCTTCTGACAGCATGTGTCACTTTGCCAGGTCACCTCTCAATTCAGGCCAGCGCCTCTGAGGAACGAGGCGGAGACACCGGGGCGAGGACACCTGAGTGTCCCATCAATGTGCGTCAATCACTCCAGACACGCTGAAAAGCTGTAGGAGCAGAGAGAGAGAGGGCACAGGAGACATGTTGAAAAGCCTCCTCCCCCGCCCCGGCTCTCTCCTCCCCTCTCCTCCCCTCTCCTCCCTGCTCCCATCTCCTCCAAAATGTGTTGAAACACTGTTCAGGGGTCTGGAATGTAGCGATAGTTTTCATAGGCCTTCACATTTAGACATTGTGACATCACAATGTCTAAAATGTGACATCACAATGTAGGGCTGGGCGATATATATCGAATACACTCGATGTATCGCGGCTTGTGCCACGTGAGATGTAGTAAATGACTATATCGTGAACATTCGAGTATAATTGTCACGCATTGTTTATAACTTAAGCCGCCGGCATGACTCGCTTCACGTTTCCTCTTGTCAGCTCTCCCTCTCACACTCAGACAAACAGGAAGGGAGGGGGAATCACACGCATCCGTCAAACCGCGTCAGACACACTCGCCCGCGCTACGCGACGTCACAGACACTCGCCATCAAGCGATATTTTTTTTCCCATGATGGCGAAGGCTACGGTATCAGCTGTTTCCCGAATGGTCGCTTGCAGAGAGCAGCTTACGCGGCCCCTCCCCCTTGCTGCATGCCTACCTAGACGCACAGTAGTGAGGAGCTGTCCCTGACTGTGTTTACAACGTGTGTGATAAAGCAGGAGAACACAAGGACCCCCCTAAACTTTCCCCGCATCTAAAAAGACGACGTCGGCTGTTTGGGAATATTTCGGCTATCGTAAAAACACAGATGGCCAGATCTGCGTGAGCACCACCCGTCGTTATTTGTCAAATTCAAGGTACATTAAAACGTTGTCTTACATCACATCGGACATAAACCATTTCCACGGGCAGGTTTGAGGAGTAGTTGAGAATAACGTCAGATAAATACTCTCTCTAGGCAAACGTTCGCTACGAAGGCAACTAACATGGCTAATTAGTTAGCTAACACCAGCTATCTTTCTCCTCTAACTAACGTTAACGTTGACGGAGTGAACGTCGCTCTACAGCAGGTCGTTATCAAAACGTATTGCACTGAAGAGAAGTAACATTAGATAATGACAAAAGACTCCGCCCACCAGTGGAAAATTATGCACAAACTTTGTGTGTGTGTGACTGTGTGTGTGTGTGTGTGTGTGACTGTGTGTGTGTGTGTGTGTGACTGTGTGTGAGAGAGAGAGGGACAGAAACACTCAGGACAGGGGCAGAGGGTGTGTGTGCGTGTGTGTCCTATGTGTGAGACAGAGTGGGGGTGTATGTGTGAATGCATTAACATTGAAACAATCATTATTTGCGTCCAGTGGTCACCCTATTTTACAAAAGAGAAGCATGTATTTGATATTATTATGATGTTTTAGTTTTACATAAAATTAATTAGATGAACTAAATCGTTTACATTTATAATTACATAATTACATAATTACATAATAACTACATAGAATATTTTTACTCACTGACTTTTTCATGTATACACGAGACTTTACAAAATGTTTGGTCATGGAAATTTGGTTTAAAGTCATGGAAAAGTCATGGAAAAGTCATGGCAATCCATTGGTCAAAATGTGTATGAACCCTAAAGGGTTAAATCGAGCATTTATGAGAGATTAAAAAAATATCGAGATATATATCGTGTATCGCGATATAGCCAAAAAATATCGCGATATTCTTTAGAGGCCATATCGCCCAGCCCTATCACAATGGTTCGAGTGATGTCAAGATTCAAGATTTTTATTGTCACTCCGTAGTACAAGTATCACGTGTGAAATTCTTGTGCTGTAGACTCCGTTACAACATAGTGCAAAAAAACAAAAACAAACAAACAGAGGCAATACCAATAAAGCAGCTGATATGCACTGATGTGCATGTCATCAGTGATGCGCCCACAGGGGGCGCCTTCACACTCAGGAGACAGCCGGGTCAGGGGAGGAGAGATCCAGGCTGGGTGAGGAGAGAGCCAGGCCGGGTGAGGAGAGAGCCAGGCTAGGGGAGGAGAGAGCCAGGCTAGGGGAGGAGAGAGCCAGGCCAGGGGAGGAGAGAGCCAGGCTATGGGAGGAGAGAGCCAGGCCAGGGGAGGAGAGAGCCAGGCCGGGTGAGGAGAGAGCCAGGCCGGGTGAGGAGAGAGCCAGGCTAGGGGAGGAGAGAGCCAGGCTAGGGGAGGAGAGAGCCAGGCTAGGGGAGGAGAGAGCCAGGCTAGGGGAGGAGAGAGCCAGGCTAGGGGAGGAGAGAGCCAGGCCGGGTGAGGAGAGAGCCAGGCCGGGTGAGGAGAGAGCCAGGCTAGGGGAGGAGAGAGCCAGGCTAGGGGAGGAGAGAGCCAGGCTAGGGGCGGAGAGAGCCAGGCTAGGGGCGGAGAGAGCCAGGCTAGGGGAGGAGAGAGCCAGGCTAGGGGAGGAGAGAGCCAGGCTAGGGGAGGAGAGAGCCAGGCTAAGGGAGGAGAGAGCCAGGCTAGGGGAGGAGAGAGTCAGGCTAGGGGCGGAGAGAGCCAGGCTAGGGGAGGAGAGAGCCAGGCTAGGGGAGGAGAGAGCCAGGCTAGGGGAGGAGAGAGTCAGGCTAGGGGCGGAGAGAGCCAGGCTAGGGGAGGAGAGAGCCAGGCTAGGGGAGGAGAGAGCCAGGCTAGGGGAGGAGAGAGTCAGGCTAGGGGATGAGAGAGCCAGGCTAGGGGAGGAGAGAGCCAGGCTAGGGGAGGAGAGAGCCAGGCCAGGTGAGGAGAGAGCCAGGCCAGGGGAGGAGAGAGCCAGGCCAGGGGAGCAGAAGATGGAGTGAGCAGCCTCCCTCTCTGTGTCAGGGTGACAGGCTTCTCCTCCACACAGTCACATTTCTCTAATGAGGTGATAAAGTGAATGAATGAGGCATGAAAGGAGTCATGCTGCTGGGGCCAGTGCCTTCCCGAGATGCCACTCCCTATACCCCTATACCCCCCCCCCCCTGCTCCTCTGTGCTGTCTGGACGGGGACAGTAGCAGAGAAAGCTCACGGGAGGCTGATGCAATTTCTGCAATGTCTCTGCAACACATTTCTCAGGCCTGTGTGACACGCCTATACTATATGTGAGGTGTGCTCGTTATGAGAGGCGTTACAGCCTATATGTGATGTGTGCTCGTTATGAGAGGCCTGTGTGACACGCCTATATGTGATGTGTGCTCGTTATGAGAGGCCTGTGTGACATGCCTATAGACCAAATCACCGGGATGTTTACATTTACTTCCGGGTACCCCTGGGTCCACACATTATAATGGCGGTGAACGGCACAAACTGACATGTTGAAGACAAAAACAGACAAAGAAGACAAAAATGGTTCGTTCGTGTTGTGTTGTTGTTTAATATCATTCATAACAACACTTTCACTAACGTTAGTGGAGACCAGACTAGCTTATTTACCTGTTGGACCAGACTTGACGCTAAATTAAATTAACGTGGCGTCGGTAGCTCTGTCTGTAACGTTAACGACTCTGCTCTCGCCGAGAAGAGCCTGGTGACGCGAGGTTACGAGTCTGCAAAAAAACAGCGAGTTTGACAGACTAACAAACGTTATTAGCTAGCTAACACTACATAAAACAAACACAGAAGAAAGGCTAGATACGTCGGACAAGCATGTTTACCAACCGTTTAACCATTTAAATTGAAAGTAGTCGGCCGAAAACAGCGAGAGGGTTTGACAGCATTTATTTGACAACACGCACATTTAAACCTGCCGCCTTCCCCAAGTGGTACCCGGAAGTAAATTTGTTTACATGGTGACGTCACGGTGATTTGGTCTATATGTGATGTGTGCTCGTTATGAGAGGTCTGTGTGACACGCCTATATGTGACGTGTGCTCGTTATGAGAGGCCTGTGTGACACGCCTATATGTGATGTGTGCTCGTTATGAGAGGCCTGTGTGACATGCCTATATGTGATGTGTGCTCGTTATGAGAGGTCTGTGTGACACGCCTATATGTGACGTGTGCTCGTTATGAGAGGCCTGTGTGACACGCCTATATGTGATGTGTGCTCGTTATGAGAGGCCTGTGTGACATGCCTATATGTGATGTGTGCTCGTTATGAGAGGTCTGTGTGACACGCCTATATGTGACGTGTGCTCGTTATGAGAGGCCTGTGTGACACGCCTATATGTGACGTGTGCTCGTTATGAGAGGCCTGTGTGACACGCCTATATGTGACGTGTGCTCGTTATGAGAGGCCTGTGTGACACGCCTATATGTGATGTGTGCTCGTTATGAGAGGCCTGTGTGACACGCCTATATGTGATGTGTGCTCGTTATGAGAGGCCTGTGTGACACGCCTATATGTGACGTGTGCTCGTTATGAGAGGCCTGTGTGACACGCCTATATGTGATGTGTGCTCGTTATGAGAGGCCTGTGTGACACGCCTATATGTGATGTGTGCTCGTTATGAGAAGCCTGTGTGACACGCCTATATGTGATGTGTGCTCGTTATGAGAAGCCTGTGTGACACGCCTATATGTGATGTGTGCTCGTTATGAGAGGCCTGTGTGACACTCCTATATGTGATGTGTGCTCGTTATGAGAGGCCTGTGTGACACGCCTATATGTGATGTGTGCTCGTTATGAGAGACGTTACAGCCTATATGTGATGTGTGCTCGTTATGAGAGGCCTGTGTGACACGCCTATATGTGATGTGTGCTCGTTATGAGAGGCCTGTGTGACACGCCTATATGTGATGTGTGCTCGTTATGAGAGACGTTACAGCCTATATGTGATGTGTGCTCGTTATGAGAGGCCTGTGTGACACGCCTATATGTGATGTGTGCTCGTTATGAGAAGCCTGTGTGACACGCCTATATGTGATGTGTGCTCGTTATGAGAGGCCTGTGTGACACGCCTATATGTGATGTGTGCTCGTTATGAGAGACGTTACAGCCTATATGTGATGTGTGCTCGTTATGAGAGGCCTGTGTGACACGCCTATATGTGATGTGTGCTCGTTATGAGAGGCCTGTGTGACACGCCTATATGTGATGTGTGCTCGTTAGGAGAGGCGTACAGCCTATATCATGTGATGTGTGCTCGTTATGAGAGGCGTACAGCTTATATCATGTGATGTGTGCTCGTTAGGAGAGGCGTACAGCCTATATCATGTGATGTGTGCTCGTTATGAGAGGCGTACAGCCTATCCACCTTATTTCTAGCTGCCATGATGCCTGATGGGTGCTTCTTCCGCTTCCGGTGTAATAGACTGTTTTACAGTCTATGGTTTTAACTTTACAAAAAAAACATCTATGAGCATTTCACAGCAGAGCCATTCTGCTCTACAGCCGTGTCGTTCGGGTGCTGGGATAACGTAATGCATTGTGGGTAGTCGGCTACTGTGGCTAATGCTAGCGGCTAGCCTAATAGTTAGGGGTGGGAATCACCAGATGCCCACGATACGATACTAAAACGATACTTGAGTCATGATACGATAGTATTGCGATATTGCGATATCGCCGATATTGCGATATATTGAATATTGCGATATATTGAATATTGCGATATTTCGATATATTGCGATTTCTTACTTTTTCATCTGCAAATTATGTCCCCAAAGGAAAACTTTGTCAACATCTGGTTTATATAAGAACAGTTTTCCAGTCTGTACATCTGACTTCAACCATTTTATTGCAGCAACATTGTCAAGTAGACAGACCAACAACTTTCATAAAGTCATGTCATAGTTGCATGCACCTGACAAACTGAACTGTTTGTTACAGTCTACTTACAGTCCACCTTAACTGGATGTGTGTGTGGACTACTGTACTTAGGTAGTTTTTGAACAATGCAACTTCACTTCACTTGCACAAAACATCTTGTGCAGCCCATTCAGTAACTGGGGAATTTGTAAATTACTGTCATGACAAAACTGTTACTGTTAAAACAAAATGAAAATATGCTACCATTTGTTTACTGCTGGCCTTGGAAATAAAGTTTATAGTAGCCCGGTGGCCTGGCATGGCCTGCAATTCTTTTTTTTCATTTTTTTTTTTCAATATTGATACTTGGCGTCCAAATATCGATACAATATTGTCAGGCAAAATATCGCGATACTGTGTATCGATTCCCCCCCCCAACCCCTAGTAATAGTTACTTTACATGGCAGTAAAATGCCGCTGAATGACCAAATTGATTTAACTTTTAACCATTTTGAGTAACACTGTTTCCATACGGACCCCGATCGTTGGTTAGTTGTTTATAACGTGACTATATTTATAACTTTTATAACGTCCTCCAGTTTCTGGTTTATAATTCGGGTCTGCAGCCAAAGTATAACAAAGGAAATGGCAAGCTGCAACAATAAGTCACGTTAAACCTTGTACCCACAATTATTTTTTACAGTGGGGCATTCAAAAATAAGGTGGATATATGATGTGTGCTCGTTATGAGAGGCGTTACAGCCTATATGTGATGTGTGCTCGTTATGAGAGTCATACAGCCTATATCATGTGATGTGTGCTCGTTATGAGAGGCATTACAGCCTATATGTGATGTGTGCTTGTTATGAGAGGCATACAGCCTATATGTGATGTGTGCTTGTTATGAGAGGCATTACAGCCTATATGTGATGTGTGCTCGTTATGCGAGTCATACAACCTATATCATGTGATGTGTGCTCGTTATGAGAGGCATACAGCCTATATCATGTGATGTGTGCTCGTTATGAGAGGCATTACAGCCTATATCATGTGATGTGTGCTCGTTATGAGAGGCATACAGCCTATATCATGTGATGTGTGCTCGTTATGAGAGGCATTACAGCCTATATCATGTGATGTGTGCTCGTTATGAGAGGCATTACAGCCTATATGTGATGTGTGCTTGTTATGAGAGGCATACAGCCTATATGTGATGTGTGCTCGTTATGAGAGGCATACATCATGTGATGTGTGCTCGTTATGAGAGGCATACATCATGTGATGTGTGCTCGTTATGAGAGGCATACATCATGTGATGTGTGCTCGTTATGAGAGGCGTACAGCCTATATCATGTGATGTGTGCTCGTTATGAGAGGCATACAGCCTATATGTGATGTGTGCTCATTATGAGAGGTGTACAGCCTATATCATGTGATGTGTGCTCGTTATGAGAGGTGTACAGCCTATATCATGTGATGTGTGCTCGTTATGAGAGGCATACAGCCTATATCATGTGATGTGTGCTCGTTATGAGAGGCGTACAGCCTATATCATGTGATGTGTGCTCGTTATGAGAGGCGTACAGCCTATATCATGTGATGTGTGCTCGTTATGAGAGGCGTACAGCCTATATCATGTGATGTGTGCTCATTATGAGAGGTGTACAGCCTATATCATGTGATGTGTGCTCGTTATGAGAGGCATACATCATGTGATGTGTGCTCGTTATGAGAGGCGTACAGCCTATATCATGTGATGTGTGCTCGTTATGAGAGGCGTACAGCCTATATCATGTGATGTGTGCTCATTATGAGAGGTGTACAGCCTATATCATGTGATGTGTGCTCGTTATGAGAGGCATATATCATGTGATGTGTGCTCGTTATGAGAGGCATACAGCCTATATCATGTGATGTGTGCTCGTTATGAGAGGCATTACAGCCTATATCATGTGATGTGTGCTCGTTATGAGAGGCATACAGCCTATATGTGATGTGTGCTCGTTATGAGAGGCATATATCATGTGATGTGTGCTCGTTATGAGAGTCATACAGCCTATATCATGTGATGTGTGCTTGTTATGAGAGGCGTTACAGCTTATATGTGATGTGTGCTCGTTATGAGAGGCTCTGAAACGGGCGAGGATGGTCGCTAGTCAACATTAGTTAAAGCATTGCCTCCAATGCAATAGCTCTCTCACCTAATTAATGCAGTTTGGTTCCACGGCTGCAAAAGGCAAATGGTATTGCTTTATGGTCTTCCAACCATTTTTTTTGTTAATTATTACTAATACAAGTTTATACACTCAAGACAATGAATTCATCCTCTTTCTGTCAGTGAATAATGCCAAGAAACAAAAGAGTCCCATTCACTTTGGCTGTTCAGCCATGTGAACATTTCTATTTCGGACAATTCTTTGTCATAAAGGAACATAATGAAAGCCTCTTCCCCTCGACTTGCATGTGCAATCATTCTGAGAGATAGCAGCAGTGCTGCAGCTGTGCCAGGCAGATTTATTAGGTGGAATTTAATTCAGACAGTTATTTTAGGAAACACACAGAGCTGAGATTACTTCCTTCAAAAGTGAGAGAGAGAATGAGAGGGAGAGAGAGAGGGAGAGAGAGAGGAAGAGAGAGGGAGAGGGAGAGAGAAAAAGAGAGGGGGAGAGAGAGAGAGAGAGAGAGAGAGAGAGAGAGAGAGAGAGAGAGAGAGAGAGAGGGAGAGGGAGAGGGAGAGGGAGGGAGAGAAAATAACTGGATAACTGGATCTTTTAAACTTGGGATATTTGTCTGGTTTGCTGTAGCACACTCTAGTAAGTTTCAGACAGCTTACTTTGCTGAGACAAAGGAAATGTCAAAGTCAGTGCCTTTACATTATACTTTCATATCCAAGATAAAGATGTCTGGATTTTTAATTAGCAGTTCCAGATTGCATTATTAAAGCGTGATCAGAGCAAAAGAATTGTGATAAGGTCTGAAGATGGTCAAATCAATTGTTAAGGCATCAGAAATCAAACATAGCCCCTGGCCTATCAGCAATCTCCATCAAAAAGACTATAGGGCTGTTGGTGAAGTTAATTGACTCGTGCTGCAATAGATGTGATACTGACTTCATTTCAATCACATTTGTTCCTTCCACAGATGGCTGACTCCTGTAAAGGCTGGGCTGCGGCAGAGACCATTATAATAGACTTGAGACACCCCAACGTCCAGTCACTTCCTGTATCTGTGACACGGAGGTTTTGCCACTGCCACGCCCCCTTAGGAGTCTGGTCAGCCAATGAAGTTTCATACCATTGACAGACAGCCAATCACAAGTTGATAACATGCCCATTTAGGAAGAGTACCATTTCTTACTATTGGCGGAGCCTACAGTGGGGTGTCTCTATCTAATATGAAAGGCTGCGTTCAGAGGGTAAATAAAGTGCTGTCTTTTGGACAGGCAGTGCAGATGAGTTTGGACAGGCAGTGCAGATGAGTTTGGACAGGCAGTGCAGATGAGTTTGTGCTGTCTTTTGGACAGGCAGTGCAGATGAGTTTGCTCTGCAGAAATGAGGACTCTGCTAACAGTGTTTCCTATCGCAGTGAACAAACGAGTGTCTGCAGCCAAGACAGACAGAAGATCCTCGTGTGGCCCACTGGAGAACTGCAGCGGGCCTTAGATGTATCAACTCAAGCCTATTTACGCAAACTAACCAGGAAATGCCAGATCCGAGACACAAGAATCACGTTTATAGTTTGCTCCCTCCAGATAGGGTTAGTATATATATATAGTTTGCTACCTTCTGAATTGCAAATCTACGGCTTTGTCAAAGGCACCTAGTGCCTAGTGTCAATTTAAAATAAAATCAAGGGGTAATTGCACAGTCCAAGCACAATTTGGAAAGACAGACAAAACAGAAGGTAGAAAGACACACACAAACTGTGAAGGGACACATTCTCTTCGTTAACGAGTGGGTGGTGCAGGTTAATTTTGTTTATGATTTTACATTTTGTCTCAGACTGAATTGTCGACTCAACACCCATTTCCATCTTCTACTCTGAGATTGCCCTCTGTTTAAGTTATTTCTATGAGGGGAATCCCCCAGGGGAATTCCATTTCAAGGAACCAATCACTAGAGAGCAACGGAGGCACCTGAATCTAATGTTAGTTCCTCCAGTCAGGAGAACACATTAGTTCCGCCCATTGCACTGTTTAGTGACACTGAGTACAGGCCAACAACAGCAACAGTCCAACAACAACAAAAAACAACAAAAAGTTGAAAACCTTTTATCAGTTTTAATTTTTTATTTTTTTGTCCGAGTGAAATGTTCTAATCTATGGTCCCTCCTAATTCTAAATATAGCTTAATCGCTTGGTTTGACAAAGTAAAACTATTTTTTAGAAGCATTTTGCAAAGAGAGGAAAAGTAATGGCGGATGAACTCCCTTGGTTTGTATGCTGAACGCAGAAGAGGGCGCGACTTTGGCTCTCTATACATTTCAGAACTTGGACATTTTCAAAGGACTTCAAACTGACGGAAGAGCTGACTTTTCACTTCCAAGTTGTTGTGAGCACCATCTGCTTTTTATTTACAGACCGGATAGGATCAATTCAGGCTATTCTCTAATCTTACCACACGTTACCCATAATATGGTACACTAGTCAGATTAGGATATTTATTTAACCATAATATGGTACACTAGCAAGATTAGCATATTTATTTGGGGACACAGTGGTTTACAAATAAATTCAATCCGCCATTCCTTTTGTGGATTTATGTTTCCTTTAGATAACAGATTGTAATGTGATGTGATTGTGATGATTTCATACAATAAGAGCAATGATATCACCAGAAGAGCATGGTGCAGGTTGGAGACCACATTGTATTAATATGTGAGAGGGCTACATGTAAATTATATAGCAGTGCAATTATTATATAGCAGTGCAATTTTCCAGGGGATTTTATTTTATTTTTCTAAAACACACATAGCTGCATCTAGACTGTTTTTTTGTAAAGCAGTTGGCCACTCTTCCTGTAATGGAACTATACTCCTCTGATGTCAGGCCCAGCAGAATGTCCAGCAACAAGTGATGTCACAGGTGTTGCTTGTTTTTAACAGGGGAACATAAAAGTATATTACTGAGTTATGTTTAATGAAGACTAACGTATTGAAATGGTCAATTTTAACGATGTTGAATATTGGACCAACATATCGTATTCATGGCTTCAGTCTAAAATATATATACATTTTTCTGTCATTGCAAGTTCCTACTGCTGCCAAGTCACAGCAAAGCAAAAAAAAAAAAACGGTACTGATGATAGAGGGGACAAATTGCACCTGCTCACTGCTTTACAAGAGCACATCAGTCAGACCTGCCCTGGATACATAACCCAGATTAAACCATGCACACAGCCACACACACACACACACACACACACACACACACACACACACACACACACACACACACACACACACACACACACACACACACACACACACACACACACACACACACACGCACAGACACAGACACACACACGCACACACACAGCCACACACACACACACACACACACACACACACACACACACAGACACAGCCACACACACACACACACACACACACACATACACATGCACAGACACACACATACACACACACGTACACTGACACACACACACACGCACAGACACACGCACACACATACACACACACACATACATGCACACACACATACACACACACACACACACACGCACACACACACACGCACAGACACACACATACACACACACACACATGCACAGACACACACATACACACACACGTACACACACACTGACACACACACACACACACACACAGACACACGCACACACATACACACACACACATACATGCACACACACGCACACACACACACACACACACACACACACATACACACACACGCACAGCCACACACACACGCACGCACAGACACACACATACACACACACACACATGTACACGCACACCCGCACAGCAACAGTGGCATCTTTTATTTTTTTAGGGAGAATAAAAAAAGGCCTATCCTGACCACAGATGACATTAATAATTGTTAAAATCCAAATTGATGAGGGTGAGAGGAGCTGCATTATCTTAATTGTACTGCAGTCTCTGTGTCCAATACAAATGGACCTTTTCATTTGATGAGTGGGGGTCTCAGTAAGGAGAGACAGGGGGACCACAGCAGTGTACTTCAGTAAGGAGAGACGGGGGGACCACAGCAGTGTACTTCAGTAAGGAGAGACGGGGGGACCACAGCAGTGTACTTACAGTTTAGGAGTTCTATCATGATGCTTTCCTTCTTATTGATTTCTCACTGGCCTCACTTACTCTCGAATCGACTACAAATTGCTGCATATGTGGGCATATGGCCTCTGCAGCGCACACACCGCAATTATTTATTAGATGCTTGCTTAGTTCAAATTGCTTTTGGCCAAGAATAAACACCAAGGAGCACTGCTGTGAACCCAATCCCTGTGATGTCTGTGCTGTTGCCTTTTACTTACTATATTATGCACTTTACTTTAAACAAACTTGATATCAAAGCATTTGGGCGTGTAGGCCTGATCTGCTCATGTTACACTTGCTATGAAAAACATACACTATTAATTTAAGGTTTCTTGATTATACACAGAGTTACGTAAAATTGATTACCGCCACTCTTCAATTCGGCATATATACAGTATATAATCCACGGAGCAGTAGCTACTGTAAGTGAAAATGTCAATTCTAGATGTGAGTCGTCTGATAATCCCGCAGTCTTCTTCCATTAAAATTGTATGGTTTTTGAATGGAGTTTGGTTATAGATTCGCTTAATCTGTTTCCACTGCACTTATTGCATTTTCCTTTTATTGATCAACTTCTCCACCTACCTCAAGCGTGAAAACTTTTTTGCGATATATATATATATATATATTTTTTTTTCATATTCTGCAAAGTTTCCACTCAGGTTTTTTAATGCTCAAAATGCATATTAAACAGGTGGATGGAATGGAAACCCACCTAATGACACCTACTGTAACTTCAACTCAGCTTGAGGAGCTCGATTTAATTCATCTTAATGGGCACCGTGATTGGCTTCTATAGAGCATAAATATCATTTTTGTATCCAGATCAGGCAATGTCAGTCTGGAACATAACTAGGACATACAGTACATGACCGGAAGGAGAGAATGAGAATGTATTTTTTTGTAACTTATTCACCTTATGTAGAAGAGACAGTCAGGCTTGACAGACTAACAGGAAGTGTAAACACAATCGGAAGTTCTGATTGTGTTTATGATATGATATGATATACAGTATGATATGATATGATATGTGACGGAGAAAAGTTCCACATTGTTTACATTTGTATTACAAATTCAGTAAGCTATAATTGCATTATTAGACAAACGCACGTCACATGGACAGGCAATAGGCTGACACTATCCAGAGACAGACAGCTTATATACGATACGATACAATACAATACAATACGATATATTCCTTATTGTCCCCATCGGGAAAGTTGCAGCACTGCTGTCTCACAGTAATGACACATACAACCTAATAAAAACACGCATGATGCAGCAGGCTGCTCCATATTGTGACTAATGGAGTGATTGTAATTGGAGCAGGCATGTTATGTGAGGCTGTCTCTAGATTCTACACTATACAGTAGGGGTGTCACAATATATCGTCCCACGAAATTTCGCGATAGTAAAACGTCACGATATGTATCGTTGAGATGAAATCTCATATCGCAAAAAAAAAAAAAAAAAAAAAAAATAGACTAAGAAACGTCTTTGTTTGTTGAAGTTCAATGTGTGGAAAGTAGTTCAGTTAAACAAGTCTCTGAAGAGACACATGAGAAGTTATACAGGAGAGAAACCATTCAATTGAGTTTCTGGCAAAACTGTTTACTTGACAGGAAAAACTGAAGATGCATAAAAAATAGATTAAGAAAAGTCTTGTTGTTTGAGTTTGAAGAAAAACTGAAGATGCATAATGAGAATTTATACTGCTGAGAAACCTTTTAGTTCAAAGTAAATCTAAGTGACGGTGTAACTCATTCTATTTCAAGATAAGCCTTATCTCCAATCTCATGTTTTTTCTAGTTGTTATTGTAATAACAATTTCCCACAACAGCATGTTTTGTATTTGTGCATTTCAAATAAAATACTACTTTTCCAGTCATATATTGTTATTATTCAAGTTTAAAAAAATATTGTTAAAATCGTATCGTATCGTATCGTTATCGTGAACCCAGTATCGTGATACGTATCGTATCGTGAACTGAGTGTATCGTGACACCCCTACTATACAGTATACCATATTTCTGTGTTCCTCGTCTTTTCCCATAGAAATCCTACTTCCAAATGATGGGCATTAAATGTCATAATAACCTTCAAATTTGTCCTCATTCAAACTGGGAATGGCTGATACTTCCATAAACCATTCTTTTTGTCTTTATCCGTTTAGACTCATCAGAAGAGTGTGATTATGCTTCTCCCACACTTTCAGGCTAGGTAATTTTAAGGGCGTCTTTATGTGTCTGAAAGAGTTCAAAAATATCCATTAAATTGTGAATTATGTTATATGAGCAGGAAAAGGTGTCCAATTAAATACCGGAACAGGTTCAATTAAAGATAATTGCCTCACTCAAGAAGAAAGTCTGACAGTGAGACAAAGACTCCAAACAATGGTATCAAGTAGAGGAGTGAGCATTAAGGTAAGGAGAACTCGTCATTTCAGCAGTCGGCTATCTATGGTCATGCGTGACATCTTACAGATTATATTTGTTTGTTTGTTGCTTCAGTACCCCCTTTACCCGACTACAACATTTTGCTTAGAAGACTGCAGGAGAAAGCTACAGCATTATGATGCAATGAATGAATGATAACAAGCCTTTTGAAGAATATAACTTTACAAAATAAGTGTGAAAGTGAAACAGTTGCAATTAGTGCCTCCCGAGCAGATTTATTTTAACGTTTCAATTTTTCCCCATGATCTATTCTTACATTTTTCCATTTTCCCCTTTCTCTCAAATACCACCCTGTAGTACCTCCACGTACCCCTAGGGATACACGTACTCCAGTTTGGGAAACACTACACTAAACTAACTATTTTTAGTAGGCTGCTTATATTAAGTAGAGCAGCCTGCATGACATTCAGACTGAATGGGCTTTTTTTGACCACTCTGTTATTCAGCCTGAGCCTCCTGCTGTGTGAGGAGTGAACTGATCACTGACTGACTCAGCGTGCCATGCTGAATCACCAGCCCAAAATGTAAATTCATTAAGAAAAATCAACCTGCAGTGCACCATGCTCTTTAAATGCATACTGTACTTCAGACTTCTTGCAGTGGGGTTGTATGAGGTGTAGTCAGTGTATTATTATTATACATCCCCGATTTTCAGGGACAGTCCCCGTTTTTGGTGACCTGTCCCCAGCTGGAGCTTTTCGCTGAAAACGTCCCCAATTTTCTGTTCCTTGTAGAAAATTGCCGCCAAGATTACTGTCTTTCAGAGCCTCCAACAGAGCTCAGTCCCCCTGCACCATAGTTTACTACAGTAGCCTACAACAGTTACCATGTTCAAAATACATGAAACCAGAATCACCAGCCTTTTTGATATATTCTTTCTATAATATTTTAGATAACAATAATATTGGATATTTTAATGAGATATCACTGGAAATATCCAAGATTTTCATTTCAGAAATCTGGTCACCTTAGTACTGTATATTCCGTGCAGTAGCAGAGGGCAGTCTGGAGAAACAGAGAGCAGTCGCAGCACGGAAGCAAAACAACGTCGCTGCTGGAGGGGGTCAGCAGAACAACCTATTTTAGACGCGTAAAAGAAGGCCCACTTAAAGAAATCATTATAAGAGTACGCTATATTTAGAGCATGTTCAGCGCTCTGCCACAGTTGCCCTCCACAGCGGTACCTTGTTTTGCTTCTCTGCTTCTCCAAAACTGGGGTCGTGCCATTGGATGATCCAGACAATTATTTAACGTAAATGTAGGCCGATATACAAGCCTTTGGCAATGGGTGTCACCACTGTGCAAGTTGTGCATGTGAATACTGAAGGCCTTCCATGAGCTGAATGTGATTATGTATCACTGTGACCTCCACAAAATATCGTTTTCATCACCACTCCTTCAGTCTTTGTTAAAAAAAATATATAGACTATACGATGTGTCGACACTTCCAGCCTCGGACACGGAGGAGAAAAATGCATAATCATGAAAACCTTGAGAGCCTTTTGAATATTCCTCGTCTCGGGCGCGGTGGGGAAAGGCTCGCGCGTGCCGGATGTATTCCAGAGAAACCTATTAACGTGTTTCTCACCAGGAGCCATGATCTCAATCATTTAACAACCTCATTAAATCTCAGTGTCTTCTCTCATGGAGCTTGACATTCATTTTAGAGGCGGGTTCAGATACGACGCCCCAATCACATTCTTCCTGGATTAGGTCTCATCTGCTATCGGCGATCAGGGATTAGCGATCTAATCTGTTGTTCAATTACTCACACAGACGGATGGCGAGATTAGTTCATATCTCACTGCTAGAATAAGGCGATTGCTTGAGCGGGCGACGAGCAGTGTTGGGCAAGTTACTTTAAAAACGAAAATATACTACATATTACTAGTTACTTTCATTTGAAAGTAATAAGTTACTTTACAATATTGCTTTCTGTGTAAAGTAACTCGTTACTTATTGCACTACTTTTGCATTACTTTTACCAAAACAACAGCAGCAGCAGAATGACATCGCTGCCCCGGAACCATCCCGAAAAATAATTTCAACCGCCTTGAAGTCAGTGTAAACAATCCAAAATTCTAAATGTTATTCTTTTCCTTTTGTTATTGTCATCTGTAGTGGTTATTTGCATAAAAACACACAATTTGATTAGGAAATGATTGTATCTTTTTTTAAATATGTGCTTTGATTTAATCAAATGTAACTCAACTTGTAACTTGAGTTAAGTAACAAGTTATATTACTGAGTTACTGCTATAAGTAATATATGACATGTAATATGTTACTTTTGTAATGAGTTACCCCCAACACTGGCGACGACGAGGCACGCTAGAAACGAAACGCGTGATATTTCGAGTCGAGGCAACAGGCGAACGGGGCTTTCGCAAACCTTGTCTTGCCGTACCGACACGATTTTAGACTCTTTTGCAGTCGAGTGTCCATGTTCTTTTTTTACACACAGGTGGCCTCACAAATCCGTGTTCACGGGAGCAGTGTTATTTCTCCTTGAGTGGCGGCCACAGAGCAGGGACCTCCCTCAGGAGATAGGGAGCATTTCATTTGGCGCTGACACGTTCACCTCTATCCTCACAATCCCGCTGAGGATTTGTCGGGTCGTCGCCTGCGGGGGAAATGAAAAGAGGAAGCGGGGGCTTTTTGCCCCCGAGTCCAAACAAAGCTGAAAAGTGCATTTTGTGGAGCACAGAAGCGAGGCTGCTAACAACGTAGCTCGCATCTCTCCGCCCGGGAAACTTATTCATGTTGTTGTTGTGTCCATTCTGCCGTTGCACTCTGGGAGCTTTTCTCTACATAACAGCCTTGGGGAATCATATCACCCTCAAGTAAAGGGTAAACACGGGGCGTATAAAAGAGACACGTTTAGCTTTAGAAGAGCTATAAAACCCTAATGGCTGGTATCATCCCCCCTTGGTATTCAAATGCAAAGCGTTGAAGGATATACCGTTTGCTTTGTTTTGTCTTTGGTCCAGTCAGGGTCAGCCTAGCAGTAAAGTCCACACGGGGGCTGCTAGCAGTCAAATAAATTGGATTTTATGGGCTCGCCGTAAAGCCGGTGAATATAAGGCTCATCCAATCTGAGACGGCTCTGCAGCAGTGCACTTTTTACATCCTTCAAGATACCCCCAGGCCTCGCATCCCCGGCAAAGCGTGGACTCCCCCCCTATCACTTCTCATTATTTCTAGGCTGAATCTTACAATCTAGCCAATTACCGCTAACATACGACACATCCAGCGCTCTCCAGAGGATGAGTTTGTAAGGTGCACTCGCCACGGAAGGCAAAGTCAAGTCATTCGATGTCATTTCCTGAGCTATTTACTCGCGTCGTTCTTTTCTCATCCCCCCCCCCCCCCCACAGCATTGGGTAATGAGCAGGAGGCAGATACTCCTTTGTCACAAGGTGATAACCCCCCCCCCCTATTTTTCAATTATAGAAATTGGAATCACATTAGAAAACATATACATAGCGGAAAGGGGATCATTTGGTGATTTATTCACATCTGTTCATAGGAGATGTTTGTAATCTAGTGGGAATAACAATCAACGGAAACATTAGCCGCCAAGTGCACACACAGATATGACATAATATTTCATTAACTTCAAATGTAAAACGTTATAGGAAAACTCAGGCTATTTTCTTTTCTTTTCTTTTCTTTTTTCTTTTCTTTTTTTCAAAGTGTTTGTCGGATTTCCCCCCGTTTTCTCCCCAATTATGCCCCCATGCCCCCCCCCTTTCACCGGCAGGACGTGGGAGGATCACGCTATTCCCCCCAGTTCCCCTCCCTCCCCGAACAGGCACCGTAACCGACCAGAGGAGGCGCTAGTGCAGCGACAAGGATGCATACAGTACCCTTAATCCAGCTTCCCACCTACGGACACGGCCAAGTGTGCCTGTATGGATGCCCCGACCAAGCCGGAGGTAACACAGGGGTTCGAACCTGCGACCCCTTGTGTACGAAGTGAATCTCCCGCTGCACTACCCGGATGCCCAGCTCCTCTCCTATTCAAGACATATTTGACATTTTATTTGAGCTCACAAGCTGACCCTCACAATGAACTGGACTTGTTTTTGAAGATCACAGATGCACCCTGCTGTTTTTCTTGTGGAGAAAATACTAACTAGCCCTAATGATGTACACAAAGGGACTAATGAGGAGCGCTCTGATGTCCTCCTTGGTATGCACGAGGTGATGCAGGTAGTTAGAGCGAGGCTGTGGAGCTGCTCGAGGTCATCAGAAGGTCAGACAGATTAAACCCTGCTATGAAGATCCCACGTTTTCCATGACAGCTGTCTGCAGGGGGCCGTGCGAACACAACTCTCAATGAGATGTCACGTTCACTTCCTGTCTCCTGGTGTGAAGGTCATGCTTCACTTCCTGTCTCCTGGTGTGAAGGTCATGCTTCACTTCCTGTCTCCTGGTGTGAAGGTCATGCTTCACTTCCTGTCTCCTGGTGTGAAGGTCATGCTTCACTTCCTGTCTCCTGGTGTGAAGGTCATGCTTTGGCACCCCCCCCCCCCCCCCCCCCAAAAAAAAGAAAAGAAGAAGTTTCTTTCACATTGTAATGATGACTTTCTCTCAGTCAACATTGACTGTGTGAGTTTAGGCTTGGACAGGTGAAGCCGATGTGGAAATAGGAAAACCGGCCACTTGAGGCTACCTGCAAGAGCGAGTTGTTCCCCATTCACCCCTCTGGGGTCAAAGGTCAAGTGTAGTTCAAGGCTGGATTAGAAAGCTTCTGAAGGGGATGCAAACGCAGCGGGACCCCTCCAGCGAACGGTGAAGTGCTTTAGTGCAACGGAAAAAACAAGTAAGACAAATTCGACATTGTGTTCCAGAGATGTTCAATGAAACATACAGATTATTATTTTGTTATCAAATGTGACTTTGTCTACCTGAAAAATGCGACTGTGGGAAACCCTGTCTGTCTCAAGCTGCATGAAAACCAAGATGGCAGCGGCCAAAACTTCAAACTGGAGGCTTCAAAACAGGAGTCCACAAACCAGCCGATGACATCACACTTCATCCATCTCTGTTATACAGTCTATGACATCACACTTCACTCGATCCATCTCTGTTATACAGTGACACTGACGATGACATCACACTTCACTCCATCCATCTCTGTTATACAGTCTATGACATCACACTTCACTCCATCCATCTCTGTTATACAGTCTATGTGACACTGACGATGACATCACACTTCACTCCATCCATCTCTGTTTTACAGTCTATGTGACACTGACGATGACATCACACTTCACTCCATCCATCTCTGTTATACAGTCTATGACATCACACTTCACTCCATCCATCTCTGTTATACAGTCTATGACATCACACTTCACTCCATCCATCTCTGTTATACAGTCTATGACATCACACTTCACTCCATCCATCTCTATTATACAGTCTATCTATGTGACACTGAAGCCAGAGAAATCAGTCAACGGTCAGATTTCTTTTTCATCCAATGGTTTTCTATAATTAGGGCATTTAAACGTCTGTTCATCTTGACTGCATGTGTAAGCACCATACAGTATTACACATAGCCGGAGCTACCAGCAGTATCGAGGTTTTGTCATCATTTTAATCTAACGCCGAATAAAACGCTGACCTCTTTCCAAAACCTTCATTTCAATAGCAGACATGTGATAGAACAGGCTTCATTCTTCTCTCTAATACGCACAGTACGACTTATCCTTTGCTGCCTGCTCTTGACTGAGAAAAATTAGCCCTTTGGCGCTAATATTTTCTCTCCTCATTTCATTCTCGCTGCCCACATTTAAGCCTATAGCCCCCTCGCATCACCGTCGTTTTCCATTTCAATGTCATCATGGATCATTTTGACTTCCAATTACTTTTTCTCCTCAGTCTGACATTTTGGGAAGTGTAAAGGTGGTCCTTTTGGTTGTAGCATTATCTGTGTGATAATGCACTTGGCTTTCTGCAAGAACTCAGGGCAGTGATAAGACTAGGGGTGGGAATCGCTGAGTAGCTCACGATACGATATCGTCACGATACTTGGCCCTCGATAACGATATATCACGATACTGCGATACTGCGATACTGCGATATATTGGAAGACGATACATCACGATACCTGTGTAACAAGTGAAAAAAATACCTCTGAAGGCAAAAAATCATGTATTATGCATTTATTAGCAGAATTGACATGAACTCTCTGAGTTCACTCACTCACTCATACCATTTTCGATACCACGGAGGAAAAGTTACACATTAAGTCTTTTTATTATTACTATTAAAACAAGAAAACCTATAGGCTATAACCTACCTATCTACCTATATAATTTCTAAAAGTAGATATTAATGATCAAACATTTCCATTCATGTAGCCTACAGTAGTTATGTTTTTGTTTCAACTACAAACATAAATAAAGTCAACTTGAAACTATGTTTCAACTACCACACACAGCATAATATTTTAGCCTGTTTATTAAAAAAAAAAAAAAAAAAAAAAAAAAAAAAAAAAAAAACATATCGATACTTGGCGCCAGTGTATCGATAACGTATCGCGGGTGGAAATATCGCGATAACGTGGGTATCGATATTTTGTCCCACCCCTAGATAAGACATAAAGGCTTGACCCTTAGCTGGTCAATAATTCCACCTTAAACCAGATTCCTCCTTAAACAGGCCTGTTAAGTGATTATCTTTAATTACCTTTGGATGCTGTTTGGAATACTTTAAAAGGTCACTCCCGGCTGTTAAGGTTAATTGTAGCTCAAAATAATGCATTTTTCAAACCAAACTGGATGAATTCCTTCCCTAGGTAAATATCAAAGGGAATTTGGAACAAATTAAATTATCAAGTACATTGACATTTAAACTGATTTATTTGCACAATATTATGTTATTTATAACATGCAAACTGAAGGAAGGTTTCTGGCAATAATATGTAAAATGTCACGTAGCAAACACGCCATGCATTCATTCACATAGACGCACTTTCCACTTCAGACATACAATTATATACAATTATTCATATAAGAGAGAAATTGTTCTGCATACAGAACTCACGTTTAGGAATGGGGAAGTGTGTGAAGTCAGAGGTTTATATAGAAGGAAAATGAAGTCAAACACTGCAGTAGCAAAGACTATGAATTTAGCCAACTCCGTGCTGCTCTAGTGTCATATGATACTACAGTATCACTCTAGCTTTCAAACTGAGCCAGCTACAGCCTCTGTAAGACATGAAGTTATAATAACATTATAACTAAAGTTCGGGAACAAGGCCATGCCACAACTAACCACTCAGTCAATCATTCAATCAGGCAATCCCTTGCTCCGCCCGGATTCAATCATTCGCTCCACCTATATATACGCCCCAAACCAAGATCCTTTCTCTCGTCTCAAGACCAAACTCATTCTGAGTTTCACTCCAAGACAGACAACACGAAACTTCAGCTCTTACCTGACTGTCATGGAATCCACGTTCCAGTTCCACCTCTCTGACAGCAACGACTTGCTTGGCGTCGGCGAGGACCCACACAGGTTTCATCTCACTTGCAATGCAATGCTGCCGACGAGCCTCCGGTCCGTCGTTCCGACCTGCCGCCTCGTCTTCGCTCGGAGATTCACAAGCCTTCCCAACGGTATGCCCAAACCATGGCTCAAACCCCAGTCTCATCTCAATCCACACACACACATCATGCCGACGACAAACGTCAACAACGGGACAGCTGCCATCCGTAAAAACAAGGTACCATTTCATCGCAGTGATCACTGCAAAAAGTTTGGTTGCTAACCAAACTTCATCAATCAACAATGTCATCATCCAGCACCCAAAGCCACCGGGCGCTTCCGGCAACACCACGGCGATCCCGGATGACGTCATCACGCTGACCGACGCTGCAGCGCGGTGCAGCTTCTTCTTCTTATTATTATTATAGTTTTCCGGCAGACTTGATGCATTACGGCACACTGCTGCCTCTCACTGGTCGGAAATATTACTGTTTATGGTGTTTTATGGTGTGAATTCAAGAACTGCCAGCACAGTCCTTGCATGATTCCCAGCAGCGTTGGGGGTAACTCATTACAAAGTAACATATTACACGTAATGTATTATTTTGGCAGTGGCTCAGTGGTGTAGCTTATTGCTTATAGGATTTCAGTAATATATACCAGTTACTTCATCAGTAACTCGGGTTACAAGTTGAGTTGCATTTTATTAAATCAAAGCACATAGTTTATACAATAATTTCCTAATCAAACCGTTGTCTTATGCAAATAACCAACCATTATAGATGACAATAACAAAGGAAGAATAACTTGCCCAACACTGATTCTCAGTGGATTCAGCAGGCTCTTCATTGTTAGTCTTTGTGCCCAGGCTTAGTGTGAGGGATCAGCCGAGCGGCATTTTGATGAACGGCCCGCTCACTGGGTGGCAGCGGCGTTCGAACCCTATGGAGCCTAAGTGGTGCGAGATGTGAGTGTCTGCTCTAGCTGGCTTGACTCAGTTTGCATTTGGAGAACTGCGACAGTTCACACAATTTTGACACGACACGTATATATTATACATCAGACTCTCGGGCTAGTTCTGCTCTCACTCAGAATATCAAAATATAAGCGATGTGATGTATAGTTTCGGGATGTTAACGTTGTTGGCACAGCTCATACTATTAACTATGGGTGGCAAATGAAGTCACGTTGACTCGTCCTATACAGCAGCGTACAGCCTTTTTCTTTCTCGTGCGTAACATTTACATTCCATGAGTACACGTTTCACAGTCGTACACAGTTGCACACAGTCCATCTTCATGTTTTCCACTCTTTCCAAGTCCCATGCCAGTCCAGTGTCGCAGACGGCAGCCATTCCTGCAGCCATTCTGGCAGCCTCAGTCAGGAGGGCGAGAATGCCCCCCCCCCCCGGTGCCTGCTCCCTCTGTTTCTGCTTTGTCTAACCTCATTGCTTCATTTCTCTCATCCCTATGTCCGCAGGCTGCACTATCACCCCATGCACATGCACCCCCTCATCCCAACATCCTTTCTTCTTCCCTTCCTTCTGCCAGTGTTAACATCAACCCACCGGCTACTGCGGCTCCTTCAGCCTCCATAACAGTTGCTCCGATCAACTCATTTCCTACTAACCTGTCCTTTTTCCCCTCCCTCCCCCAAACCCTCCCCCCTCCCCTTCCCCATCACCCAAATGTATTTAATTCTGTTTAGCTCTGCACCCTCAACCACAGCACCACCTGCAACCGGTTTTGCAACAATTCCACCATCAGCCAGCTTTCCAGCATTCTCCACAGCGCCACCTACAGCCAGCTTCCCAGCATTCTCTTCAGCTCCACCTGCAGCCAGCCTATTCACCCTTACCACCGTTCAACCCACAGCACCACGCCCATTTCCAGTCTCATCCACTCTCAGGTAGCAGATAATAACTGGTAACTACATGGCCCTCGCTGAACTACTCCAACCCTCCACATTCCACCATCATGCTTCCAGAGAATTACAAAGCAACATTGGACCCATCCTACTCAAAACACCCTCACCCCACCCGCTCCAGAGAACGGACACCTACCCTCACTACCTTACCAAACATTCAGCATGAATGCCAAGCATCCTTGCACACCAATCAACATCAACACCTTATACAATGCCTTTTAACAACACCCAGACCCTAAATTCGTCAAACTTCCTCAGTTTCAGTTTCTCTCACGATTTCCAGCCAGGCATCCAGGTCATCTCAGAACCTTCAGTCAGCTACCTCCTTGCTGCTACACGTACCAAATGCCAACTCCTCGCCCTGCTCAGACACCTCGTCTACGCCATCCCCATCATTCCCCAAGGATGATCCTCCCTCTCCCACCTCCTGTACATAGCCGCTTCAGCATACCACAGCTACATCCGCGACGACATCTGACTAGCCCATCTCCCGCTGTGTTGAA
>NC_139632.1:2066089-2086383 GCF_964638095.1 Poromitra crassiceps | reverse complement strand
TATGCTTCTACTCTCTACTTGCTAACCTCTCTGCAGTGTTTATAACTGATTCACTGGGAGGGTGGGGAAGCTCTAAATATCCTGCGCCACTAATCAAGCTAGCAAGCGATAAACACGTTTCACTCCCTATACTTCACAATAAAAGTGTCCCATTAGTTGTCAGTAGAAAGCTTTTAATATGAAGGAGCTGCAGCAGGAAATTGAGTTAAAAGTCCCAGGTAACTTTGAGGCTCAGGACGGGACTCTTTGCACTATAGAGAGCCGCAGGAACGAGTCCGGAAATCATCAATGCTAACACTCCTGGTTTCTTCATGGTTTTCGCCTATGGGAGTTTTTAATGGGTTTTTGGCGCGATGCTTCTAATAATCTCTCTGGGCAACGCTGGCTTAATCAAACGCGAGCCAGTGTTTAGTAATATCATCTTCACACACGAGGACCACTTTTATGAGTTTTGAAGCTTTTACGTGCCGTTAAAAGGACGGCTAGCTAGCAAACGGCTAAATGAGACCACACTGTTGAGTCGATGCGGATATATACGTAAATAACGTCACCACTTCAAAGGACGAACACGGAAATTCTCTTTCCCTCACCTGGTTCAGCCCGTTCAGCCCGGGGTAATCAGTGCACACATCAACAACAGTCCAGGTTGAGTGCTGACGTGACGTGGAAGCCTATGCGACAGTGTGTAGTTCTGGATTAGCTTAGCTCGAGCTTTTTACTTCTAGGGCTCGCATTTACGCTACAAAACTCATGAAAGTGGTCCTCATGTGTGAAGATTATCCGACTGAACTCTGGTTCGCATTTGATTAAGCTTGCGTTGCCCAGAGACCTTATTTGAAGCATCAAGCGACAAAAACCCATTCAAAAATCCCATAGACAGAAACAGTGAAGAACCAGGAAGTCCGGGACTTGCGCGTTCTGACTACAAAAATACGTCATCCCTGCGGCTCTCTATTGCGAGTGTGTTGCTTGGATATCCTTAATTGGAAAAGGCGCTGATACAAGTAGGACAGGTGAGAAAGTTGATCGTGGCCTCGCTCTCTTCCACACACACACGTTACACAGGACAAATTAACACTGATACTGTAATGAACTCGCTAATTGAATTCCGGGTCTTATTAACCATTAAATGAGCATCTTTTAAATTGCTGGCATAGGTGGCATTAGACCTTTTATAAAGCTAGTTTGTGTCCCTGTGCATTCTGCCCTAATTGCTTTGAACGGTCTGAATGTAATATAATTGAGCTGCTCACAGTCACTGTCAAAGAGCAGTGAGTCAACTTGCTGTTGAATATGGATGAGGATCATCTGGCCCTGCTTGCTTGTGTATGTGGGCTGGACCACATGTGTGTGTGGGCTGGACCACATGTGTGTGTGTGTGTGTGTGTGTGTGTGTGTGTGTGTGTGTGTGTGGGCTGGACCACATGTGTTTGCTGCTCTTGGTATTCCAGCTTGAGTTGAAGCAAGGGTCAAAGGTCAATCCACCTGTCCAATCTGTCAGTAAATGCAGACTGTCTTTTTTCTCCTGACCGAGAACCGACACTTCTTAACCAATCATGAACCGTTAACCGACGAGATTAAAATTGACTATTTATGTATAGCCTAATACAGTGTTTCTCAACTGGTGGGTCGCGACCCAAAGGTGGGTCGCGGGGCCGTTTTGATTGGGTCGCGGACATTGGCCCCAAAAAAAAAAAAATTTTTTTTTTTTTTTTTTTTTTTCATTTCATTTGAGTTAAATTCAGATTATTGAAACTGGATTAGCCTGACCAGTTTTACTTGTTTAACAAGCTGAAGCATACTCTGCCTGTAATTCTCATTTCATATTTAATTTGAGTTAAATTCAGATGATTGAAACTGGATTAGCATGGCCCCAGTTTAATTAAAAGTTATGACCAGTTTAACTAAAAAGCATATAGCCTGCCTGTGATTCAAGAAAAGTCTGCCTTTTTATTTCATATTAGTTACATTCAGACGATTGAAACTGGATTAGCATGACCAGGTTAACTTGTTTTATTATTATTATTATTATTATTATTATTATTATTATTATTATTATTATTATTATTATTATTATTATTATTAACTTGTTTAAAAACATATAGGCATGTAAATCAAGATAAGTCTGCCTTTTATTTCATATTTCATACAGTTCAAATAAGACTTTCTGAGCATGACCAGTTTGACTTGTTTAAATTTAAAATCATATAGGCCTGTAATTCAAGTCTGCCTTATTTCAATTGGTTTTTAGCCCTAGTTGCACTTCTGTTGCACTTTTTTGTTCATTTAAGGTTTATAACAGTGCATGAAGGCATTGTGTATTAAATTAATGCGCTATTTTTGTGCAATAAATTTGAGTGGTTTAAAAAAAAATCTGAAATTTGGGTCGCGACTTCATGACAAGGAAAATAGTGGGTCCTGAGGCTACACCAGTTGAGAACCACTGGCCTAATACATCCCCCGGCTGCTTAAGTTTGTCGTGCCATTGTTTCCAATACACTGGGGGGGCGCACTGTACGGTAAGCAGTAAGCACTGCAGGTAATCAGAGGATGCTCTGTAATGCGTCTAATGTGCGCACACTCTGATGTGAGCTCTGTACTCACTCTGAAAGCCTGCATGAAAATGATGAAATGCCACAATTGATCCTAACTGGCATGTGTTGTAACGCTAGAGAATAACCTGATGCTTTCCAATCATCAATTAGCGCTCAACATGCAGTGCTGACTTAATTGAAGAGGGTGACACAATTAAATGTGAAGACACACAATTACACAGCATGTGGGCTGCATGAGTTGTATTGAGATAGACAGTGTCGCTTATTTTTCTTTTGCCGTGCAACAAACCTGTTTTTATTACTTGGGGAATTTTTTTATAGTATTAATCGGACAAAATGTTTAATGTCGGTTAACGGTTGACATCCCTAGTCCAGTCTAGTCCAGTCTCTTCCAGGTTCAGCATGGGGCCTAAGAGTTTTCATTCTCCATTCATTTGTCTGAGTGAAATGGTATATGGTCTCTCTCCTGATTCTAAATATAGGTTGAGGCCACGTCTCGTCATAGTTTAGCTGGCTCAGCCTGGCTGGGGGCGTGGTCAGGGTGGGGTAAAAACCCCAGTTCTATCCATTCAGCAAAGTTAGAATTTAGCTGATAGCCCAGCCCAGGCAGACACGATCGGGGATTTAACCACCGCAGTAAACGCACATCTGAGCAGACGTCTTGTGTTCTGCTCTAGAACCCCCAAACCTGTAGTTTAGAGCCCCACTCGCGCGCCAGCCGTTTAACATTTTGTGGGCGTTCCCACACATGCGGACTGTCCCTATAGCTGAATCGCCTTTATAAGCATTTTATGAAATATAATATGGAAAGGTGAATGGGGAATGACTTGCAAAAACCAAGTCCTTGGATTTTAAAGTGTGCTATATAAATTGAATTTATTATTATTATTATTATTATTATTATTATTATTATTATTATTATTAATATTAAAAAGGACTTGTAAGCATCTCTGTCACCATGTTGGGTTGTGGTGTTTATACAGGTTGTGGAAGTTGCACATGGACAGTGTCAGTGTGGCAGAGAGGATGTTGGGTTGTGGTGTTTATTCAGGTTGTGGAAGTTGCACGTGGATAGTGTCAGTGTGGCAGAGAGGATGTTGGGTTGTGGTGTTTATTCAGGTTGTGGAAGTTGCACATGGATAGTGTCAGTGTGACAGAGAGGATGTTGGGTTGTGGTGTTTATACAGGTTGTGGAAGTTGCACGTGGACAGTGTCAGTGTGGCAGAGAGGATGTTGGGTTGTGGTGTTTATACAGGTTGTGGAAGTTGCACGTTGATAGTGTCAGTGTGACAGAGAGGATGTTGGGTTGTGGTGTTTATACAGGTTGTGGAAGTTGCACGTGGATAGTGTCAGTGTGGCAGAGAGGATGTTGGGTTGTGGTGTTTATTCAGGTTGTGGAAGTTGCACATGGATAGTGTCAGTGTGGCAGAGAGGATGTTGGGTTGTGGTGTTTATACAGGTTGTGGAAGTTGCACATGGATAGTGTCAGTGTGACAGAGAAGATGTTGGGTTGTGGTGTTTATACAGGTTGTGGAAGTTGCACGTTGATAGTGTCAGTGTGACAGAGAGGATGTTGGGTTGTGGTGTTTATTCAGGTTGTGGAAGTTGCACGTTGATAGTGTCAGTGTGGCAGAGAGGATGTTGGGTTGTGGTGTTTATACAGGTTGTGGAAGTTGCACGTGGACAGTGTCAGTGTGGCAGAGAGGATGTTGGGTTGTGGTGTTTATACAGGTTGTGGAAGTTGCACGTGGACAGTGTCAGTGTGGCAGAGAGGATGTTGGGTTGTGGTGTTTATACAGGTTGTGGAAGTTGCACGTGGACAGTGTCAGTGTGGCAGAGAGGATGTTGGGTTGTGGTGTTTATACAGGTTGTGGAAGTTGCACGTGGATAGTGTCAGTGTGGCAGAGAGGATGTTGGGTTGTGGTGTTTATACAGGTTGTGGAAGTTGCACGTGGATAGTGTCAGTGTGGCAGAGAGGATGTTGGGTTGTGGTGTTTATTCAGGTTGTGGAAGTTGCACGTGGATAGTGTCAGTGTGGCAGAGAGGATGTTGGGTTGTGGTGTTTATTCAGGTTGTGGAAGTTGCACGTTGATAGTGTCAGTGTGACAGAGAGGATGTTGGGTTGTGGTGTTTATACAGGTTGTGGAAGTTGCACATGGATAGTGTCAGTGTGACAGAGAGGATGTTGGGTTGTGGTGTTTATTCAGGTTGTGGAAGTTGCACGTTGATAGTGTCAGTGTGACAGAGAGGATGTTGGGTTGTGGTGTTTATACAGGTTGTGGAAGTTGCACGTGGATAGTGTCAGTGTGACAGAGAGGATGTTGGGTTGTGGTGTTTATACAGGTTGTGGAAGTTGCACGTGGACAGTGTCAGTGTGGCAGAGAGGATGTTGGGTTGTGGTGTTTATACAGGTTGTGGAAGTTGCACGTGGACAGTGTCAGTGTGGCAGAGAGGATGTTGGGTTGTGGTGTTTATACAGGTTGTGGAAGTTGCACATGGATAGTGTCAGTGTGGCAGAGAAGATGTTGGGTTGTGGTGTTTATTCAGGTTGTGGAAGTTGCACATGGATAGTGTCAGTGTGACAGAGAAGATGTTGGGTTGTGGTGTTTATACAGGTTGTGGAAGTTGCACGTTGATAGTGTCAGTGTGACAGAGAGGATGTTGGGTTGTGGTGTTTATACAGGTTGTGGAAGTTGCACATGGATAGTGTCAGTGTGACAGAGAAGATGTTGGGTTGTGGTGTTTATACAGGTTGTGGAAGTTGCACGTTGATAGTGTCAGTGTGACAGAGAGGATGTTGGGTTGTGGTGTTTATTCAGGTTGTGGAAGTTGCACGTTGATAGTGTCAGTGTGGCAGAGAGGATGTTGGGTTGTGGTGTTTATACAGGTTGTGGAAGTTGCACGTGGACAGTGTCAGTGTGGCAGAGAGGATGTTGGGTTGTGGTGTTTATACAGGTTGTGGAAGTTGCACGTGGATAGTGTCAGTGTGGCAGAGAGGATGTTGGGTTGTGGTGTTTATACAGGTTGTGGAAGTTGCACGTGGATAGTGTCAGTGTGGCAGAGAGGATGTTGGGTTGTGGTGTTTATTCAGGTTGTGGAAGTTGCACGTGGATAGTGTCAGTGTGGCAGAGAGGATGTTGGGTTGTGGTGTTTATTCAGGTTGTGGAAGTTGCACGTTGATAGTGTCAGTGTGACAGAGAGGATGTTGGGTTGTGGTGTTTATACAGGTTGTGGAAGTTGCACATGGATAGTGTCAGTGTGACAGAGAGGATGTTGGGTTGTGGTGTTTATTCAGGTTGTGGAAGTTGCACGTTGATAGTGTCAGTGTGACAGAGAGGATGTTGAGTTGTGGTGTTTATACAGGTTGTGGAAGTTGCACATGGATAGTGTCAGTGTGGCAGAGAGGATGTTGGGTTGTGGTGTTTATTCAGGTTGTGGAAGTTGCACATGGATAGTGTCAGTGTGACAGAGAGGATGTTGGGTTGTGGTGTTTATTCAGGTTGTGGAAGTTGCACATGGATAGTGTCAGTGTGGCAGAGAGGATGTTGGGTTGTGGTGTTTATTCAGGTTGTGGAAGTTGCACATGGATAGTGTCAGTGTGACAGAGAGGATGTTGGGTTGTGGTGTTTATACAGGTTGTGGAAGTTGCACATGGATAGTGTCAGTGTGGCAGAGAGGATGTTGGGTTGTGGTGTTTATTCAGGTTGTGGAAGTTGCACATGGATAGTGTCAGTGTGACAGAGAGGATGTTGGGTTGTGGTGTTTATTCAGGTTGTGGAAGTTGCACATGGATAGTGTCAGTGTGGCAGAGAGGATGTTGGGTTGTGGTGTTTATTCAGGTTGTGGAAGTTGCACATGGATAGTGTCAGTGTGACAGAGAGGATGTTGGGTTGTGGTGTTTATACAGGTTGTGGAAGTTGCACATGGATAGTGTCAGTGTGACAGAGAGGATGTTGGGTTGTGGTGTTTATACAGGTTGTGGAAGTTGCACATGGATAGTGTCAGTGTGACAGAGAGGATGTTGGGTTGTGGTGTTTATACAGGTTGTGGAAGTTGCACATGGATAGTGTCAGTGTGACAGAGAGGATGTTGGGTTGTGGTGTTTATACAGGTTGTGGAAGTTGCACATGGATAGTGTCAGTGTGGCAGAGAGGATGTTGGGTTGTGGTGTTTATTCAGGTTGTGGAAGTTGCACGTGGATAGTGTCAGTGTGACAGAGAGGATGTTGGGTTGTGGTGTTTATACAGGTTGTGGAAGTTGCTGGTGGATAATAGTGTCTGTGACAGAGAGGATGTTGGGTTGTGGTGTTTATACAGGTTGTGGAAGTTGCACATGGATAGTGTCAGTGTGGCAGAGAGGATGTTGGGTTGTGGTGTTTATTCAGGTTGTGGAAGTTGCACATGGATAGTGTCAGTGTGGCAGAGAGGATGTTGGGTTGTGGTGTTTATTCAGGTTGTGGAAGTTGCACGTGGACAGTGTCAGTGTGGCAGAGAGGATGTTGGGTTGTGGTGTTTATTCAGGTTGTGGAAGTTGCACATGGATAGTGTCAGTGTGACAGAGAGGATGTTGGGTTGTGGTGTTTATACAGGTTGTGGAAGTTGCACGTGGACAGTGTCAGTGTGACAGAGAAGATGTTGGGTTGTGGTGTTTATTCAGGTTGTGGAAGTTGCACATGGATAGTGTCAGTGTGGCAGAGAGGATGTTGGGTTGTGGTGTTTATACAGGTTGTGGAAGTTGCACATGGATAGTGTCAGTGTGGCAGAGAGGATGTTGGGTTGTGGTGTTTATACAGGTTGTGGAAGTTGCACATGGATAGTGTCAGTGTGACAGAGAGGATGTTGGGTTGTGGTGTTTATTCAGGTTGTGGAAGTTGCTGGTGGATAATAGTGTCTGTGGCAGAGAGGATAAGCCTACCCAAGACAGGCTAAAGTGGATTCGGGGAGTGGGGATACGGGGGCTTAGATAACAGCTGAAGGCTTTTTGTATGCGACACTGTTCAGTGGGAGGTGATATTGTGATACTGTCTGTCTGCCTCGGCTGCTGCAGACACCTTGACACTTATCTAGAGAGTTCCAGGGTTATTGTCCCATTGGTGCAGACAAGCCAGCATGTCCATTCTGTCATGTTCTTCACCGGAAATAAGGGCGGTCCAAAAAGATCAATTCATGTACTGTAAGAATCACGATTCTTATCTTCCACGATTTCTGACTCGATTCACAACTCCCAAGAATCGATTTTTTTTAATAACTTTAATTTATTTTTCTTGAAGTCACTGAGAACTGAGAAATATTCAGAAGTTTTTGAAAGTGCAAGTTTTGCATGAATAAATGTTACCTTTTGTCTTTGGTTTTTGTCTTTTTGTGTCTACTGTTTTTACATTATTGCAACCAAACTTTGTATAGCCGGCGATAGCCGTGGCCGCAGGCATTATGGTTTTGGGTTGTGCGTCCGCCCGTGCGTCCGATTCCCGTTAACGCGATATCTCAGGAACTCCTTGATGGAATTGCTTCAAATTTGGCTCAAAAACGATTGGGCGTGTTGTTGAGGTACTCCCTAACATTGCCTAAAGTGCCATAAGGCTGAATGACCACACCACTGTGCTGTGGGCTTCAAGGTATTTGTGCTTGTATCAGTCTGGACAGACATGGATGTAGACTGCTCACTTGTTGGCAGAGGCATATTGTACAGTCCATCCGTGATGCAGTATTTCTAGTTCAAATATAAAAACTACATAATCTTATACTTTATTCTGCTTTTATGTCATAATTTGCTACACCACCTTTCTTAGCACACAGCAGACTGGAGTAAATCCTGAAATCCTCCTACTGTACGTACTGAATCCAAAATCGGTTTTGAATAGAATCGTGACCACAGGAATCAGAGTCAAAGATTCACCCTCTACTAAATACACTGGCCAGATCTGTTGGATCTGACATTACTGACTTGGTTTGTAGTCTTATCTGTGCAGCCGGTATCCAGGACGACAGACGGAGGCTATTTAACAATTAATTAACGGCTCCACAATTAGTATTCTGCTTTCAGTTGAATGGAGATTCATTCGTATTCCAGGCTGCAGGCTCCCAGAGCTCCCTGTGTCAAGAGTCTTATTCCAGGCTGCAGGCTCCCAGAGCTCCCTGTGTCAAGAGGCTCATGTCAGCTTCTTACCTGAGCCAGGCAGTGGCATGAGCTTCAGCAAGCTTTTCATTGTGTATTTCCTTCCAAACCTTGAGCTGTTGACGATTTAACAGATCCCTCAGTATGTCAATTAGAAAAGAAGATATATATATTATATTGGCATAGTCCCGCCTAAATATTGCGATATACGATATTATGATGATGTTATTGTCTTGTATGTTTCAGGTACACATATGATTAGTAGTATGAATAAAGGACTGGGAGGTTGATAATATGCTGTTCACTTCCTCTCTGTACCTCTCCCTTTGCAGCAACAAATACAACACTGTGAACAGACCAACACTCTGAACTCTGAACAGACCAACACTCTGAACTCTGAACAGACCAACACTCTGAACACTCTGAATCACAATAATGTACAGTAAGTAGTGAGATAACGATCGGCAGCATGGCAGACTGTAAAAAAAAAATCAAAATCAAAAATGTGTCTTCTTTTTGTGAGTGTAAATTTTTCGAAATTGCGATATTTATATTTTTATATATATATTGCGATATTTTTGAAAATCGGCCCAAGCCAATCATAAACATAGGCCAAGCTTTCTTAGTATTTCTTCCATGTGTGTGAGAGACTAGAGGCACACTAGCTCAGAGCGCTGTGTCAAATATCCCCCCTCACTTCAGGACACCAGAGCTTTTATCTGAACATCCCCGGGGGTGGCCGGCCGGCAAACAAGGTGTGGAGCAGAGAGAGACTGGGGTACGTTCAGGGGCCTGGGGTGCGTTCAGGGGCCTGGGGTTTTGTCTCGCTGTAATAAAGGGATATCTCATGTGTGACACTCACACAGCCGATGGCCGTGCAGCATCTAAAGTGGACTTTCAGCTAGCAATAATTAATGTCAACATATGGCGCGTGTGCCCCGACGTCGACTTTGTGTGAGCAGCTCCGAGGCTTATGCAGCCGCGCCCGGCTTGTAATAATCCACTGCACATGCTAATCACTAGCCAATTGATTTGGCCCTTTTTGCTCCAACAATTTCTGTAAACCGCCGAATTGATCGGAGTGAAATCAATTAACAGCACGAGGTGGGTAAATATGAACACAAATGATGGATGGCTGTTTGCAGATACCATACGCCCATCTGTGTCAATACCCAGCTCAACATGCCCTGCTGCAGCAGAGAGGCTGGACAGAAAGTGAATTCCAGTCAGGTGGACTGGCCCCAGGTGAACTGTGATAAGCAGGCAGTCTGCAGCGATAAAGTGATCTTATATCCATGGAGGGGAAATGCACTTAACCCTCTACATTCAGACCTGCTCTCTTATCACCACCATAATGGAAAGTGATAAAAGGAAGGTGTCTTATCATAATCCTACATACATAACTGCAGGGAATTGCTATTTTTGGGGAGGAGAGGTGGAGAGGAGGGAGGGAGGATGGAGGGAGGGAGGCAGAGAGGATGGAGGGAGGCAGAGAGGAGGGAGGGAGGAGAGGCAGAGAGGATGGAGGGAGGGAGGAGAGGAGGGAGGGAGGAGAGGCAGAGAGGATGGAGGGAGGGAGGGAGGCAGAGAGGATGGAGGGAGGGAGGGAGGCAGAGAGGATGGAGGGAGGGAGGGAGGCAGAGAGGAGGGAGGGAGGAGAGGCAGAGAGGATGGAGGGAGGCAGAGAGGAGGGAGGGAGGGAGGCAGAGAGGATGGAGGGAGGGAGGGAGGCAGAGAGGAGGGAGGGAGGGAGGGAGGGAGAGAGGATGGAGGGAGGGAGGGAGGCAGAGAGGAGGGAGGGAGGAGAGGCAGAGAGGAGGGAGGGAGGGAGGGAGGCAGAGAGGATGGAGGGAGCGAGGAGAGGCAGAGAGGATGGAGGGAGGGAGGAGAGGAGGGAGGGAGGAGAGGCAGAGAGGATGGAGGGAGAGAGGAGAGGCGAGGAGGGAGAGGAGGGAGGGAGCGAGGAGAGGGTTTGCCTCTCATCTGGAGTTCAGAGATGCTAGCTGGCTGTGCTGATGGAGATGTGAGTGGCTGGTTGAGGCTGGTCGTCCTCCTGTAAGAAATCCCTCATAACCGGCCGGTCATCACAGAGATGCAATAGTAAAAGCGACGGCGCACTGACTCAGCGAAATCCTGGGGACTGGAGCAGTGCTGCTCGCACAGAAATAAAAAGCCTGGAAGCATTAAAAAGTTTTGGGAGAGAGAGAGCATTAAAAAGTAAAGGAGAGAGAGAGAGAGAGAGAGAGAGGGGGGGGGATTATTAGAGAGAGCTTGTTACATCGACATGCTGACGCCATTTGTTTGTGTGTCCCTGTGCATTTCATTACATTTGACAGATTTAGTGGCAGCAGTCAAAAGCCCGACAGTAATTATGCTTTTGGAAATGCTGTGATTAAAAACCTTTGCTTTAACTATCAATCCAAACTGCACTGCTTCTTCTCAGAACTGAACCAGAACTGAACCGGCCAATGTGGATTTTTGTCCTCCAAATTTAGGGGAAGAAAAATCGTGCAAAAGGAAAGTTCAGAAGACATTTTAAACGTCCTGGGTGAATATAAAGAATATAAAGTACATCATTTGCAAGCTCATTGATTTCCCACATAAAGGATGCCCTTGAATTGAAGATGGTAGTGCACGGATCTCATGTGCACTCAGGTCACTCTGAATTCTGAATTCCTCAATGCCAGGATGGGCCGACGCCCGACGCAGGCTCATAGCTTCAGTGTTCCCACGGACAGAATACTTTCACTATCAGTGTCATTGAATGTAGGTATATAGGCTACATTCATTCAGTGACCCCGTGAGAGAGAGAGAGAGAGAGAGAGAGAGGGAGAGAGAGAGAGAGACACAGAGAGAGAGAGAGAGAGAGACACACAGAGAGAGAGAGAGAATGCATCACTAACGAACAAGAACAGTATAAGAAATGACTCCCGTCCTCTGTCTCACAATTTACCGCTTTCAGACAGACACGGTTCTGGTTCTGGCTCCGGCTCCGTTCTGGAGTCTCAGAACCTTGGTGCTTTCTGGCGAACCAGCCCGCGTTCACACCAGTTTAAGCAGAACCAAAGTGGGAGGACATTATTCGGTAGTCCTTCTTCAGTTTTTTAAGTTTATTAATTATTTGGTCTGGCGTTCGAGTGAACCCAGCCTTGGCCCTCTCTTCCACAAGTTCGGCATATGACTTGCTCTTTCTTGTACTGCATTCTAGCTTTTCTTGAGATTCGGTAGATGCCCAAATCGCCACTAAACATTTGGTTTCCTCAGGAGACCACTGCGAATTATTTTTCTCCATGTTGTCACTGCCTTCTTCTCCTTCCTGCTCGTTTTCACAGCGTAGAATGAGACACGCCCACTGATGATGTCACGGTTCCCAAGGAAAAAACAACTATTTTTTGGTTCCGCTGAGAACCAACTTTTCAGGTTCCGAACCAATTTTTTTTTCGGTCTGAACGCGCCGGCCGGTTCAAATTTGGGTTTGGGAACCGGAACCGGCACGGAGCCCTGCCGTGCCCTAACAGTGCTGAGCTCTCTCATGAGTCCAGATACCCCACAGAGGCCCTGATTAAAGGTAAAGACCCAACAATTGTCACACACCTGATTGTGCGAAATTTGTTCTCCGCATTTGACCCATCCCCTGGGGGAGCGGTGAGCGCCAGCAGCGCTGCGCTCGGGAATCACATGGTGATCTAACCCCCCAATTCCAACCCTTTGATGCTGAGTGCCAAGCAGGGAGGCAAATGGGTTCCATTTTTATAGTCTTTGGTATGACTCAGCCGGGGATCGAACTCACAACCTCCCAGTCTCAGGGCGGACACTCAAACCACAAGGCCACTGAGCTGGTGATGGCTAAGTCAAGCCAGCCAAAGCCCCGCAGCTCACTCAGTAAGCTATCAGGTGACCCGCCTCTCTCGCTACCTCTCTCTCCCTTTATCTCTCCCTCCCTCTTTCTCTACCTCTCTCTCCCTCTCTCTCTCTCTCTCTCTCTCTAGTCTGATACGGATGCTGAGACAAGCTATTAGTGGCCAGGCTCTGAGAAGCATTCCACTGGGTGCTGATAAGCAGTGTTGGGAGGATTCCTTTTCAAATGAGTTCCACTACAGACTAATGCCCCAAAATGTAATTTGTAACGTATTCCTTTAGAATACTCAAGTTAAGTCACCTATTCCGGCATACTTTGGATTACTTTGGGAATACTTCAAAATCGCCTTGCTGAGCCCATTTGTGTGGATCAACTCTGAATGTAGTCAACACTTGCTTAGGCCTACACGGATGGATTGCTCCATTTATTATATTGTTCTATTATTATTCCTGACAGTGTCCTGGCTGTCTGTGTCTGTGTCTGTGTCCTCTGACATGTCTGTGTCCTCTGACATGTCTGTGTCCTGTAGGGCTGGGTATCGAGTTTCGATACTTACTTGGCACCGAAATGGAAACATCGATACTAAGGGGTATCGAAGCCTCCCTTGTCAATCGATACCAATTTTCGATACCAAAACAAAACAGCGTCATTGAGCCTATAAGCATGCGACATGCTTGCACGCCCCGCTCTAATACGGCTGGTGATTGGCTGTCATGTAGAGGCATGCAGGAAACGTTACGCCCACTTTAGCCGGTGTGTTTGTTGTGACTGTGAGCCAGGCGTGCGGTGCGGATAGTATACAAGAAGTTAGCCACTCAAGCTACTCCTATCCTGGAGTACCATATGGCGAAGATGATGAAAAGCAGGAAAAGAAACAGAAACAACACGGACTGGTTTCCACAGACAAGAGAAATAATTGAGAGGTGGGTCAGCTCAGCTTACCGCAAGTTAGCGGTTATCAGATCCCTCAGTCTGACAAATCCATGCATCTGGCTGTGAGTTGTAGCATTAGATCGTTTAATTAATTGCCGCCGTAACGTTATGCGCAAGCGGGCATTGTGTATTTTTAGCAACTCGTTAACAAACGCTGATGTCATGATAGTTTGTTGAATGTAAATGCGATTCATTTATATTGATTGGCTAGTCAGTGAAGTTGAGCTGTCTCGTCAGATTTGACAAGAATGACGTTCTGTTGCAGCAGTGAGCACACTGATCTGCAACGCTAGCGTTAATGTTTAATTAATTAGCGTTATCGTTATGTGCAAGCGGGCAGTTATCGCCCATGTATTTTTAGCAACTCGTTAACAAACGCTGATGTCATGATAGTTTGTTGAATATAAATGCGATTCACTTTGTGGCATATAAGGCTATATTGATAGGCTAGTCAATGCTCAACTAGTCTTCCATGCATGAAGTGGAGCCATCTCATCAGTTTGGACAAGAATAGAGTTCTGTTGCATCAGTGAGCATTAAACCCTGATTTGCAACTCTCTGTTTTGCACTGAAAACTATTCCACTGATTTATTTGTTTTAGCTACATTTCTTTCCTTTGTAGTACTCCAATATTTTTTGTAGGGACGGCAATACGTTTAGAGAACTTAAAGTTATGTTAAATACAGTAGGTTTTATTTTTTTCTGCTGTAAAACTTAAGATGGGGGGAAAACTAAAGATTTGTAAAATAATTTCAATGTGTAATGCAGTTTTATTTTTGTTAAAATGGATTTTTCTAAAAATTGGTATCGAAAAAAGTATCGTTCAGGAACCGGTATCGAAATCCAAGTATCGAAACGGTATCGATATCGAAAAATTTTGAACGATACCCAGCCCTAGTGTCCTGGCTGTCTGTGTCCTCTGACAGCAGCCATTTTCTTGTGTTGTGTGGCAGGTGCACTGTTGCAATTTTTTAAATAATAATAATAAATGAACTGTTCTTTTTAATACAAGTATTCCGTTACTCCCCAACCCTGCTGATAACCCACAGGTAGCGGGAGTGTGTATGTGTGTGTGTGTGTGGGGGGGGTGACAGGGGGACGGGGACACAGCAGCACCGGGAGGCGGGGGTAGTAGGGTAAACGATCTCTGAAGGCCACCTTATTAATGGAGGCTTTTCATTAGCGACGCTAATGCTAACGATTGGCGGGGCTAATGAGCTGGAAGGTCCCGGCCAGCACGGGGCCCTGTAGACCCCCGCGCTGCGTGATCATCATAACGGGCAGAGACCCACATCATCTCTGCTCTCTGATGTACAGTGAGCTTGTACAGGAACGGGGGGGGGGGGGGGGGGAACGGGGGAGACGTTGATGAATGAGTTGATGGGTCATTGAGTCAATTGCACACAAGCCAATATGGCTGCTGGGTGCTGCGGGCGGACGAGCGGAGTGCTCGTACAGGCGACGACGTGGCAAGATGAATGGAGGGTGAGTGTTTCTCGCCGTTCGAGCGTCAAAGTGTGCTAAAGCATGGAGACGCCAGGAACCGAGCACTTTCTAGAAGATGGCCAAGCGCAGCACATCCTTTGAAGGCACGGCATTCCCCTCTTCATGAGGATTGTATGATATTAAATAGCCTCAGAATTTGACACCTCATCATCTCAACCACCTCCCCTCGCGATATTCCACTGTGGGCTCCATTCACACAGGCCCTACTGTTTGATACATGTAGCAAATCACAATCAAACTGTGCTCGCCTTAGGCTGCTTTCTCACTGGGAACCATTGCTTTCGTTCCGTTCTGTTCCGCACCCGGGAACGATTGCCCCCCCCCCTCCCATCTCCCCCGCTGGTCAGTTTTCACATTACAACATTTCTTCCGCGCTCGGAAATGGAGCAGAGTGCACTTGCGTCATCAACTATGCCTGCAGTGTATCCTCGCTCTGTGCGTTGTCTATGAGGTTCGGAACACAAGTGTTCCGTGCCCGGGCACGCACGCCAAAGCGCTCCCCAGACCAGCTTATCAAGTGGATCCTGTCACGGTTCCCTGTTGCGCGCCCGGGCACGGAACGGAACGTTCACACTCGTCAAATGTTCCGAAACTGGGGTCAATTTGGGGACAAGTGTGCTCGGGAACGGTTGGTTCTGAGTAGTGTTGCTGAAGGATTCTGTGCAAAATCTCCACATTTGAGAGTAAACTGTTAGAATTCTACACACTGTATAACTGTCATGCAGCGAGAGTGCCCTCTAGGGGTTGAAACCCACTTTTGCAGTTGGGTCTGCCGAGTGGCTGATCTTGGGTTCCGCTTACATCACCAAGAACCCCTTTCTCACGCAGAGTCAGAGCGGGTTGATAGGCCATGTCCTAAGCCCCGCCCACTAGCTCTATATCAAGTTGAGACATTGGCTTCCTTGCGTTTCAGACGCAGCCACTGATTTGCATTTTCTCAAATCTCACTGCAAATCCCAAGTAGAAGCAGGAAGTAGAATCAGGAAGTAGAAGCAGGAAGTAGAAGCAGGAAGTAGAAGCAGGTCTGGGGATTAGTTCCCCTTTAAATATTGTCTAGTTTCCAATAGCGCGTCATTTCTGTGATGCCAGAGCCTGTCATTTATTTTCTTCCGGATGTGTCATTACGGGTTTCCACCCGTAGCCACAGCAGAGAGGGCGCTGTTTCCCCACTGGGAAGCGGAAAAACAACAACGGCCATTTTCAATGGCTTTGACGATGCAATATTTAAGAACACAACTACAGTCTTGGCTTTAAGACAAGTATTGTTTCATTGTGATTGTACTGTACATGTAAGAAAAAGTAGGGCCTTTGAGAATGGAGCCCACAGTGAAATAGTGGGGGGGGGGGACACTCGTGGTGACTGCTGTGAACTCTGCAGGTAGACATGTGTTAGAGACACTCGTGGTGACTGCTGTGAACCCTGCAGGTAGACAGGGCTTTAGCTCCAGTGACACTGTGGTGTGTACAGGGCTTTAGCTGCAGTGACACTGTGGTGTGTACAGGGCTTTAGCTCCAGTGACACTGTGGTGTGTACAGGGCTTTAGCTCCAGTGACACTGTGGTGTGTACAGGGCTTTAGCTCCAGTGACACTGTGGTGTGTACAGGGCTTTAGCTCCAGTGACACTGTGGTGTGTACAGGGCTTTAGCTCCAGTGACACTGTGGTGTGTACAGGGCTTTAGCTGCAGTGACACTGTGGTGTGTACAGGGCTTTAGCTGCAGTGACACTGTGGTGTGTACAGGGCTTTAGCTCCAGTGACACTGTGGTGTGTACAGGGCTTTAGCTCCAGTGACACTGTGGTGTGTACAGGGCTTTAGCTCCAGTGACACTGTGGTGTGTACAGGGCTTTAGCTCCAGTGACACTGTGGTGTGTACAGGGCTTTAGCTGCAGTGACACTGTGGTGTGTACAGGGCTTTAGCTCCAGTGACACTGTGGTGTGTACAGGGCTTTAGCTCCAGTGACACTGTGGTGTGTACAGGGCTTTATCTCCAGTGACACTGTGGTGTGTACAGGGCTTTAGCTGCAGTGACACTGTGGTGTGTACAGGGATTTAGCTCCAGTGACACTGTGGTGTGTACAGGGCTTTAGCTGCAGTGACACTGTGGTGTGTACAGGGCTTTAGCTCCAGTGACACTGTGGTGTGTACAGGGCTTTAGCTCCAGTGACACTGTGGTGTGTACAGGGCTTTAGCTGCAGTGACACTGTGGTGTGTACAGGGCTTTAGCTGCAGTGACACTGTGGTGTGTACAGGGCTTTAGCTCCAGTGACACTGTGGTGTGTACAGGGCTTTAGCTCCAGTGACACTGTGGTGTGTACAGGGCTTTAGCTCCAGTGACACTGTGGTGTGTACAGGGCTTTAGCTGCAGTGACACTGTGGTGTGTACAGGGCTTTAGCTCCAGTGACACTGTGGTGTGTACAGGGCTTTAGCTCCAGTGACACTGTGGTGTGTACAGGGCTTTAGCTGCAGTGACACTGTGGTGTGTACAGGGCTTTAGCTGCAGTGACACTGTGGTGTGTACAGGGCTTTAGCTCCAGTGACACTGTGGTGTGTACAGGGCTTTAGCTCCAGTGACACTGTGGTGTGTACAGGGCTTTAGCTCCAGTGACACTGTGGTGTGTACAGGATGGCTGTTGCTCAGGAATGTCTCACGTGGGCTTTCTCAGGGGGCAAAGGTCACTGATTGACGGTCAAGGACATTGAGCCCCTCCCTCACCTCAGCCCACGTCTCAAGCCCCTCCCTCACCTCAGCCCACGTCTCAAGCCCCTCCCTCACCTCAGCCCACGTCTCAAGCCCCTCCCTCACCTCAGCCCACGTCTCAAGCCCCTCCCTCACCTCAGCACACGTCCCAAGCCCCTCCCTCTCCTCAGCCCACGTCTCAAGCCCCTCCCTCACCTCAGCCCACGTCTCAAGCCCCTCCCTCTCCTCAGCCCACGTATCAAGCCCCTCCCTCACCTCAGCTCACGTCTCAAGCCCCTCCCTCTCCTCAGCCCACGTATCAAGCCCCTCCCTCACCTCAGCTCACGTCTCAAGCCCCTCCCTCACCTCAGCCCACGTCTCAAGCCCCTCCCTCACCTCAGCCCACGTCTCAAGCCCCTCCCTCACCTCAGCCCACGTCTCAAGCCCCGCCCCTCCCTCACCTCAGCCCACGTCTCAAGCCCCTCCCTCACCGTCTCAAGCCCCTCCCTCACCTCAGCTCACGTCTCAAGCCCCTCCCTCACCTCAGCCCACGTCTCAAGCCCCTCCCTCACCTCAGCCCACGTCTCAAGCCCCTCCCTCACCTCAGCCCACGTCTCAAGCCCCGCCCCTCCCTCACCTCAGCCCACGTCTCAAGCCCCTCCCTCACTGTCTCAAGCCCCTCCCTCACCGTCTCAAGCCCCTCCCTCACCTCAGCCCACGTCTCAAGCCCCTCCCTCACCTCAGCCCACGTCTCAAGCCCCACCCTCGGGGGGGATAGAGATGCTGGTCAGCTGCCTGCCTGCCACCTGTGCGTCGGCCATGACAGCCTGCTTGGAGGATACAACCAACTCATCTGTGAAAGCAAAGATGAATGAATTGGAGTTCATCCAAAACGATGACATTTGTGACAGACTGGTGTTTTGGATAACAAGTAGGCCATGGCAATTCTTCCGTTTTGATGTCTCTGGTGATAGCTGGGCCGGAGGCATTATGTTTTCGGGTTGTCCGTACGTCCATCCATCCGATGTTCGTTCACACGATATCTCAAGAACGCCTTGAGGGAATTTCTTCAAATGTGGCCCAAATGTCCACTTGGACTCAAGGATGAGCTACTTAGATGTTGGTGGTTAAAGGTCAAAGTTGAAGGTCACTGTGACCTCACAACGGTCATACTGTATGTCAACATGTCGTACTGTAGATCAACATGTCGTACTGTACGTCACGGTCATAGGCATTCACGACTAGTGCATTTTACTAGTCGACTAGTCGTCCCTAAAGGTAGTCGACTAGTCGTTTTTTTATTTTTTTATTTTTTTTTATCTTTAAGAAAGAACATGAGGTATTTACACGACATACATGGACTATCATATCCCATATCCCATATCCCCCACAAAGAACATCAAAACACAACAAAACAAAACAAGAAAACTGCATAAGATACACAATAATCCAAGAACAAACAAGACAAACAACCAAACAAAAACAATGCATTCAGCTCCTATCCTGATAAGCCTAATGACACTGGGGTTAAAAGTTCTTAAAGTCAAACTCTGTATGTGGTTGCCATATTTTGGGGATGTCTAAGAATCTGCCTTTGCTCTTGTAGTAAATGTTATCCAACGTATGGTAGCTTGAGAGTTCATTCCACCAGTGAACTACAGCTGGGGGATTGGATGCTTTCCAATTTAAAGCTATGCATTTCCTAGCTGCCAACAGGGCAAGATCTATGTATTTACATTGAATGCATTGTTTTTGTTTGGTTGTTTGTCCAATAGTCTTGTTTGTTCTTGGAGTATTGTGTATCTTATGCAGTTTTTTTGTTTTGTTTTGTTTTGTTTTGTTGTGTTTTGATGTTCTTTGTGGGGGATATGGGATATGGGATATGATAGTCCATGTATGTCGTGTAAATACCTCATGTTCTTTCTTAAAGATAAAAATAATAATAATAATAATAAAAAACTAAAAATAAATAAATAAACGACTAGTCGACTACTAAACACAGTGTCGACTAGTGGTTTTACTAGTCGACTAGTCTGTGAATGCCCTAGGTCATACTGTATGCCACGGAACTTGTATTTTCAAGTGTGAAGCGTCTGAAAAGCAAATGCAGGATTGACTATTTTGAGCTCTAAGACTGAGACTGTACCAACACAAAGCCTGCACTGCGTGTGTCACACTGAGACTGTACCAACACAAAGCCTGCACTGCGTGTGTCACTGAGACTGTACCAACACAAAGCCTGCACTGCGTGTGTCACTGAGACTGTACCAACACAAAGCCTGCACTGCGTGTGTCACACTGAGACTGTACCAACACAAAGCCTGCACTGCGTGTGTCACACTGAGACTGTACCAACACAAAGCCTGCACTGCGTGTGTCACACTGAGACTGTACCAACACAAAGCCTGCACTGCGTGTGTCACTGAGACTGTACCAACACAAAGCCTGCACTGCGTGTGTCACTGAGACTGTACCAACACAAAGCCTGCACTGCGTGTGTCACACTGAGACTGTACCAACACAAAGCCTGCACTGCGTGTGTCACTGAGACTGTACCAACACAAAGCCTGCACTGCGTGTGTCACACTGAGACTGTACCAACACAAAGCCTGCACTGCGTGTGTCACTGTGACATATTTCATTATTAT
>NC_139632.1:2022220-2065889 GCF_964638095.1 Poromitra crassiceps | reverse complement strand
CCACCTCCATTCACTGAGCCTCCCTTGAAACTGTGTGGAGCCCCCCTGGGGAGGGAGGTCCGCCTCCCACTTTGAAACCCTCTCGGCTAGGCGAGCCGAGTCACTCTCATTTCCCCCCAACCAACCATAATGGAACATGGATCTGCGTGTTTCTCCCGCACAGCATAGTGGGACCGTTGTTTAGGAGAACACGCAGGCATCAAAGCATGAAGTATTATATGAAGCAGAAAGCCTGCAGGAAACGTGCCTGTTGAGAGAGAGACTCTATTGTGACGAGGCCAGACTATTAGAGGGGAACTTCTGCTGCTGCGCCCCCAAAGCTGATTGTTGGCACAAAAAAACACAGCATTCTTAAATGGTGACAAAGCCAGAAGCAGGCAATTAGTCACTGCCTCTGGTTTATGGAAGGGCTCCCAAGAGGCACGTCCAGTCCACTGTCATGTGCTCATCCCCCCTCCTGCCTCTTCAATTGTTAATGCTGCCTCACGGTGGCCTGGAGGAGTGCTGCTCCCCCTGCAACCATGATTTATGTTGGACAATCAGCTCCGTATCAATTAAATGATCTGAGCTTCTGGAGGAAGAGGAATGGTCCACATGTGTATCATCATCTTCCTTTTAATCTTCTTTAATGAACTGAACGCTCTGCTCAGCCATTTTCACCAGCATCTCTTTCTCAGACGTTAACACGCACGCACGCACGCACGCACGCACGCACGCACGCACGCACACATATACACACACACACAGGCATCTTCTGGAGTGAGTCATGCCTGCTGTACCTACACGAGTGCACCGCACACACCAGCCTCTAGGGCTGCTGCAGCTACCTACTACACCAGTGCACCGCACACACCAGCCTCTAGGGCTGCTGCAGCTAATGACTATTTTAATAGTCGATTCATCCATCGATTATTGAAACGATTAAACGACTATTCGGCTGAATCACGCAAGTATTCAGTGGTTGTTGTTTAGCTTTTACATTTAGCTTGAGCTTGTTTTAGGCATGTGCTGCTAGCAAACAAAAAAGACAAGGATGAATACTTTGTTCAAAAATACATCTTTGAATGAACTTTGCTGCTGAGGCTGCTGCTGTCCATGAAAATTAATGCACATATTATGTGTTGTTCTTGATTCTAGAGTCATGTGTAGATACGGAAATCTACATTTAAATTCATTCTGAATAAATGCATTTGCTGAGCGGTGCAGAACGTCATCTTTTATGTGATTATGAAAAGTGTAACAGTATTTTCGGTTCCTTATGAAACTGGCGGGGCATTACATTAGACTGATGGTGAAATAGGCCCTCTCAGGAATTCAACTAGTAATAATAAGCAAATAACAAAATAACTATTGAATCTTTACACATCTTTTCATGCCATGTCTTTATTTTTCGCACCAAATTGAGTAGTCTACCCTCCCCTTAATTGATTTGTTTCTATTTTCTCAACGAAAAATAAATGTGTAAGATGATGAGAATTGCTCCGTGGTTGAGTTAAGCTACAGAAAGGCAGACAATAGCAGCAAGGCTCTGGCTGCACACACGAACAATAAGACAATAGTCCTAGCGTATTTTTTGTTATTTAGTTTGACAGTTGGCCCTCAGCTCTAACATAAGGGATGACCCCAGAGGGCTGATTCGCTGTAATGGTGGCAAATTGACCTGTCACTACATTGAAAGTGTGGTATTCATCTAACATGCTTACCTCACGTCAGCAGAGCAGCTGATGGAAATGCTTTCTGGGCCCTATCGGAGATGTTTTCCTGCTCCAGCCAGGGAGACACGGGGTGCCATGGATCATTGTTTTGTCTCAAGTGTGTCATTATTCTGCCTTTGAAAGGTCTTGACATTTACTATAAGCACTTGTGCCAGAGACAACATGTCCCCAACGTGTCCCCGTCCCAGCACAGAGGCGTCCCAGCACAGAGGCGTCCCAGCACAGAGGCAACGTAAGACAGGAACAGAGGAATATTTTAAAACTCTTACGGGACAAATTCATAGCTCAACAGTGATCATCCACTTTTTCGCGGCTCTGGTTTCCGGAAGAAAATTCCCCATTCATTTTCTCCATAGACGTTTGGGAAAATCCTCATATAAGGAGTTTTAAGCCTGGAACCAAGCCAAGCAGCTAGCAAAAAGAATCGTGACCATAAAACATTTGGTTCAGAGCAAAGAAAAACATTGAAAAATGGGGGAAAAAGTCAATGGTCTGAGCAAATACTCTGCGGGATTGGCACAGCCGATAGTACACAACGTTACCGGATTCTTTCCGTTTTTGTGAAGTGCAGTGGGATCTACAAACATTAGCCAACCTCGCCAGGGTTGGCTAATGGAGACGATCAGTCAGCGAGCTCCATCAATCACAGACGTCAGACGCTATTCCACTTTAGGATTGTGGGTAGTGTAGTTAGTACTTCTCCATGACATCACAAATAAAACAAGTTTATTTTTTTCTTCTTTTATTTATCCCCCCCCTCCCGATTTTTTTATCCCATTTTTATCCCCCATTAGTGCTAATTTTAATGTATTTATCCTGGTTGCTGCTCCACCCTCTGCCGATCTGGAGAGAGCCGAAACTGGCTCCATGCTTCCTCCGAGACATGGGCAGTTAGCCAGCCACTTCTTTTCACCTGACAGGGGAAGCTTCACCGGTAGGACATAGCACGTGGGAGGATCACGCTATTCCAACCAGTTCCCCTCCCTCCGAACAGGCGCCCCATCAGCGACCTGGATAGTGCATGTTTTGGTGAGGGGTTCCTGTATGAAGGAAACCCCCAGGGGGCACGGGGAGAACATGCAAACTCCACACAGAAAGGCCCTTTTGACGACCCCACCCGGGCGGTGGGCACTCGAGGTAAAACAAGTTTCTTAAAACAAGGATGATATCATAGACTTGTGGCTTCTGCAGGAACATATACCAGCGTAGCTCGTGGTAAGTGTACCTTGGATGGTTGCAACATTATGGCTACTAATCAAAATCTCCATTCAGAATATGAATTGGGTTATTTTTCACATCCAGAACCGGAGTGGGCGGTCACTGTTGAGCTGTATTTGGAGGAAGAATTGTTCACTTTATCTCCTTTAGCAAGACCATAAACACTACAGAGCCATAGCTGAGAAACATCCTTTTTCATCCTCTTTCTGCACTTCAGCACTTTTTTTAATTAGGTCACAGTGGTGGAAGGTATGGTTCTGCATGAAGGAACAGCTGGTTTTGAGATGCAGTGGATATTATGGGATGCTCTCAACACGTGGTTAGGCTGCCTGGCTGCCACACATGCAGACTCACAGCTGGTTGACCTCTCTGATGACACATGTGGGGCCACACCTGAATCTGTCATTGCTAATTACACGGCAAAATACTCTGGCCTGTTATCTGTAGGGGTGGGAATCATGGAGTAACTCACGATACGATATGGTCACGATACTTGGCCCTCGATAACGATATTATCACGATACAGCGATTCTGCGATAATCGATATATTGGAAGAAATTTAGCCTACGATACATCACGATATCTGTGTAACTGAAGAGAAAAAAATACCCCTAAAAGGCAAGAAGCAGGTATTATGTATTTATTAGCAGAATTGACATGAACTCTCTCAGAGTTCACTCACTCACTCATACCATTTTCGATACCACGGAGGAAAAGTTACACATTAAGTCTGTTTATTATTATTATTAAAACAAGAAAACCTATATAACCTACCTACCTATATAATTTCTAAAAGTAGATATTAATGATCAAACATTTCCATTCATGTAGCCTACAGTATTTACCGTATGTTTTTGTTTCAACTACAAACATAAATAAACGTCAACTTGAAATTATGTTTCAACTACCACACACAGCATAATATTTTAGCCTGTTTATTAAAATAAATAAATAATAATAATACATTTTTTAAATAAACATATCGATACTTGGTGCCAGTGCATCGATAACGTATCGCAAGTGGAAATATCGCGATACCGTGAGTATCGATATTTTGTCCCACCCCTAGTTATCTGAGTCACAGGTTTAATACCACCATTGTTGTTATCAGGACAATGCTGCTTCTTTTCACAGTCCTTGAAATCCTTGAAATCGTGTCCTTGAACGTTGCTGCAAAATAGACATACGTAAACAGACGATGGGTCATTGAACGTTCTTGAATTGATACAGGGTTTTTCCTGGCTCAGAATGAGGCAGAGGTGGTACTAGAGCCCAAACCATATGGGATTTTTGAGACCGACACCGATTTTGGTGGGGGAAAATTCACCGCGGCGCTTACCGATAGGTGGCCGATGTGATTTTTAATTGTTGAAATGAAACCAATTTGTCGATGCAAATGTACTCAGAAGGCTGCTTTTTGAAACAAATAACTTTATTAAAGCATATTCAACCTGGGCTCGACATTAACGGATGCCCGGTTGCCCCGGGCAACCAAAAGAAAAAAAAGTCAACCATTTCTTGGCCTTTGGAGGCCAATGAGCAGTCACTGTTAAAGGCCTACACCTCTGAGCAGTCACTGTTAAAGGCCTACACCTCTGAGCAGTCACTGTTAAAGGCCTACACCTCTGAGCAGTCACTTAAAGGCCTACACCTCTGAGCAGTCACTGTTAAAGGCCTACACCTCTGAGCAGTCACTTAAAGGCCTACACCTCTGAACAGTCACTGTTAAAGGCCTACACCTCTGAGCAGTCACTTAAAGGCCTACACCTCTGAGCAGTCACTGTTAAAGGCCTACACCTCTGAGCAGTCACTGTTAAAGGCCTACACCTCTGAGCAGTCACTGTTAAAGGCCTACACCTCTGAGCAGTCACTTAAAGGCCTACACCTCTGAGCAGTCACTGTTAAAGGCCTACACCTCTGAGCAGTCACTTAAAGGCCTGCACCTCTGAGCAGTCACTTAAAGGCCTGCACCTTTGAGCAGTCACTTAAAGGCCTGCACCTCTGAGCAGTCACTTAAAGGCCTGCACCTCTGAGCAGTCACTTAAAGGCCTACACCTCTGAGCAGTCACTTAAAGGCCTGCACCTCTGAGCAGTCACTTAAAGGCCTGCACCTCTGAGCAGTCACTTAAAGGCCTGCACCTTTGAGCAGTCACTTAAAGGCCTGCACCTCTGAGCAGTCACTTAAAGGCCTGCACCTCTGAGCAGTCACTTAAAGGCCTACACCTCTGAGCAGTCACTTAAAGGCCTACACCTCTGAGCAGTCACTTAAAGGCCTGCGCCTCTGAGCAGTCACTTAAAGGCCTGCACCTCTGAGCAGTCACTGTTAAAGGCCTACACCTCTGAGCAGTCACTGTTAAAGGCCTACACCTCTGAGCAGTCACTGTTAAAGGCCTACACCTCTGAGCAGTCACTTAAAGGCCTACACCTCTGAGCAGTCACTTAAAGGCCTGCACCTCTGAGCAGTCACTTAAAGGCCTACACCTCTGAGCAGTCACTTAAAGGCCTACACCTCTGAACAGTCACTTAAAGGCCTACACCTCTGAGCAGTCACTGTTAAAGGCCTACACCTCTGAGCAGTCACTTAAAGGCCTGCACCTCTGAGCAGTTACTTAAAGGCCTACACCTCTGAGCAGTCACTGTTAAAGGCCTACACCTCTGAGCAGTCACTTAAAGGCCTACACCTCTGAGCAGTCACTTAAAGGCCTACACCTCTGAGCAGTCACTTAAAGGCCTACACCTCTGAGCAGTCACTTAAAGGCCTACACCTCTGAGCAGTCACTTAAAGGCCTACACCTCTGAGCAGTCACTTAAAGGCCTACACCTCTGAGCAGTCACTTACACTTATCTTACAGACTTATTGGCCAAGTTATGATAGTTTATTCTGCCAGGGTACAGAAGGGAGTATAGGCGGCCGTCTTGCCTGCAGAGTTTTCAAATCAAGTAGAATACCGTTTTGCAAGAAATCTGGGGGGGTCAGTCCCTCTTTAAAGGCCTACACCTCTGAGCAGTCCCTCTTTAAAGGCCTGCACCTCTGAGCAGTCACTTAAAGGCCTGCACCTCTGACCAGTCACTTAAAGGCCTACACCTCTGAGCAGTCACTTAAAGGCCTACACCTCTGAGCAGTCACTTAAAGGCCTACACCTCTGAGCAGTCACTTAAAGGCCTACACCTCTGAGCAGTCACTTAAAGGCCTACACCTCTGAGCAGTCACTTAAAGGCCTACACCTCTGAGCAGTCACTTACACTTATCTTACAGACTTATTGGCCAAGTTATGATAGTTTATTCTGCCAGGGTACAGAAGGGAGTATAGGCGGCCGTCTTGCCTGCAGAGTTTTCAAATCAAGTAGAATACCGTTTTGCAAGAAATCTGGGGGGGTCAGTCCCTCTTTAACACTTTCAGTGCCACGGCCCTTGGGCAAAAGGTTGCTTGCTGTGCCACATAGGCCGCAATGCATTTTAAAACAGTCATATAATTTCTTTAATAATTACTATGTAAACACTGAACACGCACAAATAACGATGAGACTCTCTTCTATCACCTGCAAAAAAAAGTTTATTGATCCCATTTTCCGTTCTTTAGTTATGAGCCGGAGAAGATAGCTTGATTGAACGAAAAAAAGAGCTTTTTTTCTACGAGCTGAGATAATGAGCCTTTTGTGAAATTAAACATTTCAAGCACATCACTGACTCTGAAGCTAATTTTCTGATGTAGTCACACCTCAAAAATAATTTCCTTCAATAAAACAGTGAAGGCAAGGGAATTTTGTTTGGAAGAATAATATTTTTAGCTGAAACCAGCAGCGCTGGCGCCTGCATGCGCTGCTGGTTGCAGCTTCTTGCTGATCTTTTGCTGCTGGTGGGCATCGGATATTCTGGCTTGCGTTTGCCAACCCTGTCCTGCTGTCTGGGTCTGTGTTGTGTACTTGGCTCTGCGTGCCCACCTCCCCCCCCCCTCCTCCCCCCCCCCCCCCCGTTGTGGGAGGAGTGTCTCTCTGCTCTGCTGTTTTCTCGTTTTCTCTGCCTGTGCTCAGCACTGAAAAAGTCAGCTAGATCCTGCTTTTTTACAGCCGCGTGTACCAGCTCCCATGCTTCGAGTTGAGAATAATAACAAATCCACGGCTGATCATGTGTTGCAGCGGACACGGAGGCTGTTGCAGCGGACATCGAGGTGCTCAATTGTGATAGCAGATTGGCTGCTGCAGGGGCACAGCTAAACGTTGCTTCAATGAAGCCGCTGCATACGGACGGATGCGATGCGATTTCCTTCCCCCCAATGACTTCTTCTGTGTGTTTCACTCCACGTTCTCTCATCTGGAGAGCGCTGTCGCCACCTAAGGGTTCTGTAAAATAGGTTAGACACATTCAATACCTCTGAATATTGTAAGAGGCGATGTAAGAGGCATAGATCGACACCCCCCCGTCAAAAAAAAAAAATCGAGTTATGACGCCATTTGGCGTCGCTGGCACTGTACGGTAAATTTCTAATGACGCCATATGGCGTCGCTGGCACTGAATGTGTTAAAGGCCTACACCTCTGAGCAGTCCCTCTTTAAAGGCCTGCACCTCTGAGCAGTCACTTAAAGGCCTACACCTCTGAGCAGTCCCTCTTTAAAGGCCTACACCTCTGAGCAGTCACTTAAAGGCCTACACCTCTGAGCAGTCCCTCTTTAAAGGCCTGCACCTCTGAGCAGTCACTTAAAGGCCTACACCTCTGAGCAGTCACTTAAAGGCCTACACCTCTGAGCAGTCCCTCTTTAAAGGCCTGCACCTCTGAGCAGTCACTTAAAGGCCTACACCTCTGAGCAGTCCCTCTTTAAAGGCCTACACCTCTGAGCAGTCCCTCTTTAAAGGCCTACACCTCTGAGCAGTCACTTAAAGGCCTACACCTCTGAGCAGTCACTTAAAGGCCTGCACCTCTGAGCAGTCACTTAAAGGCCTACACCTCTGAGCAGTCACTTAAAGGCCTGCACCTCTGAGCAGTCACTTAAAGGCCTGCACCTCTGAGCAGTCACTTAAAGGCCTGCACCTCTGAGCAGTCACTTAAAGGCCTACACCTCTGAGCAGTCACTTAAAGGCCTGCACCTCTGAGCAGTCACTTAAAGGCCTGCACCTCTGAGCAGTCACTTAAAGGCCTACACCTCTGAGCAGTCACTTAAAGGCCTACACCTCTGAGCAGTCACTTAAAGGCCTACACCTCTGAGCAGTCCCTCTTTAAAGGCCTGCACCTCTGAGCAGTCCCTCTTTAAAGGCCTGCACCTCTGAGCAGTCACTTAAAGGCCTACACCTCTGAGCAGTCACTTAAAGGCCTACACCTCTGAGCAGTCACTTAAAGGCCTACACCTCTGAGCAGTCCCTCTTTAAAGGCCTGCACCTCTGAGCAGTCCCTCTTTAAAGGCCTGCACCTCTGAGCAGTCACTTAAAGGCCTGTACCTCTGACCAGTCAAAAGCATTAGCAGATACACGTGGGCTGGCATTAGGGCTTATCTTGTCTTGCCCAGGGGAAGCTGGCTATACTAAAGTATTCATCAGATCATTACGCTGCCGTCCATCTGCAATAGATGTGCATTACTATTGATGGAATTGAGCTGACAAAGTGACAGGCTAGACCAGAGCAATGGATAAGAAGAAGGCTTTGATGGCAGCTGGCTCCCTCCAGACCTCCAGTGAAGCTCCTCCACAGTATCCAGCTGAACCTCCTCCACAGTATCCAGCTGAACCTCCTCCACAGCATCCAGCTGAACCTCCTCCACAGTATCCAGTAGGGGTGGGAATCACCGATCAACGATACTTGAGTCACGATACAATAGTATTGCGATATTGCGATATCGCCGATATTGCGATATATTGAATATTGTGATATATTGAATATTGCGATATTTCGATATATATTGCGATTTCTTACTTTTTCAACTGCAAATGATGTCCCCAAAGGAAAACTTTGTCAACATCTGGTTTATATAAGAACAATTTTCCAGTCTGTACATCTGACTTCAACCATTTTATTGCAGCAACATTGTCAAGTAGACAGACCAACAACTTTCATAAAGTCATGTCATAGTTGCATGCACCTGACAAACTGAACTGTTTGTTACAGTCTACTTACAGTCCACCTTAACTGGATGTGTGTGTGGACTACTGTACTTAGGTCGTTTTTGAACAATGCAACATTGTAACTTCACTTCACTTGCACAAAACATCTTGTGCAGCCCATTCAGTAACTGGGGAATTTGTAAATTACTGTTATGACAAAACTGTTACTGTTAAAACAAAATGAAAATATGCTATGTTTATCTTGCTGAACACACAAAGGTCTCGGTTTCATAAACTTTTGTTAACCACAGATCTTATTTCAGGCATCTAACCAAAATCCCCATTAGGGATGTCGACATTTTACCGGTTAACCGCCGAGAATGTCTCAGACCAATTAAGCATGTTGGTTAAACAATCTGGCCATTTTTTTCCTCCTTGGTGGGAAGCAATGCTAACCTACGTATATTAAAACATGGCACAAGGGTTATTATATAGGAATTAAAAGCTCCTCCCACAATAACAACATTAATTTAGAGAAAGGCTGAAACTGCCTCGTCCTTTTCAAGTGTTTGAGAGAGCAGCGCTTCGTCTCTCTCTCTCTCTCTCTCTCTCTCTCTCTCTCTCTCTCTCTCTCTCTCTCTCTCTCTCTCTCTCACACACACTAGCCTCCCCCCCGCACCCCCCCCCCCCCCACCGCTCTGAATTTCTGACCCACAGCTCAGATGTGCTCTGACCATTACAGAATGAATTAACAAACACACCCATAGTGAAACAATCAGCTCATTAACCCATGTTCTACAATATGGTTAACTCCGTGTGTGCTGTGTGTGGGACTGTGGGCTGAATATAACGTTAACGTTAGCTGACGAGCTGCCAGGCAGTGGAAAACTGCATTTGTCGATCCGCCTGAGGTTTTCACTTTCACTTAACGTTAGCTCACTCCATCATCAACCCTGCCCTACTCTATTACTCAGGCCTAAATCACAGGCCCTACTCTATTACTCAGGCCTAAATCACAGGCCCTACTCTATTACTCAGGCCTAAATCACAGGTCCTACTCTATTACTCAGGCCTAAATCACAGGCCCTACTCTATTACTCAGGCCTAAATCACAGGCCCTACTCTATTACTCAGGCCTAAATCACAGGCCCTACTCTATTACTCAGGCCTAAATCACAGGCCCTACTCTATTACTCAGGCCTAAATCACAGGCGCTACTCTATTACTCAGGCCTAAATCACAGGCGCTACTCTATTACTCAGGCCTAAAGCACAGGCGCTACTCTATTACTCAGGCCTAAAGCACAGGCCCTACTCTATTACTCAGGCCTAAATCACAGGCCCTACTCTATTACTCAGGCCTAAATCACAGGCCCTACTCTATTACTCAGGCCTAAAGCACAGGCGCTACTCTATTACTCAGGCCTAAATCACAGGCACTACTCTATTACTCAGGCCTAAATCACAGGCGCTACTCTATTACTCAGGCCTAAATCACAGGCGCTACTCTATTACTCAGGCCTAAAGCACAGGCGCTACTCTATTACTCAGGCCTAAAGCACAGGCCCTACTCTATTACTCAGGCCTAAATCACAGGCCCTACTCTATTACTCAGGCCTAAATCACAGGCCCTACTCTATTACTCAGGCCTAAATCACAGGCCCTACTCTATTACTCAGGCCTAAATCACAGGCCCTACTCTATTACTCAGGCCTAAATCACAGGCCCTACTCTATTACTCAGGCCTAAATCACAGGCCCTACTCTATTACTCAGGCCTAAATCACAGGCCCTACTCTATTACTCAGGCCTAAATCACAGGCGCTACTCTATTACTCAGGCCTAAATCACAGGCGCTACTCTATTACTCAGGCCTAAATCACAGGCCCTACTCTATTACCCAGGCCTAAATCACAGGCCCTACTCTATTACCCAGGCCTAAATCACAGGCGCTACTCTATTACTCAGGCCTAAATCACAGGCGCTACTCTATTACTCAGGCCTAAATCACAGGCCCTACTCTATTACTCAGGCCTAAATCACAGGCGCTACTCTATTACCCAGGCCTAAATCACAGGCGCTACTCTATTACTCAGGCCTAAATCACAGGCCCTACTCTATTACTCAGGCCTAAATCACAGGCCCTACTCTATTACTCAGGCCTAAAGCACAGGCTCAGGCCTAAATCACAGGCCCTACTCTATTACCCAGGCCTAAATCACAGGCCCTACTCTATTACTCAGGCCTAAATCACAGGCCCTACTCTATTACTTAGGCCTAAATCACAGGCCCTACTCTATTACTCAGGCCTAAATCACAGGCCCTACTCTCAGGCCTAAATCACAGGCCCTTCTCTATTACTCAGGCCTAAATCACAGGCCCTACTCTATTACTCAGGCCTAAATCACAGGCCCTACTCTATTACTCAGGCCTAAATCACAGGCCCTACTCTCAGGCCTAAATCACAGGCCCTTCTCTATTACTCAGGCCTAAATCACAGGCCCTACTCTATTACTCAGGCCTAAATCACAGGCCCTACTCTATTACTCAGGCCTAAAGCACAGGCCCTACTCTATTACTCGGGCCTAAAGCACAGGCCCTACTCTATTACTCAGGCCTAAATCACAGGTCCTACTCTATTACTCAGGCCTAAATCACAGGCCCTACTCTATTACTCAGGCCTAAATCACAGGCCCTACTCTATTACTCAGGCCTAAATCACAGGTCCTACTCTATTACTCAGGCCTAAATCACAGGCCCTACTCTATTACTCAGGCCTAAATCACAGGCCCTACTCTATTACTCAGGCCTAAATCACAGGCCCTACTCTATTACTCAGGCCTAAATCACAGGCCCTACTCTATTACTCAGGCCTAAATCACAGGCCCTACTCTATTACTCAGGCCTAAATCACAGGCCCTACTCTATTACTCAGGCCTAAATCACAGGCCCTACTCTATTACTCAGGCCTAAATCACAGGCCCTACTCTACTACTCAGGCCTAAATCACAGGTCCTACTCTATTACTCAGGCCTAAATCACAGGCCCTACTCTACTACTCAGGCCTAAATCACAGGCCCTACTCTACTACTCAGGCCTAAATCACAGGTCCTACTCTATTACTCAGGCCTAAATCACAGGTCCTACTCTATTACTCAGGCCTAAATCACAGGCCCTACTCTATTACTCAGGCCTAAATCACAGGCCCTACTCTAATACTCAGGCCTCAATCACAGGCCCTACTCTATTACTCAGGCCTAAATCACAGGCCCTACTCTATTACTCAGGCCTAAATCACAGGCCCTACTCTATTACTCAGGCCTAAATCACAGGCCCTACTCTATTACTCAGGCCTAAATCACAGGCCCTACTCTATTACTCAGGCCTAAATCACAGGCCCTACTCTATTACTCAGGCCTAAATCACAGGCCCTACTCTATTACTCAGGCCTAAATCACAGGCCCTACTCTATTACTCAGGCCTAAATCACAGGCCCTACTCTATTACTCAGGCCTAAATCACAGGCCCTACTCTATTACTCAGGCCTAAATCACAGGCCCTACTCTATTACTCAGGCCTAAATCACAGGCCCTACTCTATTACTCAGGCCTAAATCACAGGTCCTACTCTATTACTCAGGCCTAAATCACAGGCCCTACTCTATTACTCAGGCCTAAATCACAGGCCCTACTCTATTACTCAGGCCTAAATCACAGGCCCTACTCTAATACTCAGGCCTCAATCACAGGCCCTACTCTATTACTCAGGCCTAAAGCACAGGCCCTACTCTATTACTCAGGCCTAAATCACAGGCCCTACTCTATTACTCAGGCCTAAATCACAGGCCCTACTCTATTACTCAGGCCTAAATGCACATAGAGTGCACTCATCTTTTCTCACAACAGAGATAAGCTGAATAAAGAAGAGCTTGTCTCCCCTCCTGTAAAGTGTGAACTAGGTTACTGTCAGAGAGCTTTTAGTTAATAGCCTCATGTTGTTATAGCATCCATTAAAAACTCCAAGTTGCATTGGAAATGGCTTACATCCACAGTCATCATTTATCCAGCCAGGCAATCCATTGTACTTTTCAGAAATAGATTAAGTATTTCTCCCTCTAATATATTTCAATTAGCACTAAAGTGATTGAGTGCACTGGTGAATTAAAGCCTAAATGGAAATGCTTTCTCCATGCAAATCCTTTGAAGAAAATACATGCGATGTTTTGTTTCGTTCTAATATTCTTATAATCACTTCAATCATAGGGAATAAGACAAAATGATTTGGGGTGGAAAATGTAGCTTTTACCGGTTCCCAACTGTGAGCATCCACATAATTGCACTGATTCTACAGGGCAAATCTCAAAGGAGTGTTTGTGGGCCTCGGAGAGAAGCTGCAAGCCTCAAAATTACACTTGACAGACAGTGATTGCAAAAGGCAACAACAGGTTAACTTTCAGGCCTTTTCAAGTGAAGTAGCTTGAAAATGAACTTTCAAAGATGATGCCTATATCACGTCGTGATACTTATTTAGACATCACTGAAAATGTTGGCCTTGGACACACGACAGTTCTTTTTTAAATATTTTATTTTGCAATTTAAATTTTTCAGAAGAACACGCAAAAATGAACAAACTCAGATACAGGGAAAACAACATATAAATACACATAAATTACAATGCAGTGCCACCAGTTACATACAGAGCTTATGTGCCTGTAAACAATGTTATGTGTGGGATCCCACACAAGGGAGAGAGACCAGCCGGGCGAATCACCCGTTGCCCCTAACCTCGTCAAGGCAGGCCAGAAACGGGTCCCCAATAGTTAGAAATCTCCCAGGTGAGTTGGTCCTCAGGAACCTGTGTCTCTCCATTCGTATAACAGCGATCATGTCCACCAACCACAACTGAAAAGAGGGGGGAGAAGGGGGACTTCCAATTCTGCAGAATGAGTCTCTTGGCGACAGTCATCCCCTGTGTCAGAGATTGTTGCACAGCTGTAGGGAAGTTCAGAGAGGATTCTGAGCAGCCGAAGATGGCGAGTTCTGCCTCCGGCTGAAGGGTTATTTTGTAGGCCTTAGAGTACCAGTACCAGAACAGAATCCGGTCAGTAAAGGGCAGGACCAGAAGGCATGAGACAGAGTGCCCTCCGACACATGACACCTGTCGCACAGTGGTGAGACAGACGGGTAAATCTTGTGTAACTTCTGCTTAGAATAGTGAAGACGATGAGTGACTTTAAATTGGATCAGCCGGTGTCTACTATTAACTGGCACACACGGCAGTTTGAACTGGAACCTTGAACCATGTTTTCCATCTGTTGTGTTTGAATGAGTATCTTTGTTATGAGTGATGTGTAAACTGTGTGTTGGTGCTCAGACATACAGCTGAAGCAGTCAGTAAACTGTGTGTTGGTGCTCAGACATACAGCTGAAGCAGTCAGTAAACTGTGTGTTGGTGCTCAGACATACAGCTGAAGCAGTCAGTAAACTGTGTGTTGGTGCTCAGACATACAGCTGAAGCAGTCAGTAAACTGTGTGTTGGTGCTCAGACATACAGCTGAAGCAGTCAGTAAACTGTGTGTTGGTGCTCAGACATACCGCTGAAGCAGTCAGTAAACTGTGTGTTGGTGCTCAGACATACAGCTGAAGCAGTCAGTAAACTGTGTGTTGGTGCTCAGACATACAGCTGAAGCAGTCAGTAAACTGTGTGTTGGTGCTCAGACATACAGCTGAAGCAGTCAGTAAACTGTGTGTTGGTGCTCAGACATACAGCTGAAGCAGTCAGTAAACTGTGTGTTGGTGCTCAGACATACAGCTGAAGCAGTCAGTAAACTGTGTGTTGGTGCTCAGACATACAGCTGAAGCAGTCAGTAAACTGTGTGTTGGTGCTCAGACATACAGCTGAAGCAGTCAGTAAACTGTGTGTTGGTGCTCAGACATACCGCTGAAGCAGTCAGTAAACTGTGTGTTGGTGCTCAGACATACAGCTGAAGCAGTCAGTAAACTGTGTGTTGGTGCTCAGACATACAGCTGAAGCAGTCAGTAAACTGTGTGTTGGTGCTCAGACATACAGCTGAAGCAGTCAGTAAACTGTGTGTTGGTGCTCAGACATACCGCTGAAGCAGTCAGTAAACTGTGTGTTGGTGCTCAGACATACCGCTGAAGCAGTCAGTAAACTGTGTGTTGGTGCTCAGACATACAGCTGAAGCAGTCAGTAAACTGTGTGTTGGTGCTCAGACATACAGCTGAAGCAGTCAGGCAGCGTGTGATCTTCACTAAGCTGTCAAGAGCAGACGTTGCGTTATACTTTCTCCTCTGCCATTTTGACAGACAGGGTCGTACCAATGCTGTCATCATCTAATCTATTATTACTGTACCTGTGTTCAAATGACAGACAGCCGTCACATTTTTCTGTCATTATCTGCAAAAGACGGAAAAAATATGATAGTATTGTTTCCGATGTTTATATGTGTTTGCTATGTCGAGGCCTGTATTTGGAAGCTAGACTGTGATACACATTATTTACGGATGGGCTTTTATACAACACAAAGATAGTATTTCGCAATTAGTCTGAACTGCATTTTTTACCTGCTCTGAGCCCTGGATTATAACCAATCCAGTCCTTTTTACAACTTTTAAAAGCTGCAATTTGATTGGCAATCACTTTTTGGGACAATATGTATTGATAACATCAAACAGGGACACTACACATTAGGGCTGCACGATATATCGTTTACACATCGACATTGCGATGTGCGCATGCGCAATAGGTACATCGCAGGACGTGCGATGTCAAAAGCAAATTAACTCGTCATGTTGCTTGATAAACTCTCACTTTAGGGGTAGCCTACTGAGTGAAATGCAGGCTCTCTCAAAGGAGAGAGACGCCCCACTACTGTACTCACTCATTTAGTGCTTAGCTTCAACACAACAAACATGCACAGAGAGCAAAATTGAATTATCTTTTGCTTATGTTGCGTTGCTGACAGTAGCCCGTCTGTAAACGATGTGGTTGCGGAGGCGGACTTGTCCACAGTTTGCAGCGCACTCGCATACAGCAGGCTGGCTGCTGTAACTCAACATGTCTGTGGAGTGGAGATATTTACTCTTGAAACACCAAAAAGCAAGACCGCAACTTATGACACGAAGGCTGATTACTGAGAAGTTGTCCGTGTTATCACTGTGGCTGTCTCTCCCCTTCAAGTCTCTGATGTTGCATCACATGATAGCAGTAACGTTACGGTAGAGTTAATCATACATAGCGACTTATTTACACAAAACATGTCAGTGAAAATAAAAAGAGAAGAGACATATCTGGGCAATTAAATGTATATTTATTACTTTTCACGAATGAATTGTTTGTCACCGGTCGGCTGCATGTGAATCCTCGTCTCTCTGTACTGCCAGCCTTGCGCTCAAAAACCGGAACTCCGCAGATGCGGAGTGTACCACTTGGTCGTTTCTGGAGGGGGTTTCCGGGGGGTCAGACCAAGTGTGTAAAGTGGCAGGGGTGTTTCATTGTTGATTTATTGAAACGTTAGAAGAACGAAAGAAGTTGAAAGCAGTGATTATAATCAATGAAATCTAATGTTCTTCTGCAAATAGCATCATTGGGAGGTAGATTCTGGCACTCAATATTAGGGGTGGGCAATATATCAATTGTATATCAATATTGTGATATGAGACTATATGGTCTTAGATGTTGGATATGGTAATATGGTGATACAGCATACATGTTGTCTTTCCCTGGTTTTAAAGGCTGCATTACACTAAGCGAAGTGTAGGCTAGTGACATTTTAAAGTAGAACTTACTCACTTTTTCATGTATGTAGCCTAAGTCATGGAAATCCATTGGTCAAAATGTGTATGCACCCTGATAGATGACGCTCTGAGGCCTACAGTATAGGCGACAGCCCAGTGGTTGAGAAACATTAAAATACCTAATTTCCCCTCCAAAATCAGATGGACTCCTCTACAAAATCATCCCAATCATTCTAGAAGTATTCTTTTCTTTAAAATAGAGCTATTCTGGTAATCTGGTGAAAATCTGTATTTTTTCATATCGCAATATATATCGCAGGGGCAGGGAATATCGCAATGTCAGTTTTTTCCAATATCGTGCAGCCCTACTACACATAAACATGTAATGAACATGCTAATGAAGCGTGATGGGGAGTAAAGACAATGTGTTGCTGAATGTTTTATTCCAGAGAGAATGAGTGCAGGACGAGAGTGTTCTTCATCAGAGATATTCCCTCAGGACAACATGGCTGATGCCATTAGCTTCACACAGCATCCCTGTGCTCCAGGCTTGAGGGAGCACAGGGAAGCAGTTTGCTCCTGTGGGATTAATACAGGACATGAGAAGGTGTTGTCACACGCTGCTCTCAGCCTCTTCTGCTGTCAACTCAATGCAATCCAGAGGGATCTGAGCTCTGCTGATCCTTTCATCAAATCCAACATCAGTTTGGTATCGTCACTTTTACACTACAAGAGGGCTTTTATCCGGAGAAACATGCATCTAGTTCTGAACGACAAAGGTTTGAAACTCCTTCCAAATTAGAATAGCTTATAGAATAGAATAGAACTCTGTGTTTCCCCTACAGTACCATTCTACGGACCTGGCGGCCCCGCCAGGCCAGAAAAGAAATGGCAAAGAAAATAAATAATAATAATAAAAATGTCCTGCTCTCCCCCAAATTCCAATAAACCTTTATAGTGTAGGGAATGACAAATGAGGAAGGTAAAAGTTGATCCAGCAGGTTTCTGGCATCGTTTATTTACAGATCCCTATCTATGTACATGGAAGTTACAGCACGTTGGTAGCTAGCTATAGCTAAGAGTGGTAAGCTAGCTAATAGCTGCAGGCTGTGTGGAGTGGTCTAGTTGCCTCCTGTGTTAGGAGACGTAGAATGAAGAATAAGAGACTTTGATTAGCTTAAATAGCCCAGCTGCTCAATCCACCAGAGTCACATGACTGCACTTGAGGTTTCTGTCCCAAGCCTGCTGTATAGATCACTAGCAGACTATGTTGTGAGTGCAGCGCTGTTCCAAAACGTGTCAACGTGTGTCGTTGCCTGGGACACGCACATCCCACAATACAACTGTTCGCATCGCATCCCATAATAGTATGATGATACTTGGATGCCATTGTGAACATAGATGCCAACAGGTTAGCTAAAGTTTTAGCGTCGCCAGCGAGGGCCCGTTGCGGTCGGGGTACGTTTCGAAATCCCTCCAGGCCTGAAACCTTTTCTAGGGAAAACACTGACTCTTTATTTGACCAAGGTATGTTTGCACATACAAGGAAATTGACTTGTGTGGTTAGTGCACAAATAACGTACACGATTTAAGTTAGAAGAAATATACAAGATTAAAAACAAATATAAAATATATACAACAGATTAAAATATATTCATAGATATAAATATATATTGACAGCCAAGTGTGGTAACCTACACATTTGTAATGTAATAACATGTACAGGGTGCATGAGAAGTAGCAGTAGTAATAATCAGTGTATTGCACAGGATTTGCAGATATTGACAGAATAGATAGTATTGCATATTTGTGTGGGGAGATGAGATGATCAGTGCAGTGGCAAACTGTGTGTATGTGTGTGTGTGTTTGTGTTTGTGTGTGTGTGTGTGTGTGTGTGTGTGTGTGTTTGTGTGTGTGTGTGTGTGTGTGTGTGTTTGTGTGTGTGTGTGTGTGTGTGTGTGTGTGTGTGTGTGTGTGTGTGTTTGTGTGTGTGTGTGTGTGTGTGTGTGTGTGTTTGTGTGTGTGTGTGTGTGTGTGTGTGTGTGTTTGTGTGTGTGTGTGTGTGTGTGTGTGTTTGTGTGTGTGTGTGTGTGTGTGTGTGTGTGTGTGTGTGTGTGTGTGTGTGTGTGTGTGTGTGTGTGTTGTAGTGCGAGTTCAGGCATGAAGACAATCCCTCTCACTTCCTGTCTCTGCACATCAGATGAACACTCCTGCTTATCTGTGGAGGTTCACTCAGCCATTGATCTGGCTTGGCGGGTGGTAACGTGCCGTCCTGATTGGTTTCCTTGCTGTCACTCATTTGAGTGTGTGCACTGCCCCGCCCCCTAATGTCAAGGCCTTGTCTCTGCAGAGCCGCCTGGGGATCTTCACAATTCCATTCATTTCACGTTTTATTACCTCTAAATGATCTCATGTGATGATGGGGTCAACGCAAAAGCCCCTGACACATCTTTTAAAACACATCTGTCTTTTGAGCGTCACCTTTTGTGTCTGCCTGAGTCAACTCGCTCGTGGCACCGCCCTCTTTTTGTGCCAGGACAGATCAAGCGGCGTCACTTTGCGTCAGCGAAGTGGCAATTTTGTCGGCCGCAAGTCGTCGTAACCTTGTGAGACAGATCACGCCACAAATCCACCTCGTCACGCTCCAATCTGTTGATCTGAATCCCAACCAGCAGGTGTGCGGACCAATCAGCATCCAAGGAAGGAGGAGGCTGTCCTTAGTGCTTGGAAGTTAGCCCGTGATAGACAGTGAGTGATAGACAGATGGTTCATCCAATCACCTGCCAAGTATTTCTTTGAAACTGCCTCCCCTTTTTAACCGGTTTCCAAGATCGATTTCCCAGATGCTTCTGTGAAACAAAGCACCTGGCAGCTTCAGGTTAGCCGTTGGGTAATTTCAGGGCGTGGCTTAGCGCAGGTGCAGGTGCAGGTGTGGCTTAGCGCAGCACTCTGTGCTATCTTTTATTCATTCACAAAGCTCTAACTGGCAAGCTTCCTTTGTATTAGGGCTGTCACTTTTTCCCAAAATAAAGTTCGAACGAACTTTAATTGCCCGAAATTCGTTCGAATATATTCAAAGTTTTTTGGTTAATTTTTTTTTTTTTTTAGTCCAGGCCACCGGGCATCAGCCCAACGTGTTAGCTTGGACGCTCACAGTCACAACACTGCCTCACAAACTTGGCTGCATCCAACTCGAGACAACTTTTCAGACCCTGGAGACAATCTTTCTCAGAAGAGACTAACGTGACAAATCTGGAGACTTTTTCTGACATGGGATTAACATTACCAGCAAGCAGCAGTTGGTTAATTTTGGTTCATAAAAAAAATAAAAAATTAATAAAAAATAAAAAATTAATAAAAAAAATAAAATAAAAATCGAACAGTCAATTTACATATCGAACACGAACCCCTCCCCCACATTCGAAGTTGCATTCGAATTTCGAATGAAAAGTGACAGCCCTACTTTGTATCTGTCCTCACTTCTCTTCTCTGGCTCAACAATGCAAGTTGTCGAACACACTCGCGGTCACACATCACACTATTTATTCCACGTGTTCATTCGATGCCCCTGATAAATGGAACAGGCTCCAGGACACTGTATGCTGTGCACTTCCTGTTTCACTTTGATATACATTCTTCAACCAATAGACACGTTTACATGCAAGTCAAGAATGTGATTTTAATGCGATTAAGACAATAATGGCACTAAACTAGAGTCTGTACTTAGCTAGATTAAGGGGTGAGTCTTAGCAGCATCTGTTATCCCCAACTGCTTTTAGAATAAATGTGGGCTTTCCCATTCTGAACGGTACTCTCTGTATGCATCTGCAGCCTATATAAAAGGGAGTAAGTGGGTTCTGTGATTTTGTTCACGTTTTTGCTCACATTTTTGGTTACACTCGGCAAATTGTGACATCACTGATGATGTCACAAGTTGAGCAATCATGCGCGAGCAGTGTATGTGAGCTGCAGGGCCAGCTCGGCGAGCTGCAGGGCGGGCGAGCCCACGCAGCGGGTGAGCCTAGTATACACACACACACACACACACACACACACACACACACACACACACACACACACACACACACACACATAACATAAAACAGATCGATCAATTCCTTAATTTTAATAGATTTAAGTGATTAATCGATTGTCGTTTCATCATCATCCTAATCCACACAGGAGTTCACACAGCTCAAATCACCAGGACCGCCTGTTCCTATCAATCCTCACTAGTATCATCATCTAAAAACACTTGGCTGGGGTGCACATTTGGTTTGGTAAAATTTTGATTTAATTTGATGCACAGGAGGAAAAAAATCCTATTTCCACAATTCTCTGTGGATAATCAAAATAAGTACATCACCCATGTAAATAAATGTGTATTATTATATGGATTTTTCAGTTTATACTGTACAATCATATCAATCATGTAAGCGGTTTGTAAACAGCTGAAAAATGAATGAAATAATTGAATGCACGTCCATTTAAATTATTGAAGTGAACCAACCAAACTGCTAGCAAATGACAAAATAATGAGACATTTTATACAGCAAAGTTAGCTGTAACTGCTCATGCTGCAATTATTAATCATAAATGATATGCAATAATGTGAATTCAACTTGAAATGTTGTCTGCCCTTGGCACCATATTTGGTTTGTCGCATGTGTGTTTTGCCTTGCAACTCTACAAATCCCAGTCAAGGACGTGAGTTTGCTCTTGGGAGGAGGCAGTCTGGACTCTCATCTCCACAGGGGGCAGTGTGCACGCTTTTAAAGGGGATGGGAGGAGGCAGTCTGGACTCTCCTCTCCACAGGGGGCAGTGTGCACGCTTTTAAAGGGGAGGAGCCGGCCTGGACTCTCCTCTCCACAGGGGGCAGTGTGCATGCTTTTAAAGGGGAGGAGCCGGCCTGGACTCTCCTCTCCACAGGGGGCAGTGTGCATGCTTTTAAAGGGGAGGAGCCGGCCTGGACTCTCCTCTCCACAGGGGGCAGTGTGCATGCTTTTAAAGGGGAGGAGCCGGCCTGGACTCTCCTCTCCACAGGGGGCAGTGTGCATGCTTTTAAAGGGGATGAGAGGAGCTCATTTGATGCCATGATTGCCAGCAGCCCAACCACACCTACTGATCATTTACTCCTCCTAACCAAACCCTTTCCACAACTGTGCGGCAGGTGTGCCTCCGCTGCATCTCACCAGCGCCTCCTCTGGTCACAAAATGTCCAAAGATCCATGGGTGAGCTTGGGCCACGAGTTTGCAGCACTGCCCGCTGCTGCGCCTTGCTTCACGGAAATAAGACCCTTGGGGCGTTTGATTTAAACTGCTCAGAGTCCCAGGCGGGTGGGTTTTGCCACATCGGCCACATAGGACAGAGACTTCAGTGCTAAAAAACATTTCTGAAAATATTTGAAAGTAAATTGAGTGCTGTGACTGAAAACTGCTACTTTTGGACTTGTCCTGATGCAGGACATGACATGTACTGTACGTCCCACCCATCTGCTACTTGCTACTGCTAACCCTAACCCTAACTTGCAAATATTGATTGATCCAGCTCTGATCATAATGGGAAGTGTCATAGGGTGATGTGTGGACTATCACCTTGGCCTGTGTAGTCTCTCTCTCTCTCTCTCTCTCTCTCTCTCTCTCTCTCTCTGTCTGTCTCTCCATCTCTTTCTCTCTCTCTCTCTCTGCCTGTCTCTCACTCACACAGCTGATTCCTGAGGACAAGCAATCTGCTTGGTATACACAGATTTTGAATTGAAAAGTGAATAACAGTTGTACTGTGGCCGTGTTAAATAGTTAGGATTAAGCAATAGCAGAGACTTAGTTTGTCATTTTAAAAGTCTATTAAATAATTTTCATCATTATTCTGGACGGCATAATTCCTCTCATGCATGCATCCCCCGTCATTACTTATAGGTGACTCATATTTTACCATTGAAACAGATTTTGATCCTAAGAAATCATTCCAATTACTTTGTACCAATGTTTGCAAATGTTCATATTTTTTTGAATTCAAATTAAGAAGCAGAATATTAATGAGTCTAATCTGTGCTTTGGCCACTTCAGCTGTAGCTTATTGGCATGTTCACGATGGCTGCTCGCTCTCACATGGTTTGAGCCTCCTTAGCTAAAGGAGCTATGGTCATAATGCATTGCTTCTATGTTGGCATGGCTAAAGGATTTTAATTGGAGTTTCTCTGAGCAGGTTTCTCTGGTCTTTCCCCCTCTCTGTCATCTGCATAATGACTGTGTGGATTTCAGACAGCGCTAAATGTTGGTTAGAGCTGTGTAATTGGAGCGCCTGCCCTGCATTGGTAATTATCAGTAAAATGGAGGGAGAGGCAGTGGAGCAAATCGAGATGACTGGACACACAGAGCTACGTTGTGTTAGCATCGCGGTCATGAGTTAAGCTAACACAAGTCAGGCTCAACAGAGACTAACAAAAGGCTAGTTTGTGAAGTTGATTCATTAAAAAGTCTATGAAAGGTATGTAGATATAATTAGGGCTGTCCTGGCGAGTCAACGTAATCGATGACGTCGACTACGTAATTACGTCGACGCACGCTACGTGCCTCGACGCGTCACAATCATCACAAAACAAAAAAGATGGCAGCGATGGCCGGAGAAAGTAGTCATTTCTGCACCGCAGCGAACATAACATTACACCATTTAACGGTGTTATTCGGCCGTTTAACGTTATAACGTACATATTTCCGTTTGCTTTCACGGCTAACATGTAGAAAAGTGATTAAACTAACATTACAGACCATTGTTAGTCTGTTGCTGCTCACGTTAATTTACTGCCTGCATCATTTAACACTAACAGTGCTATTCGGCTGTTTACATTCTTCTGTTTGCATTCACGGCCATGTAAGATGAGATCAAAACTAACGTTACAGACCATTGTTACAGTCTGTGACTGTTAGTCTGTAAATCGTTTGTATTATTTATTTCCTTACCCCCACACTGATGCAAACATACATTTGGCTGAGTTAGCTGCACAATGCACAAAACTCCAGTGATTAAATAAATCCATGTCCTGTAAAAATACTGATCCTCCTTTTCCCCAAATGAGAATGAGATGGTTAAATAAAATACTGAAATTGAGAAGTTTTTGGTTATTTATTTGTTTTAGGTAAATTTATTGTTATATAATAAAATTTTTTAATAAAAAATAATCGTTAGATTAATCGACTAATTGAAAAAATAATTGTTAGATTAATTGATAAGAAAATAATCGTTTGGGACAGCCCTAGATATAATGTATAATTATTGTGACAAAGGTAAATACAGTTAGTATAAATTAGCCCAAAATTTCCTGTTAAAGGCCCATTATAATAACACTGACTACCGTGGCAAGCCTAGTGTCAGTACTTTTTTGGTCTCTGAGTTTTCAATATGAAACTTGGTGAAATCATTTCAGTGAGCTGATCAGTACTTTTTGAACATTTTCAGCACATTGTAATTTGTAACAATACCATGATAATACTGATAACCGTGATCATTTTGGTGACTATAATGGTGATATGAAACTCTGCACTAAGAGTGTGTCACTTTCATGTCACCCTAAAGACGGGAGAGAGGCTAATCCCGCCCGCCATCTTTGTTTTTCATGGCGTCTCACTCAGGGCCATGCAGCAGCAGGCTCAAAAACATTCTTATTTTATTTTGTGAAGCTTGTTGTGTTGTGTTCATTAGCTGTTAGCTGCATATGGAAACAGGTGCTGTGTTCTCTGACTTTAGTGGCATGCGCTGTCTCACTTTGGGGAATATGTGGAGCAGATGCTGTATTACAGTATGTTGTGCTAATGCTGATGACAGTGCACCACTACACACACACACACACACACACACACACACACACACACACACACACACACACACACACACACACACACACACACACACACACACACACACACACACACACACACACACACACACACACACACACACACACACGTGGGGGTGGAGGGAGGGAGGGACTGCTGGGGTTGTTGAAATGATAAAAACTTGCAATCCAGGAGATGACTGCTCCCACAATGAGTTTTGGCATGTTTTCCAATTTCCCCATCAGATGTGCTGACATATAAAAGCACCCACACACACAAACAGCCATATTCTACCTGACAGGACATTTGGCCATTTGAACGCAGAGGATTTAGTTGATAGCCTCTCTGGCTGCCATGGCCCATGACAAGAACCACTGCACCACTGGACCACTTTTGTTGATGTCCACTCCACTCTCACATACAGACTTGTCTTTTGTTGATGTCCACTCTCACATACAGACTTGTCTTTTGTTGATGTCCACTCTCACATACAGACTTGTCTTTTGTTGATGTCCACTCTCACATACACAGACTTGTCTTTTGTTGATGTCCACTCTCTCTACATACTTGTCTTTTGTTGATGTCCACTCACACATACAGACTTGTCTTTTGTTGATGTCCACTCTCTCTACATACTTGTCTTTTGTTGATGTCCACTCACATACAGACTTGTCTTTTGTTGATGTCCACTCTCACATACAGACTTGTCTTTTGTTGATGTCCACTCACATACACAGACTTGTCTTTTGTTGATGTCCACTCTCACATACAGACTTGTCTTTTGTTGATGTCCACTCACATACACAGACTTGTCTTTTGTTGATGTCCACTCTCTCTACAGACTTGTCTTTTGTTGATGTCCACTCACATACACAGACTTGTCTTTTGTTGATGTCCACTCACATACACAGACTTGTCTTTTGTTGATGTCCACTCTCACATACAGACTTGTCTTTTGTTGATGTCCACTCACATACACAGACTTGTCTTTTGTTGATGTCCACTCACATACACAGACTTGTCTTTTGTTGATGTCCACTCTCTCTACAGACTTGTCTTTTGTTGATGTCCACTCACATACACAGACTTGTCTTTTGTTGATGTCCACTCACATACACAGACTTGTCTTTTGTTGATGTCCACTCTCACATACAGACTTGTCTTTTGTTGATGTCCACTCACATACACAGACTTGTCTTTTGTTGATGTCCACTCTCACATACAGACTTGTCTTTTGTTGATGTCCACTCACATACACAGACTTGTCTTTTGTTGATGTCCACTCACATACACAGACTTGTCTTTTGTTGATGTCCACTCTCACATACAGACTTGTCTTTTGTTGATGTCCACTCACATACACAGACTTGTCTTTTGTCGATGTCCACTCTCACATACAGACTTGTCTTTTGTTGATGTCCACTCTCACATACAGACTTGTCTTTTGTTGATGTCCACTCACATACACAGACTTGTCTTTTGTTGATGTCCACTCACATACACAGACTTGTCTTTTGTTGATGTCCACTCTCACATACAGACTTGTCTTTTGTTGATGTCCACTCACATACACAGACTTGTCTTTTGTTGATGTCCACTCTCACATACAGACTTGTCTTTTGTTGATGTCCACTCACATACACAGACTTGTCTTTTGTTGATGTCCACTCACATACACAGACTTGTCTTTTGTTGATGTCCACTCTCACATACAGACTTGTCTTTTGTTGATGTCCACTCACATACACAGACTTGTCTTTTGTTGATGTCCACTCTCACATACAGACTTGTCTTTTGTTGATGTCCACTCTCACATACAGACTTGTCTTTTGTTGATGTCCACTCACATACACAGACTTGTCTTTTGTTGATGTCCACTCACATACAGACTTGTCTTTTGTTGATGTCCACTCACATACAGACTTGTCTTTTGTTGATGTCCACTCACATACACAGACTTGTCTTTTGTTGATGTCCACTCTCACACACAGACTTGTCTTTTGTTGATGTCCACTCTCACACACAGACTTGTCTTTTGTTGATGTCCACTCTCACATACAGACTTGTCTTTTGTTGATGTCCACTCTCACATACAGACTTGTCTTTTGTTGATGTCCACTCACACATACAGACTTGTCTTTTGTTGATGTCCACTCTCACATACAGACTTGTCTTTTGTTGATGTCCACTCTCACATACAGACTTGTCTTTTGTTGATGTCCACTCTCACATACAGACTTGTCTTTTGTTGATGTCCACTCACACATACAGACTTGTCTTTTGTTGATGTCCACTCTCACATACAGACTTGTCTTTTGTTGATGTCCACTCTCACATACAGACTTGTCTTTTGTTGATGTCCACTCTCACATACAGACTTGTCTTTTGTTGATGTCCACTCTCTCTACAGACTTGTCTTTTGTTGATGTCCACTCTCACATACAGACTTGTCTTTTGTTGATGTCCACTCTCTATACAGACTTGTCTTTTGTTGATGTCCACTCTCACATACAGACTTGTCTTTTGTTGATGTCCACTCTCACATACAGACTTGTCTTTTGTTGATGTCCACTCTCACACACAGACTTGTCTTTTGTTGATGTCCACTCTCACACACAGACTTGTCTTTTGTTGATGTCCACTCTCACATACAGACTTGTCTTTTGTTGATGTCCACTCTCACATACAGACTTGTCTTTTGTTGATGTCCACTCTCACATACAGACTTGTCTTTTGTTGATGTCCACTCACATACAGACTTGTCTTTTGTTGATGTCCACTCACATACAGACTTGTCTTTTGTTGATGTCCACTCTCACATACAGACTTGTCTTTTGTTGATGTCCACTCTCACATACAGACTTGTCTTTTGTTGATGTCCACTCTCACACACAGACTTGTCTTTTGTTGATGTCCACTCTCACACACAGACTTGTCTTTTGTTGATGTCCACTCACACATACAGACTTGTCTTTTGTTGATGTCCACTCTCACATACAGACTTGTCTTTTGTTGATGTCCACTCTCTCTACAGACTTGTCTTTTGTTGATGTCCACTCTCTCTACAGACTTGTCTTTTGTTGATGTCCACTCTCTCTACAGACTTGTCTTTTGTGGATGTCCACTCTCTCTACATACTTGTCTTTTGTGGATGTCCACTCTCACATACAGACTTGTCTTTTGTTGATGTCCACTCTCTCTACAGACTTGTCTTTTGTTGATGTCCACTCTCTCTACAGACTTGTATTTTGTTGATGTCCACTCTCACATACAGACTTGTCTTTTGTTGAATCATTAAAATGTGCACTGCAAATTGACTGTTAGACAATACTGTTAAAGAGGACCAGCGGTTGACTTGAAATGTCCAATATGTTTAGGATGTAGAAACTGCAGTTTGGATCAGTAGTTGTTGATCGGCTGTGCTGCTGCAGGAGAAAGGAGCAGAGGACCAGGCTGTGGGAGAGATGAGCCCCTCCAGGCCTCCCTGGCCTCTGACTAACAGCAATGGAATGAGCCTATTGGAAATAAGACAGCTCACACATCTCCAAATAAGAACCGCAGATGTCCACTCTCACATACAGACTTGTCTTTTGTTGATGTCCACTCTCACATACAGACTTGTCTTTTGTTGATGTCCACTCTCACATACAGACTTGTCTTTTGTTGATGTCCACTCTCTCTACATACTTGTCTTTTGTGGATGTCCACTCTCACATACAGACTTGTCTTTTGTTGATGTCCACTCTCACATACAGACTTGTCTTTTGTTGATGTCCACTCTCACATACAGACTTGTCTTTTGTGGATGTCCACTCTCACATACAGACTTGTCTTTTGTTGATGTCCACTCTCTCTACATACTTGTCTTTTGTGGATGTCCACTCTCACATACAGACTTGTCTTTTGTGGATGTCCACTCTCACATACATACTTGTCTTTTGTGGATGTCCACTCTCACATACAGACTTGTCTTTTGTGGATGTCCACTCTCACATACAGACTTGTCTTTTGTTGATGTCCACTCTCTCTACAGACTTGTCTTTTGTTGATGTCCACTCTCTCTACAGACTTGTCTTTTGTTGATGTCCACTCTCTCTACAGACTTGTCTTTTGTGGATGTCCACTCTCACATACAGACTTGTCTTTTGTTGATGTCCACTCTCTCTACAGACTTGTCTTTTGTTGATGTCCAACTCTCTACAGACTTGTCTTTTGTTGATGTCCACTCTCTCTACAGACTTGTCTTTTGTTGATGTCCACTCTCACATACAGACTTGTCTTTTGTTGATGTCCACTCTCTCTACAGACTTGTCTTTTGTTGATGTCCAACTCTCTACAGACTTGTCTTTTGTTGATGTCCACTCTCTCTACAGACTTGTCTTTTGTTTGCGGACAAAATGACTCACTCCCACTGGCCAGTAGGGTGGGAATCACCAGAGCCCCATGATACAATATTATCACGATACTTAGGTCACAATACAATATTATTGCGATTTAAAACATATTGTGATATACTACCTTTTTTCAAGTGCAAATTATGTCCCCAAAGGAAGAAGCTTTGTTTTATCTAATAAGATAAAGTTTCCAGTCTGTTCATCTCACTTTTCATCTCAATTTTTTGCAGCAAAATGGGATAGTCAAGCAGACAGACTGACCAACACTGTAGGGCTGGGCGATATGGCCTCTAAAGAATATCGCGATGTTTTTCAGCTATATCGCGATACACGATATATATCTCGATATTTTTGAAATCTCTCATAAATGCTCAATTTAACCCTTCAGGGTTCATACACATTTTGACCAATGGATTTCCATGACTTTTCCATAAGTTCTTAACCTGTATTTTATGCACACCTGGGGTAAAAAAGAAGAAGAAAGAAAGGGCAGATGTAGTGAGCAAAGATGAATGATTTAATATTCCATAGCTCTGACCTAAGCAAATCTGACATCACTATTGTGATATATAATATGATTGTTTTAGTAAAGTGTATCACTCAATAGTCAATACAAAAAAGAATGGCTTTTATAGAACCGAAAGCCTAGCTGCTTAGTCTGCCGATAAAACATAAAAGGCAATTTAGATTCTTATTGGCATGACGGCAACATATAAGCTATAGTGAGGCATGGAAAGCCTCACTATACGCCATCATATCTGTGTCGTTTCACTTTTGACTGAAAAATGATGCCTCTAGATTAAAGAAAAGATACTATGTGATGATGTTGACTTTTATGTAAATGTGCACATTCGTTTTCCTTACAGATTACGTTTAGATTATAGACTACGTTAGCTTCACGTTACCTTGCATGTAACGTTAGCGTTAGTTGCTTTTGGAGAAACAAACCCTGGACGTTTCATTTTGAGTAATGCATGAGGTTCTCTATGGTTTACGCCAGCTCTGGGAGTATGAAGTGCTTTAAATGCAGGGATTTTGGTCACAATAAGCTTGTGGAGCGCTGCAACTAGGTAGCCACAACCAGCTAGCTAACGTTAGCCCCGTTAGCCCCCATCACAACAGCTAACGTTAATGCCAAACAAATCCGCTGCCTCCTCCCACATTTGGTTTAGCGTAACGCCAGCTCGGGACTTTCCCCTAATCTCAGAAACCTTGCGGGACATGTATTGCAAATTGCAATAGTGGTTGTTTTGTTATAATTTGAAACAGTCAACAGCCACACTGGAGGCGGCCATGTTTCGCCTTGGTTGCTGGGGAGGGGTGTGTGACGCGGTTTGACGTGTTTGACGTATCCATGTGATTCCCCCTCCCTTCCTGAGTGTGACAGAGCTCTTCCTTGAGAGGGAGAGCTGACAAGAGGAAACGTGAAGCGAGTCATGCCGGCGGCTTAAGTTATAAACAATGCGTGACAATTATACTCGAATGTTCGCGATATAGTCATTTATACATCTCACGTGGCACAAGCCGCGATACATCGAGTATATTCGAGATATCGCCCAGCCCTACAACACTGTCATAAAAACCTGCTCTAAATGCGGCATAATAAAATATTTGGATAGTTTGCTTGGTGTCTCGATCTAATATTGGCACACAAAAGAATGTGATATTATGCTGTTATGGAAGAGAGCATCTTCTGTCTGCCTGTGAAGAGGGGACATCTTCTGGTAGTAGACTATAGCACAGATCAGTGTAAACAGAGTAGGTGTGATAAACGTGTTGCTAGCAGTGGGAGATAGAGGTAGCCCACACAAACATCTCAGAACCAAGGCTCCCTGTCTCAGTATGAGAGGAATGGTGACGCAGCCTGAAAGAACATTCATGTCTAAGACAAGATGATATGTAGGTTTATTTGATACAAGCTAGGCACGTTTTAAGCCTTTTAGCCTTGGTGTAACCTTGATTAAATTATAAAAAAGAAAAAGAAAAAAAAGATTCTAGTTCAATTATCCAATTTTTAGAAGGACACTAGGAAAGCAAAAGTCAAATCTGCAATGGACAAATTAATCATTTGTAAATGAAGTTAATTATGATTAAATAATACAAGCACGACAGTTGTGTGTGTACGCATAAAGCTGACTGCTATCCAGAACAACTTACTCTAAGTTCAACTGTAGGAAATACAACTCTGTTTAACTGCTACTGAGCAGCTCCAGCTGCACAAAGGAGTACCGCAGGGATGACATCTTTTTGTAGGCTTACCCATGCAGAAATCTCTGCCATGTTGGTTCATGAGGGGAAAAGGCTATGGGATTTAGTGTGGGGATTTCCATTAAATGCATGAAATAAGGTGTGTGATTAACACAATGTGCATCCAGCAGGATCATCTTCACAAACCAGGAGCACTTTTATCACTTTTGAAGCGTAAATGCATAAAAAAAACATAATGATCAGAAAACGCAAAAAAAAACTTCACCCGACCTTCCACCAGCATGTGGGTGAATAGATAATGACTGGATTTACATGTTTGGGTGAAGTCATTAGGGATGCACTGATTGCGCAATTCTGGGCCAATACCGATGTTTAAAATAACAATTTGGCTGATAGCCGATACCGATATGTTTTTCTTACACCTTTTTTGAGAGTGAAACAAATAAATCTTCATTATAAACAAATAACTGAGCTGTTGTAAAGTCTTTTGAGCCCTTCATCACACTATCTCTGCATGAACACAAGTTCAATCATGCTGTCATGTAATTATGAAACAAACAGACACAACAAATGGATTTGCTGCTTATTTTGTGTGGCAACATTTTGTTGTTGTTGTTTTGATCGAGTACATTTTCACGTGCTGGAGGAAATCTTTAACGAGCATGTCATCCATCTTGGATGAATTGTGTGCATCCCTAGTGGACACACTCACAACTTGTTGTTGTCAGTTGCATTCCTTTGCATTTCAATGGCAGTTATGAAGGGGAAAGTGCTTTGTAATGAGAGGAATCTGTAAACGGATGCCAACCGCATATGCCAACATTGTATGACTAAGTATGTCAACTCAGGACTTTGCAAAACAGTGTTACGGCTCCATACGGTTTCATTCTGCCTTAGATCCTGCAATTTCAACAGATTTTGGTTGACAGACTGTGTTCTATTGATTTCAAAATTTGATTTCAAATTTTGACGAGGATTAAGCACTTGAGATGTATCATTTTGTTTTCGAGACACACGGTCACATGTTGTTATCCAGCTGTCATGGCAGGAAGCAAATCAAGTGAAAGCATCTCCTAAAGATCTACAAAATATTAGGGCACACTGTGTAAAACACACATGTCACTTGTCATTACACATGTCGTGTGTGTGTGTGTGTGTGTGTGTGTGTGTGTGTGTGTGTGTGTGTGTGTGTGTGTGCAAAACAGCCTTGACTGTATATGTCATTGTCTATTGTCATTGTCATATTGTCAGTGTCTATTGTCTATGGTACTACACATATGACATATGACAGACATAGGTAGAGTAGACATTTCAAAAGCCTTCTGTGTTACAGTTGACAGCAAAACGAAACACCTTCCCTGTGAGTGAATGTTTTGAGCACTTCAGTTCAAATGGACTGTTGCCACTTCTCCAAATGGAATTTAATTTGCTGCGATCAGTTGGGATGTGCAATGCTTTCCTCTCTTCTGAGCTCCTGCTACTCTCGCGTCTCCCGATTTCTCTATTATATATATATATATATATATATATATATATATATATATATATATATATATATATATATATATATATATATATATATATATACATATATATATACACTGCATACATATATATATATATATATATATATATATATATATATATATATATATATATATATATATATATATATATATATTATATATATATATATTTAATATTTATTATTTATATATATATATATATATATATATATATATATATATATATATATATATATATATATATATATATATATATAATATATATACATATACTGTATAATATATTCATTTCATATCTCGCACAGTTAATAATAATAAGCGGGATACTGTATACAGTCTCATGAATTATTCATGCATGCATTCCTTTGTAGAGTGTAAAATGGAATAATTCACTCTATAAGCTAAGCTTACATAAATGGTGTTAGAGAAACAGCTAATCAACTAGCGAACGTGTCTGCATGTCTGCACCGAGGCAGCTGCCTAAAGTTCTAAGTTCTTCCTTAGAAGTTGGTGCTTAAAGCCGAGACGAGAGCCAGCAGGAGAATCAATTCAAAGGGCCGTGTACACAGCTTCTCCTCCTCCTCCTCCATCTATATTCTGATGGTTCTCTGCTGGACGTGACGCGCTGGAGCCTCTCCTCCGTATCTTCTGCCACCGGGGGAGAAGGGACTGACTGGGCCTAATGATACAGTGTGGAGAGTGGAGACCCAGAGACACTTCAACATGAACAGTTACTTAGGGATAAAAGCTGCAGATAAAAGGCCAATAGAAAAAGAAAAGAGGGGCAGGTAGAAAATGAAAGAGAGTGCAAATGCTGCTGAGAGAAAAGGGATTTAAAACGGTCTGGCTTGCTGATAGAGAGAGGGGAAGAGATTGAGTTTGCGGAGAAGAAAATTATGGTAATGGTCCCTTCGCTATAGGGTGCCACTGTAGGGCCATATGAATAGGGTCATATGATTTCCACAAAACGGACGGAATCATGGAATTTGGTAATAAAAATGGAATCAGCTGTAAAACATGGAATACAGCAGAATTTCCCATAATTTGGCTGAAATTGATAAAAGTAGGCCTAATTATCAAAACCAAAAGTAGACCCAATTATTGTAGTAACCTAAATGACTTCATAATTGTAAAATAGGCCTAGAGAAATGATTCTGTTTTGGATTGGGGTGTTTTGATTGGGGGGTAGGTGTTGTGTGGGGCCCTTATGTCACGTCACAACTTGGTTTTCAGTTGAAGAAACATGACGAAGACTCAGAGGCTGTCTGAGAGATCCAAGACTCAGAGGCTCTGAGAGATCCAAGACTCAGAGGCTCTGAGAGATCCAGGACTCAGAGGCTCTGAGAGATCCAAGACTCAGAGGCTGTCTGAGAGATCCAAGACTCAGAGGCTGTCTGAGAGATCCAAGACTCAGAGGCTGTCTGAGAGATCCAAGACTCAGAGGCTGTCTGAGAGATCCAAGACTCAGAGGCTGTCTGAGAGATCCAAGACTCAGAGGCTCTGAGAGATCCAAGACTCAGAGGCTCTGAGAGATCCAAGACATCACAAAAACAACAAATATCCATCCTCCTAACGCCTGAATCCTCCTAACGCCTGAATTAAAATAAAAATGGAAAAAATGGAATTTGGGTAAGGTCCTGAAGTAAGGTCCTGGATTAAGCAGCACTGTCGAGTTGCAGCAAAATGGACAGTTTGTGTTGTACTCTGAAAGTTTTTTTTTTTTTTTTTTTGGATCAAATTGTACATTATCAGCTTTATTTTAGCATGCAAAAGTAGCGCGAGACCCCTTCCTGGCTGTTCATTGGCTAATGAGTCACGCATTTTGGTCCTGCGCTGACGCCACTCTCTCTCTAGAGGACACTAAGCACAACCAAATGTCAGATAGGTCGGACCACCGTGTTTAACTAGGGTTTAGGGCTGGCACGGATCAGAAAACCCACGGATCGGATCGCGTGACGGATTTTGAGCCACGGATCACGGATTTTTCGGATCAGCAAAAAATAAATAAATAGGCTATATCAGATTTTTTCTCTCAAAATTAGATTTTCGATTAGATTTTTTAATACTATTATACTTCTCTATCCATTTGCTGCCCTGCACAGCTCAAACAATATTTTTTTCTCATGACATTTATGCTTTTACTCTGAAGGCAGAACAACCCAACTTCCTGTTTTAGGTGGCACTGCGCCTAACTTCCTGGCTGTTGCTTGCTAACGTAGTCACTTGACACGGGTACAGACCAGACCGGGTGAGTCTGGAAACATAACGTTGATGCTAGGTTAAGCTACTCGTTGGCCCCACGTGTTGTTTTGTTGTTATGTGTCCAAGGCAACATTTCACCGTCCGGTGATAATGTGTTCGTGAAACGTGTGCGCGCGCGTGTGTGTTGTGCTCTCGTTATCTTGTGGAGCCCGCAACACGCTGCTCGCATTCCTGTGCTTTTTCAGAGGTGTTGAAATAAGTTTGGTGTCTTTAGTAGCCACTAGAAACAGCCTTCAGAGAGACTTTACAGCGGCGACAAGGGATGAGGAAGCTCACTTGTGCTTGCCATGATAATGCCTGTCTGTGTCTGGCTGCGCTGCAGGTGTTCTCATACACTAACATTAAACGTTAAATGAAACGAAAGGGGGGGGGGGGTCCGCGGACCATTGACGTTCCGAACCGCGTTCCGAACCGTGGGGGCTGATCCGTACGGGTCACGGATAGGGATGCACGATATGGATTTTTAGAGCCGATACGATAACCGATAAATATATTCGTCTTGGCCGATAACCGATACGATATAACCGATAATTATTATAATAAAAATAGATATAATTTTTTTTGTTTGTTTTTAACCTGTATTTTATGCACACCTGGGGTTAAAAAAGGGTTAGGGTAGATGTATGGATGTAGTGAGCATAGCTCTGACCTAACCAAATCTAACTGACATCACTGTGAACGCAAAACAAAGAAAACTTCTGATATAATATGATTGTTTAATAAAGTGTATCACTCAATTATAGTCAATACAAAAATAAAGGCTTTTATAGAGCGGAAAGCCAAGCTGCTTAGTCTGCAGATAAAACACAATGACAAAAGGCATAGTAGTTTAGACTCTGATTGTCATACTGATCTGTTCAAATTTTGCATTGGTTCCAGTTCTCAGTGAATTGTAGCCTGGGCCCAATGAATGGGGCAGGCATATATACAGTCCATGGGCAGGCACTATAAACCAATAAAACCATCTGTGTCATTTCACTTTTTACTGAAGAATGCTGCCACCAGATTAAATAAAAGGCACTATGTAATGTTGACTGACTGATGCTTTTTATGTAGCCTAATGTGCGCGACTGCTCCTTTGTTTTCATTATTATTATAACTAGCGCGGTTAGCTTAACGTTAGCGAGTGGTTTTTTGGAGTTAAATACACAATCCCTGGATGTTTCATTTCGGGTAAAGGGGTTTCCATTAGTTTCTATAAGTTTACGCAAGCTCTGTGTATTAAGTGCTTTTGTGGGGCTGTTTGATTACAAGCCACAGACTGTAAATGTCACAGTTTGCCAAGCGGACGAGCCTGCAGGGTAGGCCCGCTACTAGGGATGCACCGATCGATCGGCACGTGACCGGAAATGGCCGATTTTCACGTGATCGGCCTCGATCGGTGATCTGTTCCGGTCACTCTAAATAGCCGATTCTGTGAGCCGATTTTCACATGACGTGCGCGCACCCCAAAGCACCGAGACAGGCACCCAGCCACCACACCACACACGCCAGCATACCTTCCTCGTTGTGGATTTTTTTCACCGTCAGTGAAGTAGACAAAGCTCGCAGTTTGTCACACATGCAAGTCGAAAATAAGCCGTGGAGACAGAGGTGCGGCCGTGTCCCGCTCGGCTGGAGTCCAGTCAGAGCGGCTCGCTTCACCTCACTGGCCCCTCTCTCTCTGCTCTCTCTCCCCGGGAAGCGGTGCTCCAGCAACCCGCCACCGCGCACAGCCGGCTTGGCGAGGTGAACGCGAGCATTGTGTCCAGTATGATAACCATTCCCCGACCTGCTTTTCCATTCCACATCAGCGCTGCTGCCTCAGCCTGTCAAGTCATGTTGTAACGTGACGTGGATACAGGAGAGACTATTTGTTTCGTATTGCAAATAGAACGACATGAGAACGACGGACATAATAATAAAAATGCATCGGACTCACAAGTGTGCAACGTTTTCTGTGCGTGACGATATTTTTTCGGATGGCAGATAAAAATACGCATACCAAACTTCGGACTGTGTGTAAACTCCGCCTGATATTCAGACTGAAGATCGTTACTGTAACTCATAAACTCATTTCCCCTCTACTCAAGAGGACTGGTCTGGAGCCAGTCTATAAACTCCTTGTCCATGGATCATTTTGATGTTCTGTTGCACCTGTTTTCTTTTGGAAAAGTAAATGCATGATAGCTGTGGGATATAGGCTATTGGATTTAATTAAATTTTTGTATTCATTGTATTTGCACAAAAAAGCTCTGTCCAGTAGCCTAACCTGGAACACTTTTATTTTGAGATGTGTTTGAGTGAGAAGGTCCTACTTCATGCAAATGATAAGAATTGTTTATTTGGATCCCCATTAGATGTAAGAATTGTTCTATGAATCTTAATTTTTAAACAAAGTTACAAAAACGTTTGTGTAAGCTGTCAATTGTTGTTTTTAGAAAAAAAAATCGGAATCGGCAAAAATCGGTATCAGCAAGTCAGACTATTCAAAAATCGGAAATCGGAATCGGCCAAGAAAATGGCAATCGGTGCATCCCTACCCGCTACGACTGAGCTAATGCTAACGTTAACACTCGCTAACAAAGACAACAAACATATCCGCTGCATCATCGCCAGCTTTGGTTTAACGTAATGCCAGCTTAGAGGTTCCCCTCCTCTCGGAACCTGTGTGGGACATGGATTGCAAATTATAGTAGCTTTCTGATCATTGTGAAACTGAAAAACAGCAACACACTACACACTGGCAGCAGCCATGTTTGCGTCGCAGCTGTGATGTCACGAATGTGCGACAACAAAAAGCTCCGCTTCCGAGGCAAAAAATAAACAGGATTATTATCGGATAATTTATCGGAAAAAGGCCATTATCGGAATAATAAATAATAACGCACAATGGCCATATCGGCCGATAATTTATCGGTCCGATAATTATCGTGCATCCCTAGTCACGGATTATCCGTGATCCGTGCCAGCCCTACTAGGGTTTATATATCTTTAACGTTACAATTATGGCTGGAAGTGACAACAGGAATAAACAATAAACAAGTTTGTGATTATCTCCATAATTGAACTCAATTGGCAGCTGTCTAGTACCAGGAAGTACCTGTTGTTGTTAACGCAACGTCACAGTGATTCAGTCTATAAGAATGTAAGACTATTTTCATCCTGAGTTTCATACACTTTCTGCAAACATGTGATCAGATGAGCGACCCTGGGACAACATGTGATCACATGTCAGTTTGTGTCAGTTAGTTTAGGGGTGTCTCATTTGTATCAGTTGTTTAGGGGTCCGTGTCCTTGACGTGAGAAGGTTTGAACAGCACTGCTCTCTATTGTAATCACATTTAGAGGCACATCATATATATTCAGCGTGGTTTTCTCTTCACATTGCAGTAATAGTCTCTGAGCAGATCAGCCACGCCTCAGTGCCACTGTTTCCCAGCATAAGCTGAACCTTTGTCCTTCAGCTCACTGTTAGGAGATGTCTTGCAGCCATATGGAAGGCCTGTGTGAGCTGAGTCATTTGCCTGTGCCTACATTACACATTACAGAGCACTGGCTAAATGCAGATTGGAACGTGCTCTTTAGCAAACCGGTGTAAAGGACACCGGGTTTGTGTTTGTTTACGCCGCCATAACCCTCCCAGCCAAGCTAAATGGATTAATGATCCCGAGGGTGTCGGTTCAAACGCAGGCAACAGAGGATACTGCTGAGGTGTCCTTGAGCCAGCCACTTAATCTAAATGGTGTCAGTTAATATCCATCTTCATAAATGCATTACACACATAGCATAGGTTATGTAAGTCACCCTTGATAAAGTCAGGAGAAACAAACAATACACGCCCCTGGGCCCAGCTAGCACCTTCACCCACAGCACAGCACAGCACAGCACAGGCCCGGGGAATATCAAGTAGCTGCTGCCCGGGTCGTGTTGCTCTGTCTCTGTTTGAAGTCCCTATCACCATGTAGGAGTCTATAGTCTCTTATAGGGCTGGAATGCACCACATGCCCCACCATACGATATTATCACAACACTTAAAGGGACAGCTCACCCTAAAATCCAAAATACATATTTTTCCTCTAACCTGTAGTGCTATTTATCCATCTATCCATCCATCGTTTTGGGATAGTTGCCTGAGTTTTGGAGATATCGGCAGCAGAGATGTCTGCCTTCTCTTGAATACAATGGAACTGGATGGCACTCGGCTTGTGGTGCTCGGTTACTCAAAATAATGCACAGACTTTATTGTGAGCAGTTTCATGTAGTAACTATTTTCTTTTGCAGCCTCATGTAGGAACTAGCTAGCTAGCAGCTAGCGGCTGTAGTTCGGTCAAAAGAAAATAGTTCCTCCATGAAACTGCTCATAACGAGGTCTGTGGATTATCTTGAGTAACGGGGTCATGATTTCTGGAAAGAGACATTGCTGTTGAGTTTATCAAATGTATTCCTTTGGCACTTTGAGCACCACAAGCCGAGTGCCATCCAGTTCCATTGTACTGGGGAGAAGGCAGAAACTCTGCGACCGATATCTCAAAAACTCAGTCCACTAACACAAGACGATATAGATGGATAAATAGCACTACAGGCGAGATGGAATATATGTATTTTGGATTTTAGGGTGAGCTGTTCCTTTAAGTTACGATAGGATAGTATTGTGATTTTGCAATATGCTAGTATTATGATATATTGAGTATTGCTACATTGCGATATATTGCAATTTATGACCTTTTTTCAACTGCAAATTACAGTCTGTCTGTTTTATCCAATACGATAAAGTTTCCAGTCTGCAGCAGATAGACTGACCAACACTGTTATAAAGACCTGTCATAAATGTTGCATGCACCTGACAATTTATATCATCAAATATTGCAATACTTGGCATTCGTGTGATACGATATATTGCCACACAAAATATCATGATACTCTGCTTTATCAATCATAGTCTGTTAGAGGGTTTTTTACAGGCACCATATCACAGTGTGGTGTATGAATAGTTCCGCCGTTCCAAAGGGATACTCAACGGTTCTCATCTTCTCTCAATATTGATGGCCGGTGGTGCCCACCTTAGTGTCTGGTGCCCACTTTAGTGTCTGGTGCCCACCTTAGCGTCTGGTCTGGCAAATGTGCACTGCTCAGTAAACACCACCCCCAACAAGGTTTTGCCAACACGCGCTTCATCAGACCAGCGTAGCTCAGGCGCTTCAGCGAGTGGGCGGTTTGGTTGGACCTGGACCCCACAGGCTCTGGGAGGGGAGTTTGCAGGCTTGCCCAATTAGTGGTGAAAAGTGTAGCAGTGTGAGGGTGCGTCAGCAGGGAAGTGTGGGCCAGACGATGCTGTCATCAATCATCAGTCCAGCTCCAGGCGAGGAGAGAGAGAGAGGGGCCAGCCAAGTCCAGGAAAGACTACACACCGCATTATAGGCAGGCTCAGAGCATCAATAAAGGCCAATTGTTTTTTTGTGATCAATTTTTCATTGTTTTGTTTCCTTAAGGGTGGATACAGAGAGGAAGTACATTTACAAACCTTACAAACTTTTTTTTATTGAAGGTCTACTTTTGAATTTTTACACAAGTTCAAAGGTCCGGTAAAAATGCCAGTAAAACGCACCAACATAAATCAATGTCCATAACTTGTCCATAACATAATTTAAACAGAACTTTATGTACACATATAATACTACAGTATAGTAGCTTGAATCAGTGGAGACATGTTTGCGTATAACATGCACCTGGGCACTTGGGCACTGACCCAATTGTCCAGTGGTCAAACTGTTGCTGTAGGAGTTTCATCATGATGATCATGGAACCAAACATGGTGAGCACATGACCGGCCTTCTGAAGGTGGGGAACATTTTCCTCATGCAACGTGACCCGCCTCACTTTGAAAACAGTGGCAGAAACGAAGCGGTGCGGTTTGTTGTTGTTTGTTGCCAGGCATGACACGTGGGGTAACGTGTTGTTTGTTGCCAGGCATGACACGTGGGGTAATGTGTTGTTTGTTGCCAGGCATGACACGTGGGGTAATGTGTTGTTTGTTGCCAGGCATGACACGTGGAGTAACGTGTTGTTTGTTGCCAGGCATGACACGTGGAGTAATGTGTTGTTTGTTGCCAGGCATGACACGTGGGGTAATGTGTTGTTTGTTGCCAGGCATGACACGTGGGGTAATGTGTTGTTTGTTGCCAGGCATGACACATGGGGTAATGTGTTGTTTGTTGCCAGGCATGACACATGGGGTAATGTGTTGTTTGTTGCCAGGCATGACACGTGGAGTAACGTGTTGTTTGTTGCCAGGCATGACACGTGGGGTAATGTGTTGTTTGTTGCCAGGCATGACACGTGGGGTAATGTGTTGTTTGTTGCCAGGCATGACACGTGGGGTAACGTGTTGTTTGTTGCCAGGCATGACACGTGGGGTAATGTGTTGTTTGTTGCCAGGCATGACACGTGGAGTAATGTGTTGTTTGTTGCCAGGCATGACACGTGGGGTAATGTGTTGTTTGTTGCCAGGCATGACACGTGGGGTAATGTGTTGTTTGTTGCCAGGCATGACACGTGGGGTAATGTGTTGTTTGTTGCCAGGCATGACACGTGGGGTAATGTGTTGTTTGTTGCCAGGCATGACACGTGGAGTAATGTGTTGTTTGTTGCCAGGCATGACACGTGGGGTAATGTGTTGTTTGTTGCCAGGCATGACACGTGGAGTAACGTGTTGTTTGTTGCCAGGCATGACACGTGGGGTAATGTGTTGTTTGTTGCCAGGCATGACACATGGGGTAATGTGTTGTTTGTTGCCAGGCATGACACGTGGAGTAATGTGTTGTTTGTTGCCAGGCATGACACGTGGGGTAATGTGTTGTTTGTTGCCAGGCATGACACGTGGGGTAATGTGTTGTTTGTTGCCAGGCATGACACGTGGGGTAACGTGTTGTTTGTTGCCAGGCATGACACGTGGGGTAATGTGTTGTTTGTTGCCAGGCATGACACGTGGGGTAATGTGTTGTTTGTTGCCAGGCATGACACGTGGAGTAACGTGTTGTTTGTTGCCAGGCATGACACGTGGGGTAATGTGTTGTTTGTTGCCAGGCATGACACGTGGGGTAATGTGTTGTTTGTTGCCAGGCATGACACGTGGAGTAATGTGTTGTTTGTTGCCAGGCATGACACGTGGAGTAATGTGTTGTTTGTTGCCAGGCATGACACGTGGAGTAACATGTTGTTTGTTGCCAGGCATGACACGTGGAGTAATGTGTTGTTTGTTGCCAGGCATGACACGTGGAGTAATGTGTTGTTTGTTGCCAGGCATGACACGTGGGGTAATGTGTTGTTTGTTGCCAGGCATGACACGTGGAGTAACGTGTTGTTTGTTGCCAGGCATGACACGTGGGGTAATGTGTTGTTTGTTGCCAGGCATGACACGTGGGGTAACGTGTTGTTTGTTGCCAGGCATGACACGTGGAGTAACATGTTGTTTGTTGCCAGGCATGACACGTGGAGTAATGTGTTGTTTGTTGCCAGGCATGACACGTGGAGTAACATGTTGTTTGTTGCCAGGCATGACACGTGGAGTAATGTGTTGTTTGTTGCCAGGCATGACACGTGGGGTAATGTGTTGTTTGTTGCCAGGCATGACACGTGGAGTAACGTGTTGTTTGTTGCCAGGCATGACACGTGGAGTAATGTGTTGTTTGTTGCCAGGCATGACACGTGGGGTAATGTGTTGTTTGTTGCCAGGCATGACACGTGGAGTAATGTGTTGTTTGTTGCCAGGCATGACACGTGGGGTAATGTGTTGTTTGTTGCCAGGCATGGGTCATGGGTTGGCTGCTGTTGGGTAGCTCACTTGGAGGCGGGTCCATCTCGAGCGCGTGGCGTGGCGTGGCGTGGCGTGGCGTGGCGTGGCGTGGCACATAAAAAGATGTCATGGAAACAAAAGGTTTGAGTGGAAAAGCCCTACTAGTCATGTGGTGGACCGTGACACATTGTGACACATTACTCACACTAGTTGATCGTCATCACTGAATCCTGTCATTATGCAATGACGCGCGTCAGTTGTCACTACTTGTGACAAAAAATTCACATTCGACACATCAAATATGTCTATTGCCACGTTGACTCTGTCCTCTACGCCAGCAGCCATCAATGAGCCAACTGTTCCTCCTGGGCTTGAACAGTGAGGCTTTGTGGGATACTGCCTCACAAATCTGGCTACTCGGCACTGTATGGAGGCTATAATGATAATGAGTTCATCATCATAGAAAATGTCTCATTTAGTGAGTGTTCTCGTTGCTTTGTCACAGTCGTGACGCTGTCACTATCTAGCTAATGAAAGCTTATTTCTTTCACAGCGCTTAAAAAATGAAGTCATTTTCTCTGTAATGTTTCTGAATATTATCTTTGAGGTATTGTATCAAGTCTGAAACCTACAAAGCCACATACGTATACCCACATTGCTCAAATGAGATTCTGCATAGATTTTCTTGGCACAAGTCCTTTTGTTCATTTTATGCCCCAGTCCGCTCTATGTGGAAAATGCTTGAAGATAATCTCCCCTCAGGGAGGTGTGTGCAGTCATATAATATGGGATATAACAGCAACCAATGAGACAAGGGCTTTGATAGCAACAATGTGGCCAGATGAAATAATGCATTTGCAGTTATGGCTTAATTCAACCTTTCCAAAACGTCTGCATGTTTCAAAACTGATCACTGTTGAACTCCCCAAACCATAATGGGACCTGTTTGGCT